>NC_088201.1:34861825-35172606 GCF_037126465.1 Ornithodoros turicata
TGCCAGAAAAAGAGTTAATTGGGGACAGCACTATGATGGTTTGTGCGGTAATGCATCATGGTAGAACACAGTATTTATGGGCTAGGCAGTAATCTTCCATATTTATTTAGTAAGCTATGCTACAGGCAGGGAGAAGGCAGCACCACAGAGGGTGTGTTGCTTGTGACTGACAAACTTTAAATGAAACTTTCATCAGTTGTTCTGTCCAGTATACAGGTGTTCATGTAACGCGGTGCTTTGTTGCTAACAGAATTACGATGGATACTATTATGAGCAGTGGAGAAAATGCTCAGTACCTAAACACACTTGGGCACAATTGTAAGATTTGATCAAGTGTGAACTTCATGAGCATTTATCAATACTTATGTTCTCAGTGCTTAGCTCAAGTTATAGAGCCTGCCATATAAGAGAACACAGAGGGCTGCAGTATAGTTGGCCCTGGTTCTGAGTGGAGAAAATTTTGGTTGCAGCGAATTACACAGACAAACACAAATTTCAGCAAACCATGCTGTGCACTCATATGCACTCCGCACGATTGGCCTCTACCCCAAGGTGAACCAGGGCAATATTACAGGTGGGGCAGAGCAGAGAGGAACTATTGGTGGAAGGCACTTTTTCAGTCTAGGGGCAGTATAACTGCAAAGTTTCTGCAGTACTGATATCGCATGTGTTACTATCGAACATCAGTAACTGACAAGTAGTTACCTCATCTATTGTATGTGCTAATCTCCTACTGTACGGCTTTCGTCCTACCACACCTGCACCATTTTTGTCTTCCTCTGGGAAGGACAAGGGACCAATTACGGGGTCCATTCCATATTGCTGAATCATGGCATATACCATTTTCCTCACTTTCTTGAGGTCATCCTCTGCACCTGGACATGGGAATATAACATTGCACTAGAAACTCTAGTGACCACCAAGATGAGTGGATAAAGTAAGCTCACCAGTACTGACGCGATTAAAAGTCAGGGATTCTGCTACCCTTCCGCCAAGTGCCATGCACATCTTCTGGAACAACTGTAAGCATGCACAAGACAAATTCTTAAGCGCTTGGACACCCTAAATCCCCATACTCTCTTGCACATGAAATGTAATTGCATACTGTACTGACCTGTTCATAAGTGTACAGCTTCTGGTCAGAGGGCAAATACTGAGAAAACCCCAGTGCGTTTGTTGTCCGTGGGACTATAGAAACCTAAATAAAAGAACTACTTAAGAAAAAAAAAAAAGTGCCATGCTCATGTCGGTTAGGGTGGGTTCACACGAGGGACGCATCCCCAGGATAAGTCTGTCGATGATGTAAACGTCAAAGCCTACGTCATCAAAATGTGCGCCTTCTCCGGTCCGCGGAGGACTGGAATCCCACCGCGGACCATTCGTCTCCGACCTACAAACGGTCCCCGTGTTGGCGGGGGACTTGAGGATGGAGCAACGTCTTTTGACTGTTTTTTTTTTCCTTTTCTTCTTCTTTCGACAGGCTGTTTTACAGCTCTGACCACTGAAGCAGAGGGTATTCGAAGAACAGCTTAATAAAAAAAGAGGAATCGTGTACGGGCCTTCACGAAGCAAGAAAAAATTGCGAAAACGAGGGTTTTGCTACGAGCAAGCGGATCTCCAAATACGATACCCACTATAGCACGGCGTGGAAATGTGACCTTACTGCACAATAGAACAACAACAGATAAATTATGATTATGACTATTATGATTATGACAGGTTTTGCATATGCATTTGTCGCTTTGTACTGTAAGTAGCTTTTACTACGTGTCCAGACTCGAGAACTCACAGTTGTCTGTTTCCTTTGCTGAAAACTCAGTGCAGTTCTTTCTTTTCAACGAAGTGGACATTTTATGATTCCGCGGCAGGGCAACACTGCTCGTACGCAAAGGCCTCGACCGCGAAATATGTCTTGTCATCGACGATAGCAGTTTCTTATTTCGTTAGTGCAGTGGTTCCCTCCATTGTGGAATGCTGGAGGTGCAATGTACCGCAACGTACAAAGTGTCATTTTTTCTGTTCAACCACAGTGTAGAAAAGTGAGAAAACTCGTTCATGCAGCCTGATAAGTGTTGTTGGAGACGGACTTATCTGCTCCCATCCCTCATCCCGAGTGAATGCCCGGCGGGGACGGGGACTTCTCCGTCCACGTGACGTCACCGCCCGCCGCGGACTTATCCCGGGGATGCGTCCCTCGTGTGAACCCACCCTTAGTCACAAGCTACACTTACCTTCATGAGGGCATCTGTATGTTCCAATAGCCATCCAACAAGTGCATGGCCACATTCATGATAGGCCACTACTTGCTTTTCAGTTAATGACATAACTTGACTTCTTTTTTCAGTTCCTAAGTACATTTTGGTTACAGTATGAGTGCACTGCATCTGTGCGCAGTTAAATGTAGAAGTATTGCACGATAAATAGGCTCGGTAGCCCGCCTACCTCCAACAACTCTTTCAACTGCATATTCCAGATTTCCAGCTGAGACTACTTTCTCCTTGTTGCGAGCAGCATGCAGTGCTGCTTCGTTGCACACATTTGCAATGTCTGCTCCTGTATGGGTGACCATAAAGTGTATTTTTCCTTCTTGATACACATTTGTAAAGCAAACTCAAATAAATGCTGCAGCACATGCAAAGATTAGAGATATTAGATATGCATATGAATAATGTATCTACATCTATTGCTAGAATATGCTAGTTATCATCTGCCTTGATTGAATCTTATTTATGTTGCCTTACATAATTTGGTACTCCAAACCGCTGGATGTAAAGGGACACTGAAGAAACAAATAAAACAGAATATTCTTCTGTACTCGCATGTTTTCTTCAAGAAGCTACTGTAACATTACATTGTTGCCCTAGGTAAAGTATACTGCACAACTGTACTGTATTATTTTGGATTGCCCTGATTATAAAAGCTAAACCATCACCAAATCATCAAATTTCATGCAAACACATTTTTCTGTGAGGTTCAGAAACATTGAAATATTTAAAAAGTATGCCATATTTATATTTATCCAAATTTAACATAGTTGAGTTAATCTAATGCAATACCGTAAACCGTGGAGCGAATGATAGTGCAGAAAGAACAGAACTTCGAAATTTATTCACTTTGAAAGAAAAGAAGCATTTTACTACTCGTATTTGGGTAAAAAAGGAAAATTACCATTCACAAGAGTCTAGAAATGCAAACTCACAGGGAACCATAAGCGAGAAATTAAAAACATATTTTCCTTACCACTAAATCCTGGAGTAAGTTGAGCAAGGCGCTTAGAGTAATGCGAAGGAGGATTATCGAGGTTGATTGCTTTTAAATGCTGTTCAAAGATCTCTTTGCGTTCAGCCAATGTGGGAAAATCAATCAGAATGTGTCTGTCAAAACGACCGGGTCGTAGAAGAGCCTGGAAGAAAATAAAAAAGTACCTATAGCTTCGCTACTGCTCTAACTTCTGCCATTATTCTGCAATGAGGAATGAAGTGATAAAAAAATTTATTCAAAATTATTGGCCAAGGGCAGTTTTACAACTGGAAAAAGTAGAAGCACATTACAGAAAACAGCACTGAGGTCTGATCAAGCAGGAGTAACTGGTAAAAGTCGTCAAAGACAGTATGAGTGAACTCAAGCAAGGCTCTTCCTGTTTCTGGAATGAGTCACTAAAAACTGACAAATGAACTGCACAATAAGAAACCATCTGCTCCAGCTTTAAAGGTGGTGTCTGCGAGGAATCCAGAATTCTAAAGTTAATGTGATATCCACTTGGAGATGCCTTCCAACAAGAAAACACCAAAAGAGTTTAGCAAAATTAATTCGTGTTTTTTCATAAAACCAACTGCCGGATTCCGGTCGAAATGGCCCTTCACTGCTTTGCCTCTTACAGTGACGTAACTGGCATTGCCGACGAGATTCCCAATCGCTCAGCTGACGGCGTCGCCAGGCTGGTTGCAATCTGATACTACCGAAAGTATGAACGGAGATGCTTCTAGCAACTGTTCAGCAGCAGATTGAGAGTCGGAAGATCACATTTTGTGATGGACAGCCTGCCTTCATAACCGACTCCAGTGACGTCAGTCCACACACTGTGGCCTGAATTCAGCCGGGAGTGCGCAGATCAGATTGAATTCATGTTCTAATGTTTCCAACTGCTTCAAATCGAAATATTCCGGTTACATGTATTTCAGGCACCCACTATTCCGATTGCAACTTGAGTCCAACTGCGTTTTTTGTCCGGACACCACCTTTAAGATACAGGGAGATGCCACACTGACATGATGACGGCTCATGTATTTCAGTGCGTAGAGGAAGTGTACCACGAGCAGTTCTATGAGGAACTTCGTACCATACGTTCCCTGATGGACAGCAGGTACAAACACACGATGTAGCAACATGTGGTCTGTACTAAAGACTGCCATAAAGAATGGTGACAGGATGTTACCTCTTGAGGTTTTATGAAACAAATCTTAAGTCTTGATGTCTTCGATTACACCATGAAATGCAGAGGGATATTAAAGGTCAACACAATTCTGTTGAAAACATTTCAGAATCTTGTAGTGGCGTTTCTGGCAATCACGGTGAGCAGCTAACAGTTATCTTGTCCAAAATAACTATTTCACTCATGTCATGTACATCAGAGGAATCTTCGTCCTGCCACCGTCTTTCTTGCAAGAAGACATATCTTAGCTAGTATATACACATATTTAGTAGACATATCATATATCATTAACTGAGTGTTGCATGGCATCAGAAATTTCAGTGTGTTTGTGGGGGCTTTCACTGCCCCTTTAATTGTTATTTAAAGAAGTCCAGCATCAGTCAGTAGATGTCAGAACCTTTGCAATAAAAATAATTCAGCTTACTTTATCCAGAACTTCAGATCGGTTTGTTGAAGCCAGAAGGATTACCCCTGCTTTGGTTGCCATTCCTGAGAAATATGAGCAAAGTAGCAGGCTCAATCAATAGGGTGTTTCTGCTATATAGCTGAATAGGCAAACGTCTAAAATGGTAAAAGGCTACTACTTAGGTTTAATTCCACGCAAAGATATCTTATCTGTGCTAACAGTGTAATATCACATGTATGTGAAAACTACACAACAATATAACAAGTAATAATAGCTCTTTCTCTATCTGTCTATTTTCTGTATTATCTAAGTAATCTATTTTCTCCTTGGAATGAAGCACTCAAAATGTGCTACAGATGAAACTTACCATCCATTTCAACAAGAAGTTGATTTAAAGTCTGCTCTTCCTCTCCTGTTGATCCTTCTACTCCCCTAAAAGAAGGAATGGTGCATAGAATTTTACAAGAACCTGAAACTCTCCAGAGGTCAAGATATTCGCTAGTACCACCCAGTTAACATCCAAAATTGGTTGTAGCACTAGAGCAGAGCTAGAGCACTAGCATTACAGAATTTTCCAAGTTTTTCACATCCCATTCCTTGTCATATTGTACAAAAATACTGTCACTAGCACAGTGATTTTCAAACAGTGGGGTTTGTACTCTAGTGGCGAGCATGAGCCCACCACATGCCACATGGAAGGACAAAAAGCAAAGAAAAGGCAAGAAAGGGGGCTGAATAAGTACAAATAGTAAACATAGTAGCAGATATTTTAATATGTCGATGCTAATAATTTTAATATTGGGTGATGCACAGCAAGAGAAGCATGTAAATTTAAGAGACACATTTACTAGGTGCACTTTATGGCAGTGTTAGACCTGCACTAATGATAGCTTAGAAAAACTAATCACAATCATACATTTTTATTACCTCCTACCATTTTTCTTTTACCGGGTGGGATATTAAACTCAAGCAATGCATTTTAGAGAAACATAGTTCCTAGAACAGTAAAACTGCTTGCCCATCAGGGGCTCCACAACATTAACTCACAGATCACTACGTCTTCTTCCAATAGCATCGATTTCGTCAATGTAGACTATGCAGGGCGCTCGCTTCCGTGCTTCCTTAAATAAATCCCGAACTCTTGCAGCTCCTAGGCCTGCATGTACCAAAGAACTCATGAGCTTCCCTATCGACCACAAGGCACGCAAAGTGACTATTTAAGCCCGCGAAACGAAACAGGAGTACAAAACAGCGATATGTACCTCCTATCATTTCTATAAACTCTGAACCAGCCATGGCAAGAAATGGGACGCTAGCTTCAGTTGCTACTGCCTTCGCTAACATTGTCTTTCCACAGCCAGGAGGCCCCAAGAGGAGAACACCTTTCGGTACCTTGGCACCCAAAGCCTGTGTAATAGAACGTGTGCATGTCATAGGTGGAGACTAATCTATGATCAATCCATGACGAAAACCCGAGACTGGGAAAAAGACGAAAAACAGACGACACAACACAATTTTTCGTCTTTTTCCCAGTCTCGGGTTTTCGTCATGGATCTTAGCCACCAGCTCGCTTGCTTTTTAACCATTTTATCTATGATCAATGCTTGCCGCCACCTTTCCATTATCCCTCCCTTCTGATAGACATTACTGTATCAATGCACAAGGGTACTGACTAAAAAGACCAGATAGCACGACTGCCACTGACATTTCAATAATGGATATTTAGATAATTAAGACATTATTGCACAGAACCGACAGCACTCAATAAATGTTTGCCTAGGACACGGTGAGAACGACAAATTGGGAATATTTACGGTGTAACGCTCTGGGCGTTTGAGGTAATCTACAAATTCCATGATTTCTTGCTTTGCCTCCTGCAGACCTGCCACATCTTTGAAGCGGACACCCTTCCCGGATCCCGTCAAGGGATCAACAACAGTAAATCGTGCCCGGCCCATCTGGGACTGAAAGTAAGAAAATGAAGTAGAACATGAAACAACATGCTAAAATTCATTCAAATGCATCTTGTGGCTTCAGCTAATGCCTATCAATATAATAAATATGAAATTCAATAATCTTCTTGAAGAGCAATGCAAATGTATTTAGAAATGTCCACAACAAGGGAGTGGAGTCACCACTCTATGGCCTAAATAATTAATGGCATCATAAGCAAATCACATTGTTATTCATTCCCAGTGGATCAGAAAAGCCACAATAGGGTAAATGATAGTATGGCATAGATGCAGGCCAGCTGGTGGACAAACTCGATGATGTTAAAAGCCTGAGTCTGGGCCATGACCTACTAAATTATAATGACCACGTCATAATCGGCAATCCCTATGAGGAGCCTGTCCGCCCGATCCGCTAGGGGCGCTACTCATCGGCCTGCGGGATCTGTATCATGATTGGACAATGGAAATTTGAATTTTGAATGCGCAGAAGTGGATGCACAACTACCATAGCAGACGACAGCAACAGCTAACTGTGAAAACACGTAGAATGATGATGATAATCAACTTTAGAAAGAAGCATCTCCCGTGGGACATCCACCGCTTGTGCAAAAATACAAAGGTAAGCCGAAGCACAAAGTACTGCAGAAATTGAGTTAGCAATAGCTGTGCCGATGAGTAGCGCCCCCGCTAGCTTCTAAATGTGGCGCTGGGAAGGGATGCATATGACATGGTTGTTATAATCTAGTAGGTCGTGGTCTGGGCGACAACCAGAGGAACAGGACAAACACACGACTCAGTGACTCATTAAGTCGTGTGTTTGTCCTGTCCCTTTAGTTGTTGCGCAGACTCAGGCTTTTCACATCATGGGGCACAATAGGCCAATTTCTCTCTGGTTTCTGTCATGTCTACTTCTGATATAATTTGAACTTTCTATGAGGCTGCTCAAGAATCCACCACAAAAAGTTAACCTAATTCGGAGGGTAGAATGTTGGACGAGTTGTTAAAGACACATGGCAAAACGAAATAGTGCAACAACGAGACGAGGACACACGAAGAAGTGAGTGCATACAGAACGAGTGCTTACTTGCAACTGAAAGTTTTATTAAAAACAAAACCACCCTTGAAAGCCCACCCGTTAGCTCAAGCAAGTTAGTTAGCTCTCGTCCTGCGTGCATCCTCTTCTTTGTGGGTCCTCGTCTCGTTGCACTATTTCATTTTGCCATGTAATAATTATGTTTTTCTCATTTTTGTTCCTTGCAGGAACATACAAACAGCAAAAATTTGCTTGTAGACCAGATACAAACAACTATTCAAGCATCAAATATAGCAAAATAAAATTGTTTTGGACACTGATCGTATTGATCTACACAGATATTGCAATACAAACAATCTTGTACCAATGAACCAATTGTAGTTCAGACACTGAACTACAACCCGCATGCACACAATAGTACAACCCTTCGCAACAAAAAAGGGAGGAAGCTTATACGTAAATACACTGATGTCATTGGCAAAAAGCTTTTCATATAAACTTTGCTTTCAATTAAGGAAGCGTTACTGCCTAGATACTGCATACACATTATCGTTAATCAAAAAAGTAGTGTACACTGATTGTTAATTTTGTTTCCTTCAAGCAGGATTTACAGCTCACACTGTTAGCAGCCTTTTAGTTTTGTACATTAACTCTTGGAACCATTAATTATAACTAGGGAGTGACTTTTTCGGGTTAAATGCGTTTCTCAGATTCGGGGGGTAAAAATCGGGCGCTATTTTTAAATCTGTAATTCGGGGAGAAATCGGGTGACAATTGTGCCTTCGGGTGTTATCGGGTGTTTTTGTTTCTCCTCTTGTCTATTAAGTCCTTTCCTAATATCTTTTTTTTTTGCGGGATCGTGACCTTATAGCGGTAATCCCCGGAGGCATAGACAGTGTTGACACACATGGATGTATTGCTGGGAACCTAAGTGACCCATTCTTACATGTGTTACACGTGGCGACCTTTGTTCGTCTTCAGTGGAAACGTCACTTGAGGATTTCATAGCGGCTGGAATTCGGGGAGAAATCGGGTTTAACCCGAATCGGTCGGAGGTCAGTTTGAGGGGAATAACCGGGTGGAATCGGGTTTAACCCAAAAAAGTAGCTCCCTAATTATAACTCAACTTGGATGTCCCTTGGATTTTTGGTGCTATTGGCCTGTACATGTAAAAACAGTCCTACCCTATTATATCATTGCATAGGACAGAACACAACACTTACAAAGAAGTCCATGCCTTGGGGTGTCTTGATGGTGCCACTTCGGAACATTAACAGTATCATAAGAGCAACAGCAACAAGTGAAGCCAGCAGAAGCCATGTGCTCTCCTGATTACGTTCGTAAACAAGGGGAACACCAGCATCAGCCGGAATGCCTAAACTCTTTTCAGCAGCACGTAGCTTTTCTTCAAAGTGCTCCACATCCACAATGTTCATGTGATACGTCTTGTGCTCCGACTGTGACAGAGACAGAGCAGGTGCACTTCGATTAGTTAACGAAAACACCTTTCCTGGTACTGTACATTGGTTGCTCAAGGGAAAGTTCACTCCCTAACGTAATTCAAATAAACATATCTGGCAGAAGCATTTGACCACAAGCAACTCCCCTACATGCCCTTTGGCTCGAAATCGACGTATTTCCAGAGTATTTTGTCGTGAGAGCCGGCAACGGACGTGCACCCACGTGAAGGAACAAGCAGGAGAATCTCCTCATTAGCTTGCATGAAGTTTCTGTGATGTTCTCACCAGGATGGTCGGCGTACTTTTTCACACCTCCTCCTCACGTATTCTCTGCAGCGGGACGAAAATTCTGCGGCAGGAGAGACTGAAACGCTGCGCCAAGGGGATGCCCTCATGCTACCATAATGTTGTTGCACTGAGTTTTCTGTGCAAGAATTTCAAACCGTGTGGACTTCAATGATTTACAATACAGATAAGAAATTATACCACTCAAGCTGGTGAAAAGTGAAGCAGGGACTCAGTACATCAGGGAATACACTAACCACGGAAACAAAAGGCTACAAATTGATGAATGGAGAGCGAACCATCCCTTTGAACCCATTCACAGGTCACCTCAACTCAGCGATGAAGGTGAGGACTGTCTACCTTTTTCCCCTTGATGACAGCATTATCTTGCAAATATATCGTTACTAGGTCGAGCTCTGGTCGCACAATAACTTCTTCTACCTAATCCAGAGGGCAAAGAAAGCAGATATGATTGACACTGAACATTTCTGCAATTTCTATGGCAGTTTTGATGGTAAAGCATACCTCCCCTTTGGCAAGCATGTGGTGATAGAACTCATTCCAAGACACGTAACGCAACACATCAGGCTGGTTACTTGACGGGAACAGGAGAGACATCAGTGTGATAACTATGTATGCTGTCATCATCCAAATGGCTGCCTTGGCCAGAAGGGAAACTTTTGACTCGTCTAGAATGTGCACAAAAGAATTTTCTCAACATCAACAAGAAAATGAATACTTTGTGGTACTGTTTCAACATCAATTAATTCAATATCAATGTCAAATCAGGCAAGAAATGCACAACAATGCCTTTGGTTTTATAATTTGTGTTGTGGCATTATCTTTACATGCATTGATACCCACAGCAAGATACTGTATCATGTTTCATTTGCATCTGTTGCTAACAATGAATTCTTTACAATAAAAGGTGGAAACCACTGAGACTGTCAAACAAAACTCAAAATTAGGTGTGAGGCCATAAATTTTGTGTTCCTTCCCTTCTTTCACTTTCATATTGATTTTTTGGGAAAATGTAGGGCACCATATAACGAAAGTGTGTTGTAAGATCTTTGAGAGGGTATCAATGATACCCTTATTTTTTTATAAACCAGCTTGCAATCACCCTCCAGTGATGTCCCGATGCCAAGAACAAGGTGCCACGAATTGGCACATGATGACAGACTGCTAATTTTATTACTTTTAATAATTTGAACTCTAATTTCAATTTCACTAGTCGTATTTCAAAAAATAGATTTTTTTCCCTTTCTGTTTTGGATCTGCCTGTATAGAAGGTGAATGTGATAACCTGACACTGGCATTAGAACCAGCCCAGCTCGCTGGCCTAGAAATTGCTACACATTGCATGAGAACTACAAAAACTAACAAAAATTTGGCAAAGTAACAAACCCTAAACAAACAGCACAGAAAAACTCATAACGCAGAAGCATATAAAAAGCTCTTCAAAGTACTAAATACAAAATGCCAAGTAGAGGTATTAAAAAATAAAAAAATTGCTTAGCTTTCCTGGTACATGTGGGAAGAGAATACAAGGAATAGTGTTAGCATACCATCAGGGCAAGAAAGAAGCTGAAAAGTTACATTGCTACACTTGTTAGCTCCATTCTTCCCTGAAGGATGCACTAGTCGTTGTATCAGCAAATATACAAATACAAAATTCTGTGACGTACTAAAAATGCAGATCTAACACTGATCTGCTCTCTTCATGTATATTATGTGAACTCCATGGCACAGTTGAATACTGACATTCGTATCTTTGTCTAGTTCAGAAAGTTGTTAAAATATGATTAAATACTCATGTGCTTATTGACAGGTGAAGATGCAAAACGGGTTTTGCACTCTGATGAAAATTTGAACTTCAACTCAGCTCAAGAACTTCTGTCAGCTAGGTAATTTACATCCATATACTCAGTTTTGGAGCAATAGCAATGGTAAACAAGCTATAGGGTCATACTTGCTCTTGAACCTCACTATCTTTTCAGCACCCGCCTTCAATTTATTACTCATTAGCAAATGCAGCTAGAAATTTAGAACATGCTGTGTTCTTCGTCGCAATTAGAGAGAGGGAGATTAGATGTAGAGCATATATGCATGCTATACTCAATCCCACAGGATTCGTTAATGAAGAATATTAGTAAATGAAGATGTACATTTGCAAAACTAAAAGATGCTGGAGATGAACCGACAAATGCCAGAATATTATGCTCAAGCTTACTGAAAATAAATTGTCAGTGACACCAGCTGTTTTTGGTTGGCGTCGACATTCTGCACACTGGTTATGCCCATTGTTCCCTAGTTCTACTACCCTTCCTCTTTATTAGCAGTCGTTGCCAAAGTACATCCAGGTATAAAGTGATCACTCACAGAATTAGATTCTTTGAAGAAATCACAAAGGATGCAAATACTACACTTCTCACTACAGAGGTTCTCTTACATAGTTGTTTTAAACCACGGGTATCAAACCAAAAATAATTTCAATTGCGACCTTATTACCAACCAAAAAAAGCTAATAAGTAAACCATGCATTATCCAGCTGAATCATGATATAGTTTGTGGCAAACAAGAGAGTGTGTACCGATATGTATAAAGATAGTGGAACCAAGGTGCATGCATTCTGCTCTGGTTATCTAAGAGGCACGTCTCCACATCAGGAAAACAACATGGCTTGCAAGAGAAAATTTAGGTTCTCAAAAAAGAATTGCACATTTGTGCACAAGTTCATAATAAAAACTTGTAAAAATTAGCCACAGAGATTAGTTTCACTGCAAAGATGCTTTATTTTGCAAAAAGAAAAGAAACTGTTACAAGGAGAGCTTCACAATAATTTTTATGTAACTTCACAATTGTAAATCATCTAAAAGTTGGAAATTCAGTGACCCAATGAAGATAGATAGAAGCAAAAGCTTCAGGTCTAGAGGAGCCGATATTTCGAACAGAGACTGTCCAAAATATTGGCAGCTCCCAAACTGAGGCCTTTGTTTCAATTCACTGTGTAAAGGCTTTCTTCATGTCGAGGTTGGCAATTATTCAAGAATAGATTTTCTTGTTTTCTTTTTTCTTCTCATAATGAAATTCACAAAAAGTAAAGTAATGTAGATATAAATACGCTCAGCATCACAGGGTTTAAATACACATCTCGTAGAGGACCTGGTCAAATGTCTTCACTGAGTAGACCATGTCGACAAAGGCAGCTAATATGTTCCTCAAATTATTGGATGTTCAAAGTACTGTTGTGTGTGCATCCAATGGAAGTGAAGTTACCTTACTTTCCTTTTGTGTCCTGTATCGGTACCATAGCTCTTGTGTATTCATACTAACTACCACTGGCTTGCAAAAATGCCATCCTGTAGCATGGCTGGACTGGCCATAGAACTTGCCAGGAAAGTTCCCACTGGTTCGCATGAGTTGACTCATGCGGGTCGCTCAGCACAGTAACAGGCAATGTCTGTCCCCGTTTGTGGACAGTATGTGTACTCCATACTGACCATCAGGGAGACAGCTCCCCTCAGAAAGTAGAACTTTAAGTTCTCACCTGTAATGGCCATAGGCCAGTTTGAGACAATTTTGCTGGTAGGACTTTTTGTACCAGTCCAGCCCTGCCCTGTAGCACACATCATTACTGATGGCTTACCATCATCTTTATCTTTATCTTTGTCCTTGTCCTTGTTCCGGCCATTCTGCTCCTGGTTTAAAGCTGCACTCGTATGGAGGCTTCTTAGGAGTGCTACAAAATGGATGTTTCCAAAATCTGCTCAATGCTACTGATATGCCACAAGATATCGTTTCTGATGGAAGTAACTGTTCTGAAGATGAAACACACAAACAATCGTTCAATATAGTTTGTGTGTGTCGTAGCCACTTAGCATTTTTATACTTTGCAGAATAAATAAACTTGCTGCTGTTGTTTTGTGTACTTGTCGTTGCTTACCATTATGACACGTTGGAAACGGACAATTTCTTGTCAGAATTGCAGATTTCTGTAAGAGCCTGTGTACTGCTCGCAACTCGGACTTCACTTGTGAAAAAGCCTAAAACACGTTCAATGTAGAATTAGGGACACATTTATTCAACACCTCCATGTAATGCAAGCTGATACCTTCCTGTGCGCGTAAGGGCTGTTCCTGTTTGCGTGAAGATAGAACGGTCGTGCTCCACATGACCCCTGGATACTCTGAACGGAACGCAAAAGAAAGCTTGCCCACGATTTTAAGTTGCTAGGTCGTAGGACGCCAGAGCCTATATTTGTATTCATGATCTAACTTCCATGTACCCATCCAAAACGACAATGGACAACATAAGTGTACTCAAAATTTGAAACCATGCTTTGCGACTGCAACCGAAGACCGGAAAAATATGCCGGAGCCCGGAAGTAGCCGGAAACCGAGGGACACACGTGCCACGCGCCGTGGCCGTGGCGCTAGTGTAGTTGGTGTAGCAGAGGCAGAGGGCAGAGGTAGTGGTAGGTGGTAGTGGTGTAGGTGTAGACAGTGTAGGTGTAGTTGCAGATAACTGGCCATAACCAGTCATAACAACCACGACGGCGTAATGGCATAATATTAAATAACCGACATACACGTCACATGACTCACATCCGCTGTCAAAGCAGGTATGGTCGTATAATCAGCATTGTAGTCCTGCCCCTAGCATTCGTGCTGATTCCATCCAAGTATCAAATTTCCAATCGCTGACCTTCATAGCTTACATGTTGTGTATGCTGGTAGCCAGTGATGGGCAGTACTTGAAGTACCAAGTACTCAAGTAGTACTTTAAGTACATTTCTGTGTACTTTACTTTACGTACATTTTAAATGGTGTGCTTTGTACCGTACTTAAAGTACTTTTCCCGAGTACTTTCCCATCAAGTACTGAAGTACCCAAACTTGGACTCCAGACAAAAAATCACAAAAGATGATAAAAATGCACCCTACTAAAAGCGCTAAAATGACAAGAAGAAAACGAAAACACACAGATAGCGCTATCTCTGTGTTTTCGTCGTCTTGTCATCACTTCAGCGCTTTTAGTGGGATGCAATACCAACTGTCCCAGTCTGACATTTTACCAAAGAGGATTTTTGTGCTTTTAAAGAGCATATTTGTTGAAGCAAATCTATTGTTGAGAGGCCTAAAATGTTAAAAAAGTATCATCCATCGCTTCTATGATTATGTAAAACGAATGGAATGCAAAGACACGCACACATTATGACACTGCAACCGGCAGCACAATGACTTGGTCAGTTGTCATTTCAGTTCTCCCAATGTAGGGTTCTATGTTTTTTTTTTATATTGTTTCCTTCATTGGCAATTAATCATCATTTTATATCACAATGTGTGATAGCATTACACGATCAACCTTTGACAGTCGTAAAAAATGGTTTAGATTGTGCTTCATCCTTTTTTACTTTCTTCATGTTCTTTTTTTAAACATGTTGTATTTCCAAAAGCAGCTAGGAATGCCCAGAAATATATCTGTATTGCCTGACGGCCCTGAGGGTACTATAAATAAATAAATATAATCTCTGTTGGCTTGTACTTTTTTTTCCCTTGAAATTTCCTAGCCTGTTATAGCAGAAGATTAGCACCGGAACACCAGACTAGGCGGGTGATCTTGGATCAGTCAGGGTGTAATACTACGTATTTTGCATAATCACAGCGTAGCTGACCGATTCCCTCTCTACATGTAACTGCAAATTATGCCATCTGATTAAGTTCATATTCCGGGTTAGCAGTTAACCTAGGACTTTATGGCTTCAGAGCATTTGTCAAGAATGCTCGTTAAAGTTTTGCCAAAAAAGCAAGACACAGATACTAAACAGTGAAATACAAAGTGATACAAATTAAATTGGCAATGTACTTGATGAGTACTTGAAGTACTTTGCCTAGTACTTTGTACTTTACTTGAAGTACATTTGGAATTGGTTAATTTGTACTGTACTTGAAGTACTAAAGATGCCAGATACTTTACTTTAAGTATAATTTTGAGGTACTCTGCCCATCACTGCTGGTAGCATATGTAACGGCAGGCACGCAGCAGACCTGGGCTTCGAAACACTTCCCACTTTTCATTTATGTTTGGAACGTTCGCCAAGTTAAAGCAGAAATTTTTCAAGGTACCTATTAGCGGGTATCAATGCCTTAGGCGTTGGGGCTTCGGGGGACCCCGAGCCACTCCAACTCCTACAAAACCAAATAAGATCTTCCCAGATAGATGTCGAGGTTTCTGCACTGAACTGTTCACGCAGCTTACCACATCCACTTGTGACCAATCTGTGGAACAATCTCAAAGTCATTTGCTAGTTCACTGATACAAATACATGAAACAAGCCAAAGTAACCTGAAATTTTCACACCTCCTTTTTGCTGTCGTCACTTGTGTGTGCGTCGAGAAAATGTGTCCACCTGTCCCCATAGGGATAGATTGCTTATTTCTCAAAGCAGTTTTGCATGGATTAAATGTCTCCTTCAGCCGACTTCAACTACAGACAACAAAAGTCCAATACACGTAATTTTCGTTTAATGAAGTCTGCCATCTCGGCAAGCTTGATGCAAAATTCACAGTGCTGACAGGTAACTTTGCATTAGTGAGAGAGGGAGAAAGAGAAAGAGAACAGATACTTCATCCCCATAGGAATTCAGGTGCCACAATAAAGTTACTGCAACATCTGCCCCTTTCATCAAAAAATATGTTTGTACGTATGCCATATTCAGGAAGTTTGGTGGCAAACAGTATCATCTGTATGCCTCGTACATATGCCGTGTTACATGCATGTGTGGTTATTTTTCATAAATTGGTTGTAAGACAAATGTGAAATATATGCAGGGATGCTTGTTGTTTTCACATTTTTCTACAACACCAAAAATTTGCCAAGCAGATGTCACTTTTAAATACCAAGCCCATGGCTCTCACCCTATACTAACTAAAACACTGCAGATTTTTATATAATCTGCAAACAAATCCAATGAGTGAAGTCTGTTGCTTTGCCAAAGCACACCTGTAAAAAATAGCCGTACAAATATTTTTTTTACATAAAGCACAACCCCTGAGATGTGAAGAAAAAAAAAAAAAAAGAATGATACAACAAGAGAAACAATATGCTCACCCTTGTCTATCTCACAGTTACAGTACCACCTGGAGAAAGTACAGTAGAGGAGGCCACATTGCAATGCTGCAGATGTTCAGTGTTTTTCCCCACTTACATGAATATATATTACAAAATACATCACTGCCTCACTCATTTAACATTTGTGTAATGGATGTGCGAAAGTCTGACTGCTTGAAACTGCATATAAAGCACTATTGGACATGTTGCAAATGTATACCTGTTTCCCAAAGGAAGCTTCTCTCTTTAAAACTTCAAAATGAAAGGCATCCTGTGATGCATAAGTGACACTCACCTGCAACATGTTGGTTTGTTGCAGACATGTGCACTCTGAAAAGGTTTGACTAAGCCGTGCTGAGCTTTGCAAGGTAGCCTCATACAATGACAGGTGCTTTACATTGATGAAATCAACACTGTGTTTCTGTGTGTGTGTGTGCGTGCGTGCGCATAGTTGCTGTGTAGCACGACCCCATTTAAGCACTAGTTATAAACTGGACTGCTAAAATTTTATCACCATTTGAAAGAAATCATGAACTGCAAAAAACAGCCAAATGCATGCACATGCAAGACTTGGCCTTTCTGCGCAAAGAGTATGAAGTACTCAATAGGAGTCTATCTCACAGCGCTCACCACCAGATAGTGCTCAACTATGACATGAAGTATAAACAGCTGTTGAGCTACACAACTATCATACTTCATGTACTATGATTGTTCCTGCAAACCTCTTCATGGGGGAGATTCAAATTTCAGCTGATGCATGTTGTTACCCCATCAGATGTCAGATATATACTCAAAATTAAGGGCCAATATTGACTACTAATATGAAGTATTGTTGTGGAGTGCTCTCCACATAAAAAAAAATTGTGGTGCTAGCACAAAAAAAAAGTGTGCATAAAATTAATGTCCCTTGTCCAAAGAACGTTGCGTGGCAACTACTGTGTACATTCTAATGCCTCTGACTTTTGTGCTGTTCGTTTTTGTGTTTTGTCCTTCCCCCAAGCTCAGGGACATGCTGCCAACGTCAAGTATACACCAGCTCGCTTGCATTTTACTTCTATGTTCAAACATTTAGTTCTGTTACTACATTTAAAAAGTATGCAATGAAGATTTGTGCTTGTTTGGGGTAGCTCCAACTTCCAAGCAACGCAGGAGAATAAGCATACGTATTTGCACATGCAGTTTCTCAGGAAAGAACTTTGCCATAGCTTATCTTCAATAAAAGAAATCCAAATGCCTTCAATAAGCTAGATAATCTCTGCATTTTCAATAAACAGTCTGACAAACACGAGCTAGAATGCCAAAAAGAAAGCAGATTGACTAAAAACGGAATCTGAACTCTTTGTGAGCGTATTCATTGCAAATTGGAGGCACTGAACTGCTGTTTGTTCTAGCACTGTACAACCAGTTCAGTTCCAGATAACAGAACTACAGCATGCACATTGTACTAAGCTCACCTGATGTAAAAAAAACAAGTACATAACAAGGAGGTACCAAAGAATAAGCTGTAAAATAAAGTAAATGGAATGTTTTGTAACATGAAGAAGCTTGCCCATTTCTATCCAAACTTTTAAAAAGTGCAAGCCATGTTTCAATGGATCATTATGATAGCTCATGGTGCTAGTTACTGTATTCCCAAGCATTTCTCGGTGTCTTCACATGGCATGCATAGGAAGCAATACATGGGTTACGTGTAGGGTTCCGCGTTTTCGGCATATGTCGAAAAACGCAGAAAAACAGTTGCCGATTTTTTTTTTTTTTTTGATTCGGCATGTTTTTTGTTTGAGTCGGCATGGCAAAAACGCCGGTACTTGATCGCACCTTTCTTCCTCCAGGACATCACATTTTCGCTTCTCCTTCACCTCGTTTCCAGGTGGAATGCGGGGAATACCGCCCTGCGGTGCTGCTAGCCTCTAGTTAAGGGAAAATCCTTCCCCTGTAACACTTTGATCAGTGGGTCAAAAGGGTTCAAGTACACATGGAACCCTCCAACAAAGGAAAGGAAATTATTTGTGTTCTCTATGTCCTTCTACCAAGCAGCTCTCTTTCCATAGTCCTTCTCCCTTGTGATTAGGGCTGCCGATTTTTCTGAATCTATTTTTGGCATGAACGTTTTAAAATGCCGAAAATATCCGAATTTGTCAAAACATAGAAGTGCCGAAAAACACCCGCTGAATCCCCCGAAGAATAAATGCCGAAAACACGGAACCTTAGTTATGTGGCATGCTGAGGAATGTGTGGGAATATGGTATGTTACACCATGGGGACGCTGATATGATAAGCGACCTGTTCTGTAATGTAAATTTTCTCCTTTGCAACATACACACACTATTTTTGCTTCACTCCTTCACAACTTGTTGACTTATAGAGCATTATAAGTTAGGAAATAGTTTGATTTACAACGTCTCATATCAATGTGCATACCAACAAACATTTGTATAAAAATGCAGGACTGACCTCGATCACACGCTGTCACCGGTAGTGGGAAAACACGCATTTAGCCCAACCCTAACGGCTACCTGTGATATTTCCTTTTGTGCAAGTAACTTTGATAACCATGCCTAAAACGTAAACCACATTTAGAGCAGCGATGCCGCCTTTTTGATTGGCACCAATACAGGTGGATCAGGTAACTACTGTGGCACCTGAATGCCCTTCCGCTCCATGATCCTCCTTCCAATCGGCAGTGCCTGCAGTAAAGCTTTTTCCACAATTTTGGCGTATGTTTTTTCGCACAACTCTTCATAAACGACACAAGGGAAAGATTTTCAAAGCGATCGGAGCAGCAGACGACCACCTTTCTTGGCTTAGTCTGCTTGCGGGACTGCTTCAGCTTTTGCACCTCAATGTTTGTTGCTACTGCTGCATCTGCATCAGTTGCAGCGCGGATCACACCAAAGTGGCGCACGAGTGCAATGGAACAATCTGCACAATGTTCATGCCGACTATGGTGCATTTCATGAGTGTGTTGCAGCAATGATGATGTTGTACTACAGGGTAGGCCACAATGGGGACAACGCGTTACAGCATTGTCGTCACCATGTTCAGTTGCCACATGGTTGCGCAAGACATCCTCAAAGGGAGTGCTGTAGTGGCAGCGGCCCTCCCAAGCACGGCAGCATAATGCCTGCCCTGTGTGGAGACGCATATGCTCCATCATGGTCATTTGGGTAAAGGAGCAGAAGCCACATAGAGCACAGCGGTAGGGAAATGTTGGCGACAAGGGTGGTCCACCGTGGGCCAGTTCCAGGTGAGTGTCCAAAGATGGGCTGTCCGCAAAGAGGCAACCACACAGTCTACATGGGAATTCACTAGACACGCAGTCTGCTAGCCCTCGCTGCTCAGTTGCTGCACTCCATGTAACAGAAAGAGATTAAAAAGGTCACACTTGACTTGACGCCACATAAGCAGTTTTTGTCTTACAACTAAATACAGTATTTCACCTATTTACAAATAGATCTCTTCAAAAATAATGCATGCACTGAGCCTTCCAAGATGTTTCAGTTGGTGCACATCCCCTTTGCTCACTTAGTTTTTCGAAAAATGAATATTACTTTAATTTCCCAGAGGTGTGCCCACTCCCCACCCCCAATGGCCATAATCACAAAGGGGGGAGGGGGGGGATTTTATTGCTGACAATTACCAGCAATAAAATGGCTTGTTGTGCACTAATCTCGAACTCTGCATGAAATACACCGTTAGCATTGAAACAACCTGGCGGGTAACGGCAGAAGTCAGGCATGCTGGCAGTGATGTGACATGAATCCAGATAAATGGGTTCAAAATAGCTAGAGTATATTCAGTAGTCCACTAGTGCTGGTTTGCTATTTGCACCACTTGGAAGGGAGAAAAGATGGACCTTTTGTTCAACAACAATAACAACAACAAACAGATTGCAGTGAATAATGCAACATTGTACTTTTCGTCCAATGGTTGCATTACCCACTGCATTTTGTGATACCGCATCATTCAATGTACAGAAGAGCACATTTATCAATACGCATTTCTATGAGCGACTGCATACATACGGTAATTCTGTTCAAGTGCAGCAAGATTGCTTTATTCATTTATGTACAAGAATTCTTGATCAAGCCACTAGGAATGGTGTGGTGAATAGTATTGGTATAGAGGATGGGGGGGAAGTAAAGGCCACATAATACCAAAGTTGTTTGCTCAACATAAGAACTACGGTATGGAACAGCTCATTGGGAATTTGATCCTATAGAAGCAATATTTCTGAACAATTTCATAACTGTGAGTGCAAAAGGTTTGTTTTAAGTGACATCTATTTATGTGGACATATGTACTACTATGTAGATGCAAAGATGTTCCAAAAGCCGGGAGTCTTCATAAGAAACAGGAAAAAAAATTTTTTTTTTAAATCTCGCACGTGCACACACACACAGGCGCACACAGACAGACAGACAGAGACTTAACACAACATATGTCCAGAATTATGAAATTGTGCAGAAATATTGCTTCTATGGGATGAAATTCCCATGAAATGTTCTGTACTGTAGTCCTTATGTTGAGCAAATAACTTTGGTATTATGTGGCCTTTACCCCCTGTTGATGTCCCTGCCTTTGATGTCCTTGCATGGGAGACGAAACATCAATTAAATTTGTTACTTTCTGTTACGTTAAGTCGGTGTGTGTTTTGCCCAACACAAAACTGCAGAAGTGGCATGTATCCAATACTTACGTCCTGTTTCTGCTTTTGCGGCAGTATTGCAGCTTGTACTACTTGTACCAGAACATCCACAAGATTTGACTTTAGTCTTTTCCACCAACCCCAATGTAGGTCGCTGAGATTCTGCTGGAAAAGGGGGATACAACGAGCATCCCATGCGTGACTTGTCATTTAAGCTTGAGGTGAGGCTGTAAAAAGATAAAGTTAGACATACACCAATAAATATTTTTGTGTATCTGTAACTGGTGGATATCTGATGGACTAGGGTGTAGTGTTCCAAAATGCAACAGGTGTTATTTCATTTTTTAAAAACGACTTGTTCACCAATATGTGAGACTATCTAGATTGCACTTGCACATGAAGGGTCTGCCCAGGTCACAGTTTATATGTAGTTTACTCATTGATTACTCTAATTCACATGACTGAGGGGCCATCAGGGGCCTCGCAGCAGTTCCTCGCCTTCACCTCATGCCAATAAGGTGAGGCTGCGCGAAGTTGCACAGCACGAAAGAGTAGCATTGAGGACACTCGTGAAGGGTCAGAAGTCATGAGGCCAGTAGCATATATGGAGTAGGGGGGGTAGAGACTACAGACTAATCGTAGCTTACTGCCATGAAAGCTGATGGATGTACAGATAATTTGACTATGGGCTATACATATATAACAGGATTTTCTTTTTTTTTCTTTTTTTTTTTGCTTGGCAATTTAGAATCAATTATGGAATTTAGCTTGATGAATGAATGGTACACAAATTATGGCACTTAAATATATTATGAATATCCTCATGAGTGCAACAGAGAAAGACACTTGTTTCTGTGAACACGCCTTTTCCATTGTGTATAGCACACTACATAAAACACATTGCTGGCTTCCAATGGGTCATTTGCACGTTCCTCTGACTGTCTCAAGACCTCTCTACTAGGTGACATTTCGTTGAGTATGAGGAGAAGACGACATGAAGACAAGAGAGATCATCTGTTGTCTCCATTGTTTTTTTTTTTAGTTTGTCCCGTTGTATCGTCTTCCCCTCATACTCAAGGAAATGTTACCTACAAGTTCACTACGCCAGCTCGCTTGCCTCTTCTTTGCTCAACTTATAACCTCAACAACTGGAAGCACGTAAATATTGCACAATGAGGATGGCCAGGACATTAAAGGGTGACAAATTAGAGGGTGATCCAGTTGTAATAAGAGCATTTCTTCACACATAATTGATAACATTTTGAGAAAAAGCAACAATCAATTACAAAAATGTGCTACAGAGAAGTGCAAAACAGAACCAAGGTGATGCATTATGCTTTGCGATAACCACAGTTGTAAGTAAAGAAAGAATAAGTTTAAGTAGTCTTGGAATCATTTGGTGCGAATTGGAAATACAAAAGTTAGGTTAATGACAGTACGTGGGACTTCCTTCCGCACTGTCATAGTCCAGGTTAATTGGCAAAAGGCACCGCATGGTGATAGTCAATCGTTGCCGTAGCATAAATTCAGACCAGCTTTCCCATAGCCAAACTGCAGAGTAACTAAACCCAGTGGTTAGATACACAGTGTACTATGGACTACAAAACTTAAGATAGGATCTCTTGAAAGTAGGGAATGGAAAAATGATAAGATTGTGAAGCAGCATCCCCTTATTGCCAGAGACCTCAACTGCAACAATACAAAGGTTTCAGAAGCAATTCTGAGAAAGATTCTATAAGACACGAAGAAATTTTCCTATTCATCATGAGAGCAATGAAACAAAATTAGAATGCTTACTGTTGTTCTTTGGTGTGCCTTTCTAGTGCAACCGTATCTTCTCCCGCAAAGTGGCACTTGTTGCACAGGTGCTTTCCATGGACTTTGAGCACATGCGTGTTGAGGCGCTCCGATCGTGCTGCTTTATATTCACAAAATGGACAGGTGAAAGGCTTAATGTGCGTGTTGAGGTGTCGTCGCAAACACCAGCCATCAATTCCTTGCCAAGGACAATAGGCACATGAAAATGTTTTGGATGCAGTGCTTCCGGAGCCCTTGCCGCGCTTGCTCTTCGATTCATCAAGAGTACCTTGGGTTCTACATAAACTGGAGTCTTTTGGGTTGGTGCCCATGAAGCAAGGAGCTGCAGCAGGTGAATGGAAGGGCCATGCCTGTCGAGTTCCTGAAAGTTTGTTACTTTCAATTAAACTGCAGTTTCCATTCTGCCATTTGTACATTCTCAAAAGATGTAATAATTAATGTATATTATTTGTTTTTGGGTTTTATATTTTTTTAAATCGGGGGGGGGTATCTGGCCTGATTTCAGGAGCTGTAAAATTTGGTAAAATCAGGTGATATTGGTACACGCCTGGTGGAAAAGCAGATTTTCACATGGAAAATAAAAGAGCTCGTCTCGCATTTCAGGTGAGCATGAGATGCCGAGCAGCTGTGCTGAAGGCGCAGTGCTTAGCGTCCTCCAGTGCCTGTATTGGTTGCTGAATTTGTACTTTAGTAAGTTCATTTTCAGGGTTTTTAGGTTTTTATCCTAAGTGACGGTGACGAAAATCTGGGGGGTAAAAGCTGGTTTTACTGGTTTTAACCCCAATACACAAAGCTCTGTGTATAATTGACCCTCAGTGTAGCTATTCGAATGATGTTTTTGACCATGATACACTTTGTTACATGTGCACTATTCAGTGCCTACACATTAACAATAAGTTGACGGTTGTTTCGTTAACCAACTATTATTTGAAGAAACAGCAAGCAAGCTGGTGCGTATTTGATGAAGGCAGCATTTCGTTGAGTTTGAGGAAGATGTTGAGGAAGTGTTGTGTCTGGCTTCTGTAGCTTCCTCAAGCTCAAGGAAATGTTGCCTTCATCAAACTATTATTTGGCAGTTTGGCTATTATTCTGCAAGAACTGCCAAATTGCTGAATTGCCAAATTGCTGAACTGCCAAATGTTGGCTCTGTAGTTCTTGTAGGCTTTCTGACTGAAGAGGCATTTCACTGGATCATGATACTGTCATAATCATGCAAATCATAATGCATTTGTCTTGGACATTATTAAACAACATTTATATTGCCAACAACATGACAAGTGAAGAAAATCAAAATATGAAAATATAATGCTGAGAGGTATTACCCTCATCACAGCGATTGCTGCTGCCTGAGAGGTTTCCACCACAGTTGGTACCCATGCAGCTTCCAGTTGAAAGCCTTGATTCTACACTGTCACTTATTGGTGACCAATGGCTATTAGCATTTGCAGCACCACGGGATGATGTAGAGTGTGAAGATGACCTGGGTGGGTGACGACGGATGAGACTGATGTTGTACGTATGATTTTTGTGAATGCGCAGAAAGTGCTTCTTGACGTGATCAGCTCGGTTGAACAGTTTGAAACACACATAACAATGGAAAGGCTTGTCGTCCTTGTGGATGTTCTCATGGCGATGGTAGAGGTCACGACGGTCCGTTGCATACGGGCATCGTGGACATGTATAGCGCTTCTCAGAGATTGGACCTACGTTAGGGCTCAACTGCCCATTTCCACTGGATCCCTCTGCACTGTTCTTCAAGTTTTGCAAAATACCCGTAATCTCGTACAGCAGAGGTTGGTCCTGCCACAATGATTCTGGAGCATTCTGGATGCCATGGACCTTGCCTAAGTGAAGACGAACACAGCGTGACCAGGCACTGCTGTAGGGACACTCAGGGCACCGGAATACATGCTATTTAATGGAAAAAGAGAGAAAAATTAGTTCCGCCCGTACAATTAGCCAAGGTATTCATAATGTGAACTGCCAACACCAGAGACAAACTTAGTAAACAAACTTGAAAGAAATGCATGGCTGAATTTGAGAAAGTATGAGCTTGATTAACTCCATTGTGTCAAATTGGTTATGATCTCACGTTTAGGCTAGCATTCTTGTTGTTAGACGTGCTACAAGGCAAATACACTCTTATGGGGATGTGAAGGATTCCGTGTTACATGAATCTTCCTTTCCATTACGTCCATGCACGTCTACCGTGCTAATCTATGTACAATACAAACTCTGCACTGCTCAGTCACTGTACCTAATGTTCCTAGTTATGAAAGTTGCATATTTCTGAGCATGCTTCTTCATGACGTTCCATGTTACAGAATGCTACAGACTCACTGCAAAGTGCAGCAATTTGGCAGAGTAACTTCAATGTCATATCATGGCTAATTAATGAACATAATACATGCCTTGGCATTGACATGGGTGCCCAAGTAATGTTCAGCAATCCTCGAGAGAAACCCCATGGTGTTACAAGCAATGCAGCGGAACATTTTTGTTGAGGGATTATATGCAGCAATGGGAGAGCCATCCCAGCTGAATTTCTCCTGCCCCTGAATCCAATCATGTGGCGGCACTGTAGCTGAGGGCTCACGCTTAGGCCTCCTATCTGTCTTGACCATACCAGAACAAGGTGCCTGCAAGTAAGTTAGTATGCAATATAAGAATATAAGATACACTATGCCACCGAACAAAATACATAAGTACCAAAGTAAATATGGATTTTTTGTATGAAAAATAAAAGGTTGACAATCACTTTGTTTCTGGTTTGCACCTGGTGCTCGGAAAAGAACCTCGAGCTTGCGGAACAAAGGAGACAACATGAAGGCTCAGATTTTGAGCTTTCCTGTCATGTCGACTGTTTCTGTATACCTCAAGCTCAAAGTTCTAGTACGAATCTGCACCAGCCGGGGGCGGATCCAGACCTGCAATTATGGGGGGAGGGGTGGGGGGTTTCATTGTCAAAGCACGTATTTGGGGAAGGGGAACACTAATGTGTAGCGTCCCTGTTCAGCTGCTCTCATTCCCCGTGTAGAGCACTCCATCATTTTTAAAATCTCTGTGCATGTTAGTGGGGACACCCTGCATACGAGGGACGCACACGAAAATTTACCCAAGATTTGATATCGCAATATGCTAACCAGTGGTATTGACTTATGGTGTGAGTGGTGGCAAATTGAAACACTATAAAGAACTGCTTACTTTTGGGTGTTGTGAAGTCCTTTTGCTGAAATCGCTTGCTGTTTGTAATGTTCCAGATGGAGCCAAAGGTGGGAACAAAGGGTACGGTGGCAAGAAACGGGAGGATGAATTGCAGCTGGCCTGCAGCAGGGCACTCACATGCTTGCCAACGTTCTCGTTTGTGTAGAAGCCTTCTGGGCAACCTAGAGCAGCATTCAAGCTCCCCTTTTCCATACTGCGTCATTGCAGGCCAGTGGCACACTTGTAGTCCTGCAGATCAGTGGAGTCATGCGATCATATGCCATTATTCTCAACAGGAATTTCAAAATTCTACAGTGATACAGTCACATGCCAAGATGTATGCAAGTCAGTATTTTGTGGATGATTTACACGGACAACCTCACAAAATAATAATGCAACCACTACTATAATTTTGATATGCACTGGAAAAATCCACTTCAAATCAGACACTCCTTTAGCAGGCACTATAATATGTCAAATGATGGAGCATTTAGCCTCTTTACAAAAAGTGTTTGAGCTTCTATTATATAAGTTGAGCTGCTTTTGGGGTTATAAGGACGAAATTTTGCTCAAATTTAGGAGCTGAGGTACTGTAATGGACACTGCAGTCAGTCACGAACCATGGCCACAATTTCTATCCACATTTCAGCTAGATCATGATGTATTTTTTCGTTTCCTCCAATTTTAAATCATGTAATATTTTTATTGTTAGCGTCAGTTTACGGTTTGGCACAAAGTCAATAATTGGGCATGATTCCATGCAGTATTTGTAGGAGGCAAAGTACAACAGGTTTTTCAAAAGCTGTATGTGGAACTCAATAAATTTAGATGACACTTCTGCAAATATCCCATTGCAATTCTCACAAATTGTATGAACACTGCAGAAGAACCTGTAGGAGAAGGATAGCTTTTGCTAATAGAAGACCAATCATTTTTTGTATGTACCCTTACTAGTGCTTATGGAAGATGATCTCCTTTCCCTGGACAGAAGTAATATATGTAGTATATTACTACTACTATATATATACTACTACTTCTATATATACTAAGTATATATAGAAGAAGACATATGTATATGTCATCATGGTCTACAAGTCAGATGTCAGGTCCTGCCTACTCATTGGAAGTATGGCTGCTAAGGTGGGCTACCTCACCGAAGATGTATATAGGCAGCGATTTATTCAGAACCCCCCCCCCCCCCCCAATGTCTGACAACACCCCCTCACTTTCGTTCCTGTGCGGCCCCCACGAGGGGGGGCTTGTTATTTCAGCATTAGACACATGTCAGCAACTGTAGATAAAGCTGTTACAATGTAGCTAAAATAATAACCCCTCCCACACACACACACACACATGCACACGCACACAGGGGGTTAGGAAGCAACATTTTCATTTTCCATCTGGTAATTCTTCATATAGCTCAGTAGAGTTTACAGTTTGAGTAATCTCCAAAGAGATATTGGCATAGCTTCAGCACCCTTAATTGTCCTCTAACCAAGGT
Source organism: Ornithodoros turicata (assembly GCF_037126465.1). Taxonomy (NCBI): domain Eukaryota; kingdom Metazoa; phylum Arthropoda; class Arachnida; order Ixodida; family Argasidae; genus Ornithodoros; species Ornithodoros turicata. The sequence continues at coordinate 34,889,677 of NC_088201.1, forward strand.
CAAGGCACTTGCACCTTTTGGTAAAAACTAAAGAATATAAAAGCCAGAATGTATTGAGGCACCGGTATGATGGCATACGTCAAAACCATTTTTTGCTCTGGTAGCATTCGAATGTGCTGATAGTAACGAATGCAATCATATTGAAAAAAAGGAAAAGAAACATGGGAAGTACGAACACAAGACATGAGGTGCTGTTCCAACAGTCACATTCAACCTAAGAACCTTGCATAACAGCCCTAGCTCTGTCTTGATGTATATACCTTCACAAAATGAAATGAATTAAGTAAATGACACCTGTTCATGTCAGAATTTTGAGGCATCATCCTGCCCATAGTCACTGTGCCCCTACCTCAAAAAAAAAAAAAATCATTATGCCCCATATGCGTCAGGCTTATACATGGGAGAGAATGATTTGGGGGGGGGGGGGGGGGGGGGGCACCTACACAGTATATACACACAAAAGAAAAGGAAAGAAGTACAGGGTAGCTGGATCTCATCACTCCGCCCGCTTCTCCCACAGCAACCCGTCTCCCCCTCTGTATCCCACCCACTCACTCAGCCCCCCCTGTCTGCCATCCCCCCTTTGCGTTTCCCATAGCAACAAACTAATGGTACGCTCCAAAAACACAGCCTCCCCCACCTAAATTTGGCCGAACCCCACCCACTACTTCATTCCCCCCCAAAGCTCGCATTGGAATCTGCCAGGTCACCCTGGTCGACTGCTCGCTCGCTGGTGGCGTTTTTGTACGCGCCCTTTCCCGCGTGGAAAAGGGATCGAAGTGATGGGGAGGGAATAGTGAAAGTAAAGGGTAGTATTTAGATAGAAGGGAGAGGGGGAACAAATGTGGCAAGAGCCGGGTGGGGTGGCATGGAACAGAACATAAACGCACAGAGAAAACACTTGGAGCTCGAAGGTTCGGTCGTTCGCTACGTTGGATAAAAGTACGTCGCACACGAACAGGCACACACCCCAGTTTTCGCCCACACCAGAGATGACAATTAATTCAGCAGACAGGAATGCAGGGGGGCATGCTCGACTGTTCCGCAACTGACGAATGTCTAGGTCATGGAAAGTCGAGGGGAAGAAACGCGATTCTTTCATTTGTCGACCCGTTTGTCACCAGCTTAATAGCTCCAAGTTATTACTAACACGTAAAATCCTGTTCGTGAAACGGTCATTGTGAAGCTCACCCGAAATCTCTTTTTTAGCGCAACAGTTTAACGTTTAACTCCCTACAGCTCAATCCTTGGTGCATACACGTACATGCAGCGATCACGTGGTATCGACGTTCGGCGGCCGATTTCAAATGCAGGAACATCATTAAGAAATGTGTTTACTCCAGTTAAGAGTTTGGAACCATAGTTTGTTTCCATGCACTTTCTCGAAAACACACACGCATTTGCCTAAGGTAAATTCAGACTATATGTTATCATAAAGCACTTGTCCGGCCAGTGCTCCAGAACTGCTCCATCTGTAACCGTCAAATTTTGCAGCGATGGAGGAGTCTTTCTTCAATTTACGTAAGAAATAATATTTATTTTGTGTTGAAGCGCAGATCAGTTATTTATCTTATTGGGAAGACGACGTTAGAGAACTATAACTCCATTAGAGAACTATAAAATTCACGATCGATGACTAATATGAGCTGCGTGGTTAGGTTGTTGCAGCAAAGTATACATCTATTTTAAAAATATATGAATCACTAGTGATCTATTGGTTGGTGTCTCATATAGCTATTGCTGTAAAAAAGCCATGTTTCTGCGAAGCCGAATAATACCACCCGGAAAAAGGGATTTCCCTAAAAGCCCACCCCCACCCCACCCCCCATGAAATTTCTGAGATTGCTCAATACTGCTCGGCTACCAATGCATATACCCACAAACATGAATCCATACACAGGTACCCTAGGTCGTTTTGGAGAAATTACTGCTCGAAAATTGCGCGCTTACGAGGCAGGTTCGATATATCTGCGCTACAGTTACGACGAATTCATTCATGAATGGTTCGTCAGTCATAGTGTCAAGTTCCTTCTCTCCTAGGCCTTGCCTGATCAGAGCCGTAGCGACGGGGGGGGGGGGGGGGGCACCCTCGCCAGGCAGGGCGCCGAATGGCAGGCCCTGGCAGGTTGTTTGTACAGTATAAAGCTGGATAGACGAAAATTTGGATTTACGATCTCGGGAGTGCGAATGAGCGTTTTCTTTTCTTTCTTTACAGAGCTTCTGACGGCAGTGAGAGAGAGAAGGGGGGGGTTACGTTTACCTTGCCCCGGGCGCAAACTCGCCTGGCGACGGTCTGTGCCTGTTACAGACTTCTAAACGCATAAACGCCGACTGCGTAGAGACTGGGGGGGGGGGGGGGGGGGAAGGCCCCGTCAGGGATGTCTACCCAGCTGACACTCAAGATGAACGTTGCAAGGGATATTCGAAAACCGTGCGCTCCACGCGAATGGACATGACGATCTTGTAAAAATGTCCCGGTATCCCTGACCCCGCTCGACCTCTGTGCATGAAGCGGGGCTGAAGCATCCAGTATCCTGAAGCATTTGCACCGAGAAGGGGGGGGGGGGGGGGGGCATTGTGCCTCCCCGGGCTCATTGAAAACTCTACGCCAATGATTAAACGGGAGCGTTTCATAATGCGCGGTCAACGACATGTAGGTGAATCTGTGTCGGGGGCCACAACTTCTTCGCTGTCCAGAAAAGGAAATGCACTTTAGAAAAACTTTAGAAAAGGGGGGGGGGGGGAGACGTTTCTGTCTTTCCCATTACAGCTGCGGAAAAGCCGAAGCATCGCGTTGTGCTTCTTCTCCAGGACCCATACGTCTTCGCTCGAGGCAAATACCGATTCAAGTCGTCTCGAGCGTGAATTTGGGCGCACAGTGAAGTTAGCACGCGGGCATGTAAAACCCTCAGGAACTACCATAGGGACTCGCTGGAAAGTACAGGAGGCGCATCTTGGGATAGGTACGGAGGATGACGGCCCCTGTCAACACCATAGAAATCTTACGGATACTCCCTAAGATTTCTATGGTCAACACAGCCAGGAGGTGTCATGACCGACGAGGCTGCGTCACGAAAGTGGAAGCAGTTTAAGGCGCTCATAATTTCAAAACTATTCAAGATGTCGCGATTAGGGATCGATCGGAACCGTTATCTTTCTCGGTTCGGTTCGGGTTCAGGACCAGGCATGTTGGTTCGATTCGGGTTCAGGTCCAGGCATGTTGGTTCAATTCGGGTTCAGCTCCGGAGCAGCGCAAAATATCGGTTCAGGAAAGTGAGTTTTGAGCAGATTGACATGGGTTAAAAGCAAGCACATCCTTACGACTCTCAAATACTTAACACAAATGTACTTTTGTTATTTTTGCCGACACAGCAGTGGTTCACAGCAACACTGCATGCTACAGATCTGCATTTCATGTGCAACATTACGGTAGCGTACTGTACTCTCACTCACCCACTCACTCATCGTACATACCCTGTTATATCCTGCTCAGGGACAGGCCGTTACACAGGTCAAAATGAAGACTTGGGGTTGCTGGGCGACAAAAGTCGCGTAAAAGGAAGCCTACAGCTGCCAAAAGGACGACCACAAAACTAACACAACTGAATGAACGAATAGTTGCGAGTAGGAAATACCTCGCGCACTTGGGTTGCAGTTTTGTTTTGTTCAGTTTCGGTTTCGAGTTTGTTCGGCAACGCGAATCAGTCCGCCGTGTAAATCGTAGTTCCGATCTCTCACAACGCACATTACGTCTGAACCGTTTAGCGAACCGGTAACCGCTTAAATTTAGGTTCAGTTCCAGTTCAACGAAAAATACGGGTTTTTAGCGGTTTTCGGTTCGTGTTCAGTTTCGGTTCCGATCCCTGGTCGCGATAAGGGTGCTGGCGTTGTACAGATAACAGATGAAAGTTTCATGCGATAAGGCACGCGTCACCGGTGATGGTGCGAAAGAGGGAGGTGGGTATCAATCTCGTCAGTCGCCCAACAATTATCGCACGTGGCCATATAGCACGGCGTTTCTGGCCTTCGAAACTCACGATCACAATCATCTGATAAGGCGTGATTTCGGGGCCCTGCTACGAACTCACATGAAGGTCGACATGGCGTACCGGTGAGCTCGATCATGCCGCATATTAGTGTACTCAGCAGATAACGTCACACTTGTAAACAGAGCAGATGTGATGTTATCTGGTGAGTGCGCTAATATACGGCATGATCGAGCTCATCGATACGCCATGTCGACCTTCACGTGAGTTCGTAGCAGGGCCTCGAAATCAGGCCTTATCAGATGATTGTGATCGTGAGTTTCGAAGGCCCGAAACGCCGAGCTATGCGTGGCACACGTACGGCTACTGAAGGTCAGGCGACACCGCCTGGGGGCGTCGCATCGAACGATTCGTCTTGACGGGTTCTTAAGCGCACGTGTATATAACATATCTAAAAAAAAAAAAAAATTCGCACTTGAAAGTTATACAGGAAACGGTGCGCCAAGTGGGAATTTTCTGACAGTGTCGGCACATATGAGACGAAAATACGATCAAAATCAATTCAGATTCTGTATAGACAGAGAAAGAAGAAGGAAGCCGCTCGTATTAAAGGGCGACGTTACATTGGGCGTTAGAGCTACAAAACGAGTCAAAATAGAGAGTTTTAGTGTATCGTACGCTATCGCCTTTGCGTACGTAAGGGATAGCGTTGGTGGTTCCGCGCACGCGCAAACCATAAAGAGAGCTTCACGCAGTGCGCAGAACCACCACGCTATCCCTTAGGTACGCAGAGGCGATAGCGTACGAGGTACTAAAACTCTCTAATGACTTCAACTATCACGGATAGCATCTCCGTTGTTTTACGTCAAACTCCAACGGCTGGAACCCCGTGCACGGCCACCGCCATCATTTTCTTGATTTCTTTTTCTATCGTAAGTCTTGGTTACTAGCGCCGCTCTGCGTTGTGTAGCGCTTGGGATTTGAGTCCCCTTTTTTTTAAACTCTCTAATGGTAATTAGTGGCCTTGCGTCGCGAGACAACTATGGTCATGAGTTAGCCTACGTCAGGATGATACGTAAGTTTATTTATTAATTAATGGCGCTTTAACGCGCGCTGATATCTAAGCACCTAGTACCCCACAACCAAGCTGCTGAAATTCTGGGCCGGGCCTAAACCCGCAACCTTGGCAGGAGCGGATCCAGGACTTTACTGAGAGGGGGGTCCAGCCTTGGCCAGTATGGTAGATACACGTTCTAGGTCAATTAAACACTATGTGAAGACAGAAATTGAGGAGGGGGTCAGGACATCCGAGGGGGTCGGATGTCCTGACCCCCTCCCCAGTTGCAGGAACCCACTAGAGCCGCCCCTGCACCTTGGGAGCAGAAGGCGGACACGTTAGCAGACATATTCGTCACGCAACTACCACCATTCTTCGTGAAGTTTGGCCAATTCGTCCAGGTCTACATATCACTCTTCACCTCGTCGCATCTGATAGGTGAAAATCACTGACGAGCCTATAGGCGAAAAAGTAAGGCAGGAGCACGTGCATACGGCAATGGTACAGAGGTAGTGGCCCAATTCAGATACGCAAAACAGTGCAAGGCGGATCAACATCGAGAAGACAGGAACGTTAAAACTGCCGTTAACGTTTCTCGCGAATTTTCATCAAAACGCGCGCCAAGTACGGAAGAATGATATCCGGCAGGAATGATATGATTACGAATCACGAGAACGGTAACGTCATGTTGCCCGTACGATACGCCGTGTTTGTAACATCTTTAACCCTCGAAAACTCTAAACGCAGAACAGATTCGCCTTTTTTAGGTCGTTGTGTCTTCAGTGCCGGACCATGCGGTAGCCAAGAGTAGGAAAAGTGGTGGCGACGTTATTTACTTAGCTGTTTTGCTTGCCGATGCGGGCGCGGGGTCGTGCGTCCAGGGCAGACTTTATAGCAGTGCGTAGCCAGAAAAATATTTCGGAAGGGGCTCTACAGGAACTTTACATGGGGGAGAGTATTTCCCCTTCGTTTTCCTTCTCCGAAATGTATTATCAAAGGTACGATTTCGGGTGGCAGGGGGTTGAACCCCCGAAACCCCCCTCTGACTACGCCACAGCTAAATAGGGGTTTAGACATAGACTGTACGACAAAAACATCCGTAGAGCGCAGCAGAGATTCCAACGCGGAGACATAGACCAGTTTCCAGTCTTCGCAACTATCCCCAGTACGCAGTTGTGGGAGCTGGAAGGAAAAGCAACACCCAGAGTGATCCCACAAACGCCTACCAGAAGTCAGGCAATCTATAACTCGCGGCCCAAAGGGCGAAAAGAGTTGTTGATGATGATGAGTTAGGTTTTATTGGCGCATGAGCGACAACGGCCGAAAAGAGTGGCGTGTGCCACAGAAATCACACTGCTTATCATTAAATCTACAGTCACTAATCCACTAACGACGGATGGCACAGTGACTGAGCGTTGTCTGCGATTCTTACAGTGCAAGCACCAGAAGCTGAAACTACGTATACCAGAATATGTTGCATTACGTTACGTTCCGATATCCGCACGACGAATGAGCTGGTGACGAAGAACTTGCGCTCGGGTGCCAACTGGGCGACACTGCGGTATAACCCAGGAAGGAAATCGAAGGGAGAGAGAAGAAAAAACGTATAATTATAGAGCCTTCCCTGGATTTTCCCAGTATACGTTATAATAGGGTCCTGCACAGTATTCTCAACTCAGGGGGTGTTGGAATTCCGTAGGGGTGTGTGAGAACCGTATCTTCTGGCATTTGGGCTTTTTGTCGGGTACCTTGGAGGTTGTCGACGAGCTGGGAAAATCCTTGCCCCACACAACCAAACAGACCTACCCCCACAAAAAAGAAAGAAAGAAGAACGTCCGAAAGGCCAAAAGCCAGCTGAAACGGCAGTCACCCCCCACCCCACAGGCACACTCCACCCCGACGGAATTCCAACCGCGCCCCAACATGAAAATCCTGCGCAAACCCCTGGTTTTGTGCATCCACGCACGCAATTTAACAGCGTCATTTTACAATGCAAATTTGTGTTATCCATACGCCTACATCATGATAAGTTTAAGATAACCAAAAGCTTACAGTAGCCACCGTAGTACCTTCTCAGCGAACGCCTTCGGATGTGTGTACGCACGTTGACATTCACGCAACTAGTTTGCAGTTAAAAAGCCGCTTTAAAAGGAATTATGGAGAAATTATGTAGCGTTGCGTGTGAAAAATGTGCGTATATTTTCCGGACAGGTGTGCGCGTTTCAGGGAAGCTGGCACCAGTGAGCCTGGAGGGATCCCGCACCAACCCCACCCACTCTAATACTTATCTCCATCAAACTACGTTCGCTGCGAAACAGCACATTTCGTAAACATTTGCAATAAACAAAAACAAATATAAATGTAGTTCTCTCACATCGCTCAAAGAGTTCCACAAAGTATGCATCTGGTTAGCACACGCCTAATTAGAGCAAGACACATTCACCCGCTTTTGGTAAACACACTCACGTTCCACGCACATTACTGGGGTTTTCTCCCTTCAAACGTTAGTACTATATAAGTCGAACGTCCACGAAACTACGCTGCGATGTTCGCACACCTGTTGGTCAATGGCCGAGTGCGCAAGTGTGAGTTCAAAACTCGCGGCGTTACGTTCGAATTGAAGCAGCCCACTTTGAAGAAGGCGTGCGAAAGCGTACGATGTTTATACTCACTCTTGTTGCTAGGTGCGCGGGATCCGGTGGCATGCAGAACGGCGTGCCAGAATTCATGCTTTTCGTTGCTGCAGCCGGTGCCTATAGTGGTCGCTAGCCTCCCCTTTTCGGCTGGAAACCCACCGCCCACTCGGAATAATCCTTCTACCACCCACCGCCCCCAAAAGGCGCAGAGCCACGCGGCGGTAAGGGCGGCGGCGGGCGTTCAGGGGTTTCCAAGCGGCCGAGAAGGGTACTAAGTGAACGTGGGAATCGGCGTTTCAGCTGTTTCAGCCGTTTCAGCCCGATTCGTAGGCTACAATAACGTGTACGGTTGGCATGATTATTCCTGCACCTTAGAAATTAACGCAACGTATTTCTACGCATATATAATACCGTTTCATTCTTTTTTTATTTCACTGCCATCACTGGTATTGTTTTTTTATGGTGGTTCTTTTTAGATGATCGAAGTGCTCCGCAAAGATCTTGGGGCTCATTTAGTAAGCGAAGCGAAATAATTATTTTTATTTATTTTTTCCTTGTCACTGTCCGGCACGAAAAACAGACGGAAATGCAACGAAGGTTCATTATATATTCTCTCCCGTGGCCCACAAAGCATGACTGTGCAAGACAGAGAGATGTATACTAAATGGAAGAAGAATCGTGATGCAAATAGCTGAGAATCAGTCTACTAGTAAACGGTACTGGAAGGTGAGCAGAAATGCAATAGCGAAGGAAAACAGGAACAAGAAGTGGAATAGGAGGGAAGAAGTGGTAAAGACGCGCTATCATTGCTGCTATTATGGCATTTTCTCAGGACCTCCAATGATCTTACGACACCCCAAAAATCATACAAAAAAAAGTATTTAAAAAAAACGCCCGAAAAGCCAGCAGATATGAGTTTAACATACACCCCCCCCCCTCCCTCCACCCCGAGATGAAAATCGTGCGCATATCCCTGCTGCTATTGGTTTTAATAAAAGTTCAAGAACTACCTTGACAAACAATCTGTGCAACCTCGTCTACCAACGAACAGTGTGGTTCCACAAAAAGGCACTTTCTACGTGTTTTGTATTTCTGGAATGACGTGTTTCCTTTACTGTCCGCTAGTGGCGCTTACGTACGATCCTCCTCCTATTTATTTTCAACAGCGCTGCTCGGAGTACATGCTCCACTTCGATTCGTCCTCTTTGCGGGGCAACCACGTGACGCTTCTTTTTCCGCAGGGTGGGAGGGAATGGGCGTGCGTATATAGCGTCTTTTTTTCTCGGGGATTTTGTTCTTCCTTTCTTTCTTTCTTTAGCAGTACAGTCTTGCGCAACCCCAGCACCGACTGCGTCGTTTTATCTGGGTGGGTGGACTCCCAACGGCATTAAAAAAATGACAGAGACAGGAGTGGAGAACTTTCGCAAAGAATGATGTAAAAAAATACAAATCACGTGTGTGTATGAGAGAGAGAATGGGATGTGCGTTGAAGGGGAGTTGGGTTGAAGTGCAGACTACCTTTACATTGTGGGTGGGGGTGAGGGGTGCGCTCACAAAATATCTTCTCGAAGCTACACTTCGCAGTCTTTACAGTGCACTGTGAGATCTTGTGACTGGGAAACATAACGCCGTACGTATTCTCGGAACGCACAAATAATGTCGATGGTAGAATCAGGATAAGTAAAATATCGGTCAGGCGCGAAAATAAAGAGGGATGATTTTAGATTTTTTTGTTTAGAGTCGCGTATGACCGTTTCAGTTTTTGCTATTCTTGTCCTGAACCGGTCGCAGTATTTTAACGGAGTACAATACAAACATGCAAGGATTAGACGATGGGTAATCTTCAAAAAGCAGCAGCCTGGGGGGATTTCACAGTCACCATAGAGCGTCTCTACTGCTACGCATAAGGCAAACTACGCTACAGGGATGCACATTATTTAAGGAATTCGCAATAAATTGGCGAGAAATAAAAATAATCACAAGGATATAGACTTAACAAGATGACAAAATATAGTCTCTATAATTGTTGCTGTCGCGAGATTTATAAACGCCGAGAGGAAAGATATCCGCAGCCGTTCTTACGTTGAATAACATTGAGGGGAAATTTGTTTTAAATGAGGATATAACGATCGACGCATTGTGCTTGTATACCTTTTGCCATTCAGAATTTGGTGACGTTATATCGATTCTCAGTTGAAAGCTTCAACAAAGTGATACTCTAGATGAGAGTATGTTAGACAACTCAGTGTCCGTATAGACGATACGGCAGATATGTTTGACGAAGGGCCATGCGTCCCACTGAAGTTTACCATCAAATAACGAACTAAGAGCGAAAAAAAAAACATAAATAAATAGAGGAAACAATGAAAGAAATGTCGATTTCTAGTTTTGCAAACGAGGAGAGCGAGCACAGCACCTCTTTTCATTTTCTTTTTTCTTAAAAAAGTAGAGGGGGAAATACCACGGACGATGCAACAGGTTAGAGGAAACGAATGGTACGCAGTTATAACTAAGATAACCTTCACGCGCAGATGGGCACCCGCGTCACTAGCATTTGAAAGGCGCCGAGAGTGTCACCCCTACATGATGAACCTACTAGTCCACACAGTATAAATACGGTTGCTAGGGTGTAGTTATCTATTCATCCCTGTAAAAATAAAGGAGGCACAAATTGAAATGAATGCTCATCCTCGGCCGTTGCTGAGGTACGGCACAATACTTCGCCGCGGTGCCACAGCGCAGAAAAATGCTTCACCAGGTGCCCTCACTTTGCGACGTCACTGCAGCTTGAATTACTGATGAGCGATTTGAATTTTGGATAATGAATATCGTGGAGCGTACCACTCGCGAGAGCGTGTTCTCGGCACACTCCTTGAAGCCGGCTTCACCCCGTGGACGCGCTTCCGTTGCCATCTAGAGGTAGGGGATGGAAGATACCCACGGCACTTACCTATGGCGGTTATTACGAAGGCGGAAAGATCCACCTGATAGACATTTTATAATGATTTTTGTTTTTGTTTTTAGGATCGTTTCGGGGAAATTGATGAATGGCTTCGGCTAGTTACTTGAACCGCATTCATACTGCACAACAGCAATGGCTCAGAATCATGGTCGCTGGACTCATTCTGTACCTTGCTGTACCCTGTCTCATTCCCAAATGGACACGGGGTGAGTATGCGCCCAGGGCTGACTTCAGGAGGAATTTTCCGGAAAGGCTGCTGGGTCCTAGGAACCAGTAGCGTAGCCAGAAAAATATTTCGGAAGGGGTTGGACGGGAACTTTACGTGGGAGAGTGAGTTTCACCCTCGCTCTCCCTCTTCCAAATTCATTCCTAAAGGAACGATTTCTGGGGGGGGGGGGGGGGTCCCCTCGTCTCCGCCACTACTGGGAACTCAATGGAAACCTGAGCTGCCTGAGACAGCACAGCCTGTGGTGCTACCATCTATACCAGTGGTGTAGCCAGGGGGGTTCAAACCCCTCCCGAAACCGTACCTTTGGTAGTGCATTTGGGAGAGGGAAACGAGGGCGAAATCCTCCTCCCCCATGTGAAGTTCCCATCGAACCCCTCCCGAAATATTTTTTCTGGCTACGCTACTGACCTATCCAGCCCACCACCTCCCATGCTTTAGCATGACGTTGGGGCTAGCACCAACAAGCGGGTGATTTATTCAGTTTGTCAGGCCGCGTTAAGGGATTCACAAGGGAAGGTTAAAATGCATGGTAAGTATCACGATCATTGTCTTTAAATGACCGCTTAAATTCCACGCGTGATGTACTCGTTACAGCGAGGCTATTATTTTGGCAGGATTTTACAAAGATTATGAATGCAATGCAATGCAATCATGACAAGAAATGATAAGATTGCCGATGCAACTTCGGGTGAAAACGACGAAGATTCAAGAATGTCCATGGAAAGCTTCGAGATCGAATCAAGGCCAGAAAGTGTGAGGCAGAAGAGGAAGAAGGTCAAGAGATAATGACAGTTATTATTAGCCCCTGCCGCCAGAACAGGACTTCTGAGACAGAAAGGCTCGGAATATTAATCCCGCATGGATAGCTTAGAAAGCAGGTAAATCGCTTAACAGTGAATAACGACTATAAACATGCTGTAAACAGAAAAGAACGGTAAATAGCTAAGCCGTCGGATGCATTGTCTCGGGCAGAGTACAAATAAATTCAGCTCTACAGCCAAATCCAAAGCAGGTTTCTTGATGGCCAACAAAATTGTGGAAGGAATCGTGGTGACTGGGTGTGCAATCTCAGCATTCCGGCACACGATCTTTACAACTTCCTTCTCCTTTACACTCATTAGCTTTTCATTGATACTCCGTAGATGCAGGGGAGTTCCAGTACCACTATACCTACACTTTTCTCAATTTTGGGGTAAAATTTCTTGACGCCAAGTGTTAGTAATTTCAAGCAGTACTTATTTTACCAGGTAGTTCGGAGAATAATGGCCGAATGAGAGGGTTAAAAGTGAAATAGAATTACAATACAGTACACAGCCATGCTTCATTCTAATTTATTCAGCAGATTAGAAACCAGTCAGTTGATAACTAATTCAGTAAGAGTCTGAAAGAAACCATGGCTTCCTCGAAAATACCGGTATACATTTTTCTTCTAACATATCCTTTCTATTGCTGAAGATCTTGCCCTTTAAGCTGTTTTTCAGATGCATGAAATGGTAGTGGGGTGGCAGATCCGGGGAGCATGCAGGATGCAGTAGGGTGGTGCGTACCGCAGTTCGTGAAGCCTCTGTTCTGTCACTTTTGACTTCCGGGTTTCACGGAGGATGGCTGTTTGTCACAAAACTTCTGGCGCACTCGCACAATTTATTCACAAGTTAACATGGATACATCGTTCTCTTTCGCGCGTTTTCCGACAGTGATGCGAGGGTGTGCATCCACAAAGACTGTGGCCATAAGGAGGACAGATAGTCGTCGTCGGCACTCATCTTGTAGACTCTTGTCTCGGGAATTTGAGAAACCGCCGAGGAACAGTACGTCCAGATGTCCCCATGCCTCGAGCATACTGCAATACGTTTGTGTGCCGCATTACGACCCAGTCTAAACTCATGAAGCAGACACCCACAGATCAATCGTCGAAGATGTTGTACAGGCCACCCTTGCACGGCTAGGAGGAACTGTAGCTCAACTTCTTATGTAACTTCTAACGTATCATATATTATATGGCACTGAAATTACTCTGGTACTCTAGCGTTATGGGCAAGGTGAATGTGACATCTCAGAATATCGGCCATTGTTTTTTTGAACTACACCTACTTTGACACATCGTTGTAGCTTAGGTCTTTATTGTCCTGCGCTATTTTTACGAATATAGTACGTCTGCGAAGTCGTGTGATGTCGAGACATCTCCTGCAACCACCGCCAGTTTCGGGTAATTGCGTTCCGTCGACTTCTTAACGGTTACTATGCTTGTTGTTGTCTATGGTGCAACAAAAGGGTGGCGAGCAGAGACAGAATTTCTCCTGAGAACGGGAAAAGTAAGAAACTATAAACATTTTATCTCACCAATGTAGTACCGACGACGAATTGCACTTATTACCGGTTGAATCGCCACCTAAGCATACAATTACTCAAGCACAAGAATATCCTTTGTAGTCATACCGTGAACAAGAGCGGTGTCACCGAAATCATTGCCGGGAAACTCGTCAAGAGACTGATGGGCAACGCGTCCGGTGCTCTTGGCTGCATCGTCCTGCCTTCCCTGGAATGCTCCAGTGCTCAAGTGAGCTCCGCTCGGTTGAAGGGTCTCGACAAGTTCAAACTGCACCCAGATGCACCTGTTCGCGTTGTCTTCACGGAGCGACACATGCTACTTAGCGTTCCGCTTCAGGTGAGATTTTCCGTAAACCGTTTATGACGTGGCATTGGAAGTACCCACCGCACCCAATCAACGAATAAGATTCTGAGTCACACACACTACCATTGGTTCCGGCAGAAACAATACCTTCACGTTGACGTTACAAACAGTCTACTAAAACTGCCGATTTCGTTCTTCTATATCCACACCAGGACTTATTTTGCTAACGGAATCCTCTTGGGATTTGATAGCAGAAACAATACGCGCTCTCACACTACGATGAACGGCGTCAAAACTGAAGAAACGAAAGTTTCAAGCGAACTCATCTGCAATAACATATACAGAGCGCTTTTTTTTAGCCTTTACAGAATTTTTATAAAGCTATGAGAGGAGTATAGATGTCGTTTTTGCAGTTGAGTTCTACGGCCAGGCGAAGAGAGTATGCAACTACAAGATGACTAATTACCTAAAATTCATTAATTAACTCTTCAATTAGGGGATTTCGGGCAAAAGCGATATAGCAGATTGAGAGACTATCCTCGTTGAACGCCATTCCACGTTTTAAAAAATCCTAAAGCACGCACGTGCGGTAAAATATCCATCCCCGAATTTTGATATGCAAATGAGCCGAAACCGAAACCGCGGCGACCGGGAACGCATGGAGTAGAGCGCTCATTTCACATCAGAGGGCCACGTGATTTGGAGCGATGGAGGTGATTGGAGTTGGTGCCGCTCAGCTGGCCAGATCAACCGCTTTCCGGCCCAGATAAGCTTCCGTCGGCGAGGGTAATGCGCCCCTAAGGCACGTTTTTCATTTTTTTTTTTTTTCTTTCTCGTTTCGGCTCATTTGCATACCGAAATTCACCGATGGATAGTTGACGGCACGCGCTCTTTTCTTGATTTTTAAAAGACAGAATGGATTTCAACGAGGATTGTCTTCTGTTCTGCTATCTCGCTTTGGCCTGCTTTTGTTCTGCTTGTTTGCGAACTGTTCTGCTCCTTTGAAAATGATATCGTTATTGGAATAACACATGACAGGCGAAAACATGGCTGACAGCTCCATGTAAGGCAGCGGGGTTGCTATTGGTTGATACAGGCGTCCACTGCTTCACGGAAAGGACATATCTTTTACAATGCTTTGTAATTTGTAATACATCCTAATTCTCTAATCATTGCTATTGTTTAAACTCCGTGTCATAAAAACACTGATTTCCCCAGAAATTCACCGCTGGGGGGGTGCCGAGCTTTCAAGGTGGGGGGGGGGGGTTGCAAAAATGCATGGAGGATGTACACGCCCCCCCCCCCCCCCCTGAGGAGGGGGGAGTGTAGAGAAATCCCTAATCCGTGTTCCAGTTTTCCGTGTGACAAAATTTTACTGCCTAGATACCTGCCTTTTTCTGTTTGATTGCGTATAATTCCGAACCCTAGGTATATTTGAAGAAACAGGTAATTTGTGCAGGTCAAAAATGCCAAGTTCACGGGAAAATACATGAAGCTGCGGAAGCCTGCTCTTGTTCAAGGAAAGTTTTCTGGTCGTTTGAGAAATCTCCGTATAGACGCTCAGATTGCTATTGGTGGGAACCATCCTAAACTCAAAGCTCTTGACGTAAGTACAAAGTCGTCCTCAAGAGGGTATTCCTACTTACAAAAGGTAGTACTACACAATCATCAGTGGCATAGCAAGACCTCAGAGTTAGCATGCTTCGCGTTTACTGTTTTTGGCTGTTGCTGATTGTGTCGTGCCCGTTCCGCAACATTCACACACTGTAATATGCGAATATAGTTCAACGTTGACCTGGACTCTTTGTTGTAGCTCTGCATGTTCTCTATTTTGACGTATATTGCATCGTATGTTCTGACTGCGACGAAGCTTGTACAGCTTACACCCATGGACGTCTCACGAACGTTGCTGCTCACTCACGCCTGCAGCTGTCAACGCGATTCATGCGCTGTGCATTATGGGAAGTGTGACATCTGCAGAGATGTCGTTCAGGGTGGCGAAGTGCCCTATTATTAAATTTCTCGTGAAGGAGAAAACGAAGCCCCGACTGAAATTGTGTATAGTTGTAAAATGGTGTCAAAGGGATGTGTTACAATCGGTGCAGCATAGTTTCACTTATTTCAGGCAGTATGGAGACAACCATACGTGAGCCCCTGCTGCACAGAAACGTATGCGCAAGTTGGGTGCGAAAGGCGTGCCCAACGTGCACAGGACATCGATATGTTTGAAAATACCATTCGTCATACCGACAGCAGTGTGTTTTACGCAGAGTTCGAGGTAACTCATTACTGTAACTAAGTACCTTTTTTGGTAACTTAACTCGTTACTTTTGCGCCGTGTTAGCTTTCGGAGGAAATCGTTTCTTTTTCAGGTAACTTTGCCAAAGTAACTTAAGCTAAGTTCCAAGTTACTTTTAATTCGCTTTTCACGCACGTCCACATATTTTCTTGCTTTCTCTCCGGTTCTTTCATGGCATTTTGTGCCATAAAACGTCATATTAAATCAATGACTGTATTCTATTCAAGAAGTAAGAACCGCTGCCATTGAAATGAAGCTGAACCATTGTGCGCCCACAGGGAGTAAGATGCAAAGCGTTCGAATTGTTGGACATAAATGAAAACGATCTAAGCGTGTTGCACTCCTCCGCAGGCAACTCAAGGTCGAACTCAACTGCTCACGCGCGCTGCACCTGTGTAGTGCTATTTTGTGTCTGAAGTAACTTGGAAGTAACTCGTTCTTCTTTTTTTTTTAAGTAACTCCGTAACTGCGAGTTACATTTCAGGCTGAAGAACTTTGTTATTAACTTGGTTACATTTTTCACACGGTAACTTAACTCGTAACGAGTTCTTTTTGACGGGTAACTTCTCGATCTATGGTTTTACGGTGGCTGCAGAACCAACGTACCCCATTCCCTTTCCACGGCTAGGGTACAGCCGTAGAGGTGGGACAGTACGTTGATATCTGAAAGTGGAGTAAAAAAGAGAAAAACCCGTACTATGAGCATTGTACTCCTGCCAGTTCTTTCGTACAATGAAAAGTCTAGGTCAACCTTAAACTGAACTCTTGGACTTGTATGATCCTCATGGGGTGCGCTGTGTTGAGATATGAGATGCAGGCGGGGAGTTTGTGCTCCCCCCCCCCCCCCCCCCCCCCGGCTAGCTAGAGCCCGTGCCCTCTCTACTGAAGCAAATTAGCCATCCTTGCTCAAAAATGCTGTCTTAGAAACATTTGGATGTAACTGGAGCTTCCGCATTATGGTCCTTATACTAACACCTCGTATCAATGACATAACTTTCCCCTGGCGGTTATCATATTACACAGTACCATCTCGTTTAAAATGTGCGGTGAAAACCATAATGTAACGAAGAACTATTATCTGTGGACTACAGGTACTGAAGCTGGAGGGATTGGAACTCATTTCTGCCAAAGGGATGACATTACTTTTGAACTGGTTTCTGCTGGACCTAATTGATGACTTCATCAACAAAAATCAGAATCTACTTTTTCAGACCATCAGAGAAGCTTTATGGACCGCTTTTGCCAAGCACATGATGAATGTATTGCCATTGTTGGATGTACAGTACCTATGCAGAAAACAAAAATCACGTGATCTAAAGCAAGCTCATCAGAAAGGATGAAGATGTTATCCCCTTTACATAAAACATGGAAGTCTTAACACTATAGGAAAATTTACTGGAAACGCCGCATGTTGCATCATGGCTACAACAATCTTACTGCATGCGTTAGCTCTTTAAAGGCACTGCCAAATTACTGTACAAATGTATTCTCGCTTTTAACCTAAAGGGAAGAAAAATGCCAATGACAGCTAATAAAAAATGTTGACAGGCTTTGCTTGAAACTAGATCAGTTCTCATGAACTGTAATGGCAGACCTGTGCTAACGACGCTAATACATGCATAAACAATTAAGCATATTTCAATTCGAGGTCTCGACATATTGTCAGGGGTACCTTCAAAGTTATACCTCCCACTACGAAAAATTTATTACGCTTCAGTTATGCATATACGATAGGTTTGACACGGTAAAAACAAGGTCTCAATCCAACTGTTAGGATAGGAATATTATTTTCAAGCGATTCAATGCAAGCTCCTAATAATCAATTTCACAAGTAAACAGTGAAATTCTGCAGAACAGTGAACTGCAAAACAGACTTATACGTGCCCTACGCAGCAAAGGGAAAAAAGAACATGTTTGGTAGAACTTCAGAAGTCGTAATGGTCTTCCCACTGATAATGCCATTCCAAAATATAAGTATCTGTCACCTACTTGCAGAAAAGGTACACCATGAGCATGTGATGATGGGTCTAGGCGAAGCATGTGGTTATACTGAGACATTCTGTTTCTGTGTAGTCCGTTCTTGTCTTCATTGCATGCTTATACATGTCTCATGAACATGCTCATAGGAAATCTTGGAAAAAGTGTCCATAAACGGACAAGTGCATCATGAGGGGTAGATACAAACCCCTACCCCAATCCAGAAACAGGTCTTGCACCATCGACCTGCTTGGAGCAATTTTTCTGAAATCCACATGGTATTGCTATTTTCTAACAGTAATGACATCTTTGCATCTCAGCTCCACCTCAGTAAGATCATGAGGCGCAAGGATTAAGAGCACCACCATGTAAGCATGCAGTATGCTTTTAGCTATTTTACCACAACATTCTTGCCGAAAGTAATGTAGAGCAGAAGCAGAATGGCATGGCAGGGTTTCAGACAAGTGCTCACCCTGGTTCCTCCCCACCAACAATATTAAGGGGGCCATGATAATTTTCTGCAATGCTTTAGGCATCTAAATAAACCTATTCTGAATTTGCAGACTGAATCACACTTTGTTTTGCAGTACCCAAATTTTGAAATTTGTAGCAAAATATATTTTTCTACATCTAGCTTAATTTAACAGTCATGCATAACATAATGTTTAACACTCTGCATGCACTGGAAGCATCTGCATGCATAGGGCACCCGGCGGACACTCAACAGTTGTCATGTTGAGGGGCGGATCCAGGATTTTTCTGGGGGGGGTCCTGCCTTCGAAACCATGCTATTATACTACCAAGGTCAACTGATACTCTTTAACGACTGAAATTGAGGGGGGTCAGGACATCCCCCCCCCCCCCCCCCCCACACCTAAATCCGCCCCTGGTTATGTTGCAACTTCGTGCAAGCCTGGCACTTGAGTGTGGGGTCTAAGGTGGTTGCCTTGGCCAACGTACCACTTATGCTGGACCTGTGTAGAAGGTAATGGTTGCGCTATTCAATACCATATTAAAAACGAATCAAAAGCACAAGATGACGACACCTAAAGCTACACATACGACCTTCCCTCTCATCATGATAAATGCATGATGGGAGTTAGGTGGACAGAACAAAATAACGAGTTACAACTTGCACAAGGCAATCCATTCTGCTCAGTTTAATGAAGAAGCAGAATTACATAGTTGCTTGCAAACTCAGGCCCTTCTATTTACAGACTAGAGCAAATAGCACAGGAGGAAAAGAAATGGCAGTCAGTAGAAATCAGGCCTAGTAATTTGCGAGAAAATCAGTGACCATCTTCTTCAGCTTGGCATCAGTTGCCTCACTGATTTGGCCTTCCTGAGCAATAGTGGTAAGGAGGTCCCTGTGTGCTGAACGAATGTGTTGCAGGAATTCTTTCTCAAACTCGTTGATCTGGGTTGGGTCAAGCTTGTCTAGGTAGCCACGAACACCGGTGTAGATGACTGCAACCTGGTCCTCAATTGCCATGGGTACGTACTGACCTTGCTTTAGCAGCTCTGTAAGACGGACGCCTCTGCTGAGTAGCTGCTGTGTAGCTGCATCCAAGTCTGATCCGAATTGTGCAAAGGCAGCTACTTCTCGGTACTGTGCCAGCTCCAACTTCATGGTACCTGCAACCTGCTTCATTGCCTTTGTCTGGGCAGCTGAGCCTACGCGGCTTACAGAGAGACCGACGTTAATGGCTGGCCGGATGCCCTTGTAGAAGAGTTCAGTTTCCAAAAAGATTTGGCCATCAGTGATGGAGATGACATTGGTCGGAATGTAGGCGGACACATCTCCAGCTTGGGTTTCAATGACTGGCAACGCTGTTAGAGAGCCGCCACCGAAATTGTCGTTCATTTTGGCTGCTCGCTCCAGAAGACGGGAGTGGAGGTAGAAGACATCGCCAGGGTAAGCTTCACGGCCAGGGGGACGACGCAGCAGCAGCGACATTTGACGGTAGGCAACGGCCTGTTTCGACAAATCGTCGTAGATGATGAGTGCGTGCATACCGTTGTCCCGGAAATATTCACCCATGGCACAGCCAGAGTATGGCGCGAGGTATTGCAGCGGGGCGGCGTCGGACGCGGTAGCACTTACAATGATCGTGTACTTCATGGCATCGGCTGCTGCGAGCCTCTTGAGAATTTGGGCAACTGTACTTCTCTTCTGTCCAATAGCAACATAGATACAATACAGCTTCTTTTTCTCGTCCGTTCCGTCATTAAATCTCTTCTGATTAATGATCGTATCAATGGCAATAGCGGTTTTTCCAGTCTGCCTGTCTCCAATAATGAGTTCTCGCTGTCCACGGCCAATGGGTACCAAGCTGTCTACAGCTTTCATACCAGTGAGCATAGGCTCCTTCACAGATATACGAGGTATGATACCTGGGGCCTTGACGCCCACACGGGCACGGTTTTTGCATGCAACTGGTCCTTTTCCATCAATGGGAATACCCAAAGCGTCGACCACGCGGCCGAGCATTTCAGGTCCCACGGGAACGTCTACGATAGCTCCAGTACGTTTTACAATATCTCCCTCCTTGATCAGCTTGTCGTTACCAAATACGACAATACCAACGTTATCAGGTTCCAAGTTAAGGGCCATACCTTTGAGGCCACTGGAGAATTCCACCATTTCTTCGGCTTGGATGTTCTTGAGACCGTATACACGTGCAATACCATCGCCGATGCTTAGTACGCGGCCTGTTTCTTCCAAATTTGCAGTAGTAGCCTGCCCCAGAATACGTTCTTCAAGAATGGAGGACACCTCGGCGGAGCCGGCGCCCGCTTGGGAACATGGCGATGTAGTGAGCTTTCGGAGTGCGATCAGGCTCGCCGCTTCGTGCTTCGGAACAAGCTTCGTTACAGTTTTCGGAAACTGCTTGGCCAAGCAGGTTGCAATTCGTCTTGATACAAACGCCATGATCGCTCAGGTTAGCACCTCTCGACACGCTAGCAGAACGGCGAATATTTGTCCTCAGTTCACCTTCCCTAAAGCAGCAAGAGGACGTGACCTTCCCGCCGCGACGGTTGCCAGACCACACATCGGATCTCCGACGCGGGCGCGCGGTACAGGCACAGAAAAAACCGCGCGCGCCGCCTATACCACATATGCAACGTGCTTGACATGAAAGTGAACGCTTTAACATTTGTTCCGAAAGTGCACAAGCCAAACGGTTATTGATAATCTGATCCCCCTAATCTTCACGGAGGCAGTGCAGGAAATGTTTTGCATGCGGCATTAGATGCGAACTGTGCAACAGGACTTGTGGCTCATACGGCCGACATTAGGAAAAGCAGGAAAAGAAAACCAATCGAAGAACAACTTTTATATTTCGGTGCGAATGTCCCTATGAAGAAAAGATAATCTAACAATCCTACAACACAAAACGTATGAAGAGCAATCTCAAGTTGCCGACGAAAGCGATTATGAAGAAAAAAAGAAAAAAGGAAAAGAAAAGACTGTTTAGAGCATCTATTTAATATACGAAAAACTAGACTTTGCTGCACTTCTGCACCTAAAGAAGTGCAGTCTACTATACAACGTCTAGTTTTTATTTTTATTTTTTGTATATTAACTAGATGCTTTCGACCGCCTTGTTTTTTTATATTTTGAATTCTGCAACACCTGTAAAGACGAAGTAGCTGATTAACTGTGCCACCGAACAAATAACTGAAAAATCTTAGGCGGCTGATTTTGAAATTTTGCTATGACGAGGTCACTGATCTCTATAGTATAGGCTGGATCGCGCATTGGGTGCTCCTCAGCGTGGTCACCGGCCGCCATATTGGTGGGCCCATCGCATCCTGTCGTCTGCATTTAGTTCAAGCGGTGCTGCCCGTATTTTTTTAAATTTCTTTTAAATTAAAGGGCATGTCATGCCAGTTTGTTGCAGCTTTGAGTACACTTCACGCGGACAGAGAAAGAGGGATAATTTTTCGCAGGTAAGCTCTTTATTTTGAAGAAAAATCTGTTTATTCGTATCGCGTGCATCTGACAACTCGGACTTGTTTGCACTTCGCTGGTGCCATTGCGTACTAAGAAAGTATGTGTGACTGCTCCTACAGATCTCAAGACCATGTATTATCTATAAACAATGCGCTTGTGCTCGCAGGTTCACCTCACAGTCACTCAGCTGTGCCGAAGAACCGGATGCAGAACGTACGCCAATATGCCAATTTGTTCCACTGTTCTTTTAATCTGTGAGGTACGGTGGAAGCAAATAAACTGCTGTGTTAATCTCGTATGTGCAGTCGCTCCTACAGCGTGTGTGATAAGTCATGCATGTCCATGCTCTTCGTGCACAGCACTTCGAATTTCTGTAATGAAATACGCTGACAGCTGAACAACTACAAAGCATTTGTGACAATAACGTTATTTTAAGATGAGGAATAGGGAGTTTCATCGCCAGGTTCTATACTCCACCTCATTGCTGGTGGCGATGTGGTGAATAAAATAACGAGCCCGTTCAGAATAAGGATCGAGGTCTTATTGTAGCACACACACACACACACGCACAGACACTCGTAGAACATGGAATGGAAAAAGTCAAACGAGAACCGTACCATACCAAATCACATAATAACGAACGAGAACCGCGGAACCCCACACGAAAACCGAACAACAAACGAAAACAAACAAAAAATATAGAAACGGAGGTACCTTACAATAACAGACAGTGTGAAACCTTTCTGAGTAAAAATAATTAACTTTATAGGTTGACATTCACCAAATTCATCTTCATGCGTACGCGCCCTGTGCACGACAGTTACGACCCCCTATTCGGAATACATGCAGCGGAGAAGAAAAAGAAGGCAATTACCATTAAAAACTAGAGGAAAACGGCTGAAGCACGTTTGGAATACATCAGCACACTGATTCCTAAAAAAGATGCGTGCTAATCAGCAATGAGGAGCGTTTAAAGCGCAATAAATACTCCAAATCAAATCGCTTCCCATTGTTTCCAATGGGAGCAGCCGGCGCCAGTGGGCCCTCCAACATGGCGGCCGATTGGCGCACCTCTCTCACACGAGCCCCTCTCCTATGCGCGATCCAGCCATTATACATAGAGATCAGTGAACGAGATCGTTGTCCTCTCGAGACCCTCTCTCTGTCGCGCTATCAGTGAGGGAGAGAGCGAAGACACAGACATGTTTTGATCAAACGACAAAAGGAACTCGTTACCAGTTAAGTTCCCGAGTCACTAACGAAGTTACAGGGAAGAAACGTTAGGGGGGAGGGGTGTCCCAAAGAATTTGAGGGGGTGTTGGAAGGGGTGTTGGTCTGGGTAAATCACTGGCGTCATGTTGCTCGGGGGGGGGGGGGGGGGCTTTATTCGGCTTGAGTCGACTTCATGAGGAATTTTGCCTATACATTTTCATTATAGTCTCGGAGGAAAACCGAGGAAAAACACAGCATGGCCATGATTCGAACCCGGGTCACCTCCCAGACGTGAGACGACAGCCAGAAGAAGGCGACGAGTAATGGTAGATAAATGAAATTATTTTGAGAAGCTCTGACTTTACACTCTCAAACCCAAGAAGGGCTGAGCAGTTAGTAAAACTAAGCGCAAATAATTCCTTCCAGTTCAATAGCTCTGTCCCACTACTTTCTTCTTTCCGGTTGTAAACAGCTGAGAGTCACAGTTCCTTCCGGGTATAACGTACAGAAGAAGAAGAATAAAATAAGGATCGAGCTTGCACTTTCCGCCAGGATCAGTGTGTACGGATCAAGTTTCATATTTGCAATCTTATTCATTTTTCTTTCTTTCGTCTGCATGCCTCACGCGGTATTTAGAGGAAGAGAAAAAGTTCCCGTACGAAGTATAACCAGCAATGCATGACAACTATACACCGGCCACTACAGCCTTATTGCCATATTTTGGACGGGAATCAAAGTTTCCTCAGACAGAGTTGTGCTTCATGCATGGATGCCGTTAACTCGACGTAACGGAAGAACGGGCGATGCTGGTGCTCCGTCTACAGAACAGAACAGTGTGCGTAGCTTGGCTAGTGCCGAGCATAAAAATATTGGAAGGAGTTTGTTCCATTATTATTATTGGACCTTTCGCATTAAGCCAAATGAGGTGCGACGAAAGCAACTGAAATACTATTCACACTCAGAAGAAATGCAAGACGTCTAGACCTCCATAAGTGGACCCTGTCTCGCTCTTCGAAGCCATGCGTACCAGTCCAGGAGGTCCGCTCTCCTATATGGTTGTTGCTTCTCGCTGCAGAGTGATAGCGCCAACACATGTGAGACAAACTTCTCCGCTGGCTTATACAAAGAAGCAAGAAAACTTGTGGAAGGAGTACACGCGGGGACAAAGAAGACGTGTGTCAGGGTATTCCTTCCACATACATCGCCAGTTTGCCTGCGTTTTACTCTTCTTCACGAAAGCCAGAACTTCGCTTATAGCCTTAATTAAACGCATCCAATGTGCCACAACTTCTATGACCACGACATTGGGAAACACACTGACCCAAAACTTACAAGAACACTCGAAAGTTCGGGGGAAACTGAAACTCGGATGGGTAAAGAACGCCGTTTAGATGAAATGCCCACCCATATGCATAGGATTAGTATAGGTACAATATTTGCTGCACAGGAAGGTTATGTGGTTGCCTATCGCGCCGGAAGATCTTTGGGGTGTAACTCTCATGTCTGGAGTCTAATTCGCGAGATACGTACCTGACGCGTAGTTTGGAGCGTCAAGACTACCTATCATAAACTGCGGCTGATCCGAGGGTGGCATGGTGGTCTCCCGGAGGTCAGGATGTAGGTCGGATAGCAGGCCATGATCACTACAAAGGTAGGGCCGATTCCCTCAGCTTTGGGAGTGGAAAACATACACATCCCCTTCTTCCACCCTTTCGACATCCCTGACACAAGGTCTTGTATCGATGTGTGTGCCAGACACAATTACGTTACAGAGAGCTATGCAGCATCACTGTGGGCATCCCCCAATTGGTCTTTAGATTTCCGAAAAGAAACACCTACACCAACGAGCAGAGGTGACTATTCTGTAGCTGAAACACGAACTGACAAACACAACAGAAGCCGCAAGCTGCCTAAGAACATCAAATATAGTTGAACACGAAAAAGCGAGACAGCGGCGGGATCGAACACACACCTCTTGTTTACCGATTAAATGCGCCAACCGATTACGCCACACTTGCACAGCTTACGGACGAGTGTCCTCCTCGTTGAATGAGGTCCCTTATGGCAAGTCATCGGTAAGCTATGTCAGTGTGGCGCAATCGGTTAGCACACTTCGCCAGTAATGAAGACGTGCAGGTTCTGTATGCTGCTGTACGGCTTTTTCGACGACTGCGTGCCATGTATCGACACTAGTAAAGCAGCGCAGCGTACTGAAAGTTCAAGCACATAGGGGTGGTTGGCAGGTGCTTTATCAGTGCGGCGCTTCATTTCGCAGATCTATTCATGAAGAAAACAACTATGATCTACCCCAGTTCACCCCTATACGCAGTCACCCTTTCGGTACACTGTGCTGTTTGGCTACCTCCATACCCCGATTTCAGCACACTGCGCGGAATCTTTTGCTGAGTCACGATCCTCAGTATCTTGCGTGTCGTTTAGAAACGACTGGAGGCCACGATAAATCAACACGGTAATTGTTATACACCTTAGCCAGGAGTGGGGCGTTCCTGAGGTTGCTTAACTCAAACATGACTCATCGTTGAACTAACCGAGCGTTCTCTTCCGGTGGGGAAGTGTCACACGCAGGACAGCCTTGAGTATTTGCCTATGCCAATCTTCTGTCTTTGTTTTACGCCAAATGAAAGGATTGCAGGAAGAGAGAAGGATACGGAAACCGGTTCCCTCCACCACACAGCTCCATTTTCTGTTTTCTTTTTACACAAGCGTTATGTAGGAACTCAAGGGCAGCAGTCCGCCAAGTCCTTCTTATAGCGACCAGCGAAAGTGAACCAGTTTCATTTTGCCTGTGCGAGGACGGTGTGTTTCTCACAGGCATACCGCCGTGAAGTTTCGGAATTGCTGCAAATACTCTCAGGTATTGCCCTTTCTATTCTTTTTAGGACACTGTGGAGAGGAGGAGAAACACGAATGTCACCTTCCTTCTTCTCAAATGTCAAGGCAATGTTTCCATATTTCAAAAAGATGATATTTTTATACTGGGAGATAAAACGTATTTCTTGTCCTCTCCTCTTAGTATGACTGGCGCGTTATTTGTGACGAAACACTCCCAGGACTCAAGTTCTAGAGAAAAGTTCGTGAAAGTTCGAGAATCTTTAGTTGTAATGCTACTCTGGACTCATGCACAAGTGGCAATGCTGTCGTGTTTTCTTTGTCCCAATTGTTTTGGCATGTACTCCCTACAGGACTGTGGAGAACTGTAACGTCCGAAATTTCACGAACGCCCCTGCGTTGTCCGTTAAGAAGTACAGAAGCAGTACCCGATAAAAGCTTCGTCTTGTCTTATCGATAATGTCGACGGTTGGTGTTTGGAATCTGTATAGTACGACAAGTACCGCGCTCTCCATGCATGTACCCTTAGCAGGGATGGAGAAGTGGAGGCCCAGGACTACAAGCCCAGGCAGCCACTGTAGACCGAACAATATAAGGTACCATGCCCTACAGCAACAAAAGCAATAAAACCAACAACTGAAGCGACAAAGGCGCCAGTGTTTATAAATACAGCTGCGTTTCTCAATCTTTGGGTTTACTGGTTCCTGTAACCATAGAGCTGGGCAAATTACTTAATTTTGCGATTAATTACATTGCTCTCGAATTTAGCAGGTAACGCATTACTTGTAATGTAAACAATTACTTAAGAAGAACAACTCTTCAGCAGAAAAATAGTACAGCTTTGGACAAAAGTTTACGGAACACGTATTCCTTCATCGGAGCTGCCCCCTGCTATATGTCACAAAGAGATCGAATAAGAAACGGGTGACCGGCTATTTTATTCATCTCTCAATATGTGGGTCCGCTGCAGTTTGCTGCTAGGGTGTTGCTCCAATGGAGAAATGCGACACCCCGGTGTTCCGTAAACTTTTGTCCCAAGCTGTACGTACAGTTGCACCACCATTTCTTTGTATCAGTGACGACATTACAGGTCAATTACTGCCAGCCTCGGCGTTGTCAAGTAGCGGGATTTTTCTTCTGTTGTTAGACAACACAGCAATGCTAAAATGAGCAGTTTGGTTTGATACACCGATGACGGTTGTTAATTCGAAACTGCCACGCTCGATAAAACTCAGGCCGGAACCAAGTTTTTTCTATCCATTCGGATCATTTCACTTGCCAATTGTCCCAATTGTTAAAATTAGCATATTAAATATGCAACTATTGACAAATCAAACTAACTGTTCTGTAGTGCTGACGAAGGATAAACATCTTCAACTATATAGGACTTGTTTCACCACGTGGATATACGAGACAATTGCCGCGTCCCACGTAAGAACGCCAACACGTTTTTACAGTGCAATAACCTGGCAGAAAGCTTGACTGAAAAGCAAGACCAAGAAGGAAAAATACTTAGGAACGTCACGCAAGATAACATCACCTTCTCTAACAACGGACACAAACACCTGCGGCGGTTTAATTGGTTTCATCTCGTATACTTTCCCTTTTCTGTAACATCCTCCCCACCCCACCTGCACTGCACTAGATGCACTTTTCCCCATCGTAACGCATCTCACTCAATTACGTAACAGGACATTTACCGCCAAGCGGTGAGTCAGTACGCCTCCTGCATCGCTAGGCAAGGACAAGGACGCGTTTCGCCGTCATGGAAAATAGCGCCAAAAGCACTGGAAACAGTACTTATTGATATGGCACATAACATCTATTGATGTTACATACCGCTTTAAACGCGTTACTTTTAAGGGAACAAACTAACAACAAATACAGTCGAGCCCGTTTATAACGATATTGACGGGAACGCGAAACCCAGTCGTTATATTCGATCTTCCGCGAAATCGCCGGTCGGGATCACATCAACGCAGTACGGTACAAGTTGAACGCCGCTGAACATGCACGTTTGCTGAGAGCGCAAAACAATTTGATCTAGCTCTAAACTGACACAGCTTTGTGCCGGTAGCTTTTCCAAGGACCACATAAGCGCCAGCACCGCGTGGGGCTCTGCACCTTTTGATATTGACGACTTCATCCATTGCTCGTAATCCATTGTCGTAGTCATCATCATTCCCACAATGGGAACAACATTGTTCATTAGAACTCGAATCGTCCATGGAAGGGGGGGGGGGGGTGACGTTGGTGGAAAGGTGCGGTCAGCCTGCTCGGGATCGGGGATGGCGGCTCAGTGCACCCACGGGAGGGAGAAGACGGAAGGGTGGAGGAGGGAGCGGAGAGATGATGGTGGCACAACAGTGGGACGGGTGTGCAGTCCCTCTTTCTCTGGAATTGGGGTAGTCCAAGTGAACTACCCACCACAGAAAACATGCGAGCCTCCCTCAGTAGCCTTCATTGGGATGCTCCCTGTACCGCTCTGTAACCGTCAGGATGATTGGCGAAGTTACCCCATGAGCAAACGCTTTCACGGCGGTCGTTATATCTATGTTTTGTTTACATGTACCTCAAAGGGTGAGCTGGCGGGAACTTGCAATTTGATCGAAATATCGGAGTTATCGTTATACCAAAGATCGTAATAAACGGGCTTCTGCAATAGACGATATGCTTTTCTTAGCTCGAACACTACTACAATTACTTCAAACGAAAGCAGCACCCCTCAAGGCTACAACTTGTTCCGTTCGGGTTCGGTTTCAGACGTAGAAGTTCGTTGCAGGTTGAGATTTGTATTGCGTTTACACTGGCGCAACTGGTTTTTCAGTTATGTAGACGACAATAGGAGACAGTTTCTATCGAGCTTACCCAAAAGTGTTACATACCGTTCTTCAGGTAATTATTAGGTGTGATTTCTTTTTTTCCGAAATTCTGGAAGCATTACCATTTCGAGTTTTTTTTTGTCTATTCATTCTTATTCATCGTCCCTTCACAATATGAAGACGACCAACACCAGCGGCTGGCACGCATCCCCAGACCATGCCATACCGGATGCTTCACAGTAACGCTTACACAGCGGGTCAAAAGAAGTCTTCTAAGGCGAGATGACTCTCCATAGGTGTTCAAGATATGCCTGTTGACAGGTTATTTAAACAGTGAAGAGTTTGAATAGCCACGGTCAATTGTCATCATCACCCTGTGCGGAGAAGTGCGCCTGCGCTTGAAGTTTTGTATGCCAGGACACCCCATTCAGGGGACAAAACTCTACAGTTAATTATTTCCGCCCCGTCAGGGAAACAAAATATTTTAATATTTTGCAAAGCGCAGGAAAGACACAAGGCCATGCGAATTTCAAGGATACTTTCGCCTGTAACTGTTAGCGATGTAACACCGGCAACAGCTCCGAAATGGCTAATTGGTTCTGTAGCGTCTGTTTGGAGCTTGGCATTGTATGCTTGGTCAAACGAGCGTGACCAAACCTGCATCCACGTTCAATTTGTTCGTCGGGAATTGAAAAGGAACGGGATGTCCACAGAGCAGCGAGTGACATTCTTTCGGTATCCGGCGTTGGTGTTGAACACATTTTCTTGTAGAGAGCACAGTGTCCACACGCAAATCGTCCAGCGGACGTGTGTCATCGAGAGGTGACGTTCAGGTACGTAGCAGACGACGTGTTGAGTATTGCTGCTGAGAATGCGAGCACTGAGACAATGATCGTTTTTGGCGGAACACCTGGTGGATAGGGTACTTACACGACGCTGCTTTAATTTTCAATGCATTGTCTCAGGCGGGCTTATATGGCTAGGGAACGTCCACATCTTAAGCCTGTATCAACATAATTATTGTCAGTGGCGACGGCTACTCGTGCAGAAGCAATTTTACGATCCTTCGTGTACTTCTGCGAAAAAGGCGAGTATGTACAACACTTTGAGGTGCGCGAGTGGCAGCCCTGGAGCTTTTCATGACGCCGGATGGCAATACCGCGAAAAAAAAAAAAAAAAAAAAAAGAAAAAAAATGCCAAGAGACGCACGCTAGATTTTGTCCAGGGGAGGCGGGAACTTTTGAGAGATCAAAGTGTAAACTCTTTGCCAATAATCCAGTCAATTATGCGAAAAATATGCATTGGATAAAAATACATTCGTGTACTATACTCGACTGACTCGCGGAAACTAGCTTATTTGAAAACAGTCGAGATCAAGGTCAAGATTAACTGCTTCTAAATAATTAGTGCCGCTCTTTTGCGGCGGTATGGGCCACATCTCATAGAGCAAAAAAGTAAAAAAAAAATACGGAGAATTAACATTTTAAGGCATGATAGGGGGAGAGTATGACAACACTTGCTAATTTGAAAATCAGTAAAATCAGTAAAATGTAAAATTCGTAGACTGAAGATGTTCTATTCTACATCAATAAACTAAAAATTGGTTGCAGCGAGTTCTTGGTTTGATTTATTATAGTAATATTGATGTAATCAATATTGCAAACCGAGCACGTCTCACTGAGATCATTTGTTCTATTGATACACCGTAGTTTTTTTTTTCTCTTAATGACCATACTGCAGTGCAATATCATACCAAATGAAATATAGTAAAATGTAGTGAAATGTAAAGTGTTACTTCTATGTAGAAAGTATCCCCCTATTCACCACTCTGACTCCCACTACACGTTCGTCTCTTTTATCGCAGAACCACGACACTTGGACAGCATGACTTCCGTGCTTCTTTCTTTCTGCATTATTGCGGGGATTTTGCGTCAAGGTAAGACGTATTCTTTGTTATAATCACATCTATACATTCCGAACCATTGTATTACGTGCTGTTGGTAACATGCTCAATGGCCTTGTATCCGATTATGTAGCCGTCGGGGACAGCACGTCACCAATTTCCGATGTAATGTCAACCACACCAGCAACTGACGAATATGACGAAGACATAACAGATGCCAACGACTTCGTCGACCAAATCTTGGACCAGGTGAAGACTAACCCCAAGGTTCGTGAGAAGATAACGCCCGTAGAGATCGGAACCTTAGAGCATAGCGGCTTTCGACTGCTCGACGTCAAACTTCATGGGTTGGAGTCAGTCTACAGGAGCGACAACTGCACTTTTCGTTTCTCCAACACATCCTTCGACATTGTTGTACATCTGGGTGCTCGAGATCTCGCCGTCGAGTCCGCATGGGCGAGGACGTTCATCTACATCCCATTCAGTGGTCATCTAAATGCAAGAGTGGCAGACTTCGCTATCCTAATGGATATAAATATTGGTCAAAATAGCACGTCAACTCTTCAGCGATTGAAAGTAGGTGCTTTTCTTCCTTTCGCCAAAGTGACACGTTTGAAGCGTTAGCAACAGCTTTGAAACTGATGTTTGCAGGTAGTCCGCTTGAGCGACATACAGATCACAAAGGCAACTGGAGCGTCTGTCGTCTTCAACTGGGCGTTGCGTTACTTGTTGAACTGGGCCGTGAATGCCAACAAAGGCAAAATCATAAATCTCATCGAAACAGACGGAGCTATAGCAATCAACGAAGGCATGAAGGGTCTTGGCGAGCACTTCAACGCTTTAAACGAATTTCGCAAAAGACGGCGTTGAGAAAACGAGCAGGCTTAAGATATTGGCGAAACTAGCAACAGCAATCAAGCATTCCACCACGCATCCAGAAACGCAGCAGGTCA
Source organism: Ornithodoros turicata (assembly GCF_037126465.1). Lineage (NCBI taxonomy): Eukaryota > Metazoa > Arthropoda > Arachnida > Ixodida > Argasidae > Ornithodoros > Ornithodoros turicata. The sequence goes on from NC_088201.1 coordinate 34,921,153, forward strand.
ACATTGTCTCAGGTCATTGTCAACAGTCATCGTCAACAACAGCAGTCATTGTAATTGTCAACAGGTTCTCGGTCCGTCTGCATGCTGACGACAAAACAAAGCACAGAAATCATCTCCGAATAATGCGTTTTGTATGAAGTGTTATTCCAGTCCACGTTACTATCAGGTTATACTTCACGCACATCTCGTCTTACACCAGTACGGACCAGATCATTTTTTTAATTCCATGTTAGCGCCGCGAAGCAACTGTGGCTATGAGCGGCGTACATACGTGGGCAGACGGAGAGAGGACAGCAGGAAGGAGTGGGGGACAGCGGGGTGGGGTTAGTATGTGTCCTGGGCCGACTAGGGCCGACTTCAAGGGGAACTGTACAGACTTTCGTGGACCATATCTGATCGCCATAAGTATCCCTTCAACCAAAGGTGATTCACATGTCAGAGCAAAGAAGAAGAGGAAGAAGAGTGGGAAAGGAGAGGGGAAATAAGGTTGTCATTTGGAAAAGTGGCTCCAACGCTCGGCCAAACCACCTATCGTTTCACATTTCTGCCCCATTGGGACATCATGACGCTGCTTCGCGGTGTGCAACTTTCAAAGACCACTTATGGTTAAACGAAATGGGCACGATGACTTACCGTTAAGCGCCGACGACGGAGTCTAGATGTATTGAAGTTGCTCACGAATCATGCAAATATGCTATACGGCTTAACGGCTCGCATATATAGATATCTAAGAACAAAGTAAAGTATATGCATTCAGTAATACTTTGTTGCCCACGTGGTGTCTCGCAATCAAGCAACGGACTTCGATTTTTTTTGTGGTTGGAAAAACTTCTGAATGGAGTGGGCTAAATTGTATAGCGATTTTTTCTCACATTGAAAATGTCGCGATATTGTTGCACTATACGCTTTCAGCGCATTGGTCCAGTAATCCTGGCGACAACTAGCCAGGCTCACTAGACAACCAGGTGCAATGAGTTGGTTGAGAGAGTCCTGGTTACACTCTTGGTGCCGTGCGCCTCAAATTAGAAGTAAATGCATGCAGGTTGGGTATTAACGACGGCTTTCCGGATTTCCAGTCCGGACAGGGCGTCGAATGCATTCAATGAACGTCTTTTGTGTAGCATACATCCTGGTTGTGTGACTCGTATTTTGAACGTGCCAAAGCTGAGTGTGTCGCAATAAAAAGTTCAATGAATTGTTAGCACCTTCCATCTATCATGTGCAAGATGTAGAGTACCGGGATACTAAATAACGAGGAAACACACGCACACACAAAAGTTTCGAGCAGATGAACGTTCAGCCTATGGGCTACCAATCTGATTTCCTCGTTGGAAGCTACACGCGCTATAGTTTGCATCAATAGCGAAACACATTAGTCTCGCGGTCTAGAATATGGGTCGACGATCGGAGGTACCGACATCGCACTACAAAGCGCATGCGGGTCGCTGGCAAACACTTACGGAGCTCACCTTCAGAACTGTTGCATATACAACTGTGGCTGCTGTGCTCCGTCATGTCGCCATTTACGCTACTGGTACTTGCATTAACAATGCTGTCCCAAACAAAGGATCTGGCAGGTGAGCGGGAGCATTCAGGAACTTGTTTAGACTCCCATCTAAGCGTAATTAATTACTGTGATATACCGCGTGTGTTTGCGGAAAATAGGGCTGATTTCGAATATGCACCATTGACCGAAAATGGGGTACAGCGTGCGATTCTAGGCAATGCCGCATCATATTTACTTCTCGAGGGTATCAAGTCCCGTCAAGCATGCTGGCTGAGATGTCGTCGAAATTTCTTGCGTACAAAAATATAAAAACACATGCAGATTTTCGCTATTAAACGCAGTGCATTTCTGGTAGGTTCAGGTATAATAGGGCTTCGTCGCTAACTACCAATATTTGTACCATTTCTTGATTCTGTACCGCGAAGCAACTGCGGCTATGAGCGATGCGCAGCCGTGGACACATGGAGCGAGGACAGAAAAAGGGAGTGGGAGGGTATGCGTCCTACGCCGACTTCAGGGGGAACCGTGCAGATATCCATCTGGAAAGGCTGTCGGAAAACCCAGGGAAAATCTGGGACAGCAAAGTTGGTGGCAGGCTTCGAACCCACTACCTTCGTCTTCAGTATGACCGTGGAGCATTTGTACTCAAAATAATTCGAGACTCGCTCGACACACCTAATATATCCCTTTTCGAAATATTTCCGACAGCGTCTGAAGCGGCTACATACTAAGTAGGGTCTGACTTTCTCGGGTTAAATGCCTTCCCCAGATTCGTGGACGAAAAATCGCGCGTTATTTTTAGATCTGTAATTCGGAGTGAAATCTGATGCTATGGATACATTCGGGTCTTATCGCATTTTTTTTCTCTCTCGTTTTTGTCCAGCAAACGTCACATCTACATTGGTCAAATACGCGTTCCTCGCGAATTATAGGCGCAAGTCCCACATGCTGTAACATCAAATGTACTTCGCGCAGGTTATTGTTGAACTAAAATAATAATGCGTAGAGACTGCTGCTAAATAGTGTACGTACGTAATATACTTGATCGGAATTGGGGGAAAAACTGATTCGGGGGGGGGGGGGGGTTAATCGAGAAGAATAGGGTTTAACCGGAAAAAGCATCCAGATACTAGGTATCCATTGTCTACGAATAGGCTGAACAGAGGGAACCTTGGACTGCAAAGTTTACCTAACTGACATTACTATAAAAATCTTGGAGAACAAACAACGCATTTCTGCGAGAACGTAGATGCTCCCTTTCCCCATAAACGATCGAAGTGTACGACTATAGCTTGAGCCACCGATCCATATGCAAATGCTAAGGCAATAATATCGCCTTTGTCTATTTGTCAAGGTGGTAGTGGAGACCCTCAACGAAGGGTCGGATTTCCGGATCGAATATCTTGATGTGCAAGAAAAAGAACCAAGCGTATTAATTGAACGTTCCGCTCTATCTCACAAGCGTCAACCCGTGACGCGCTTGTTCGCGGGGAATGACGTGCGCATATGGTTAGATACCCATAGTGCAGCAAATGCAAAGCAAACTGCGAGCAAAATGAGAGTTTCGTTTTTTTCAACGTTACACAGTGGACACACAAAATATTTTCATTAGATTATGGTCCAGGCGTTTTCCTTCTAAAGTTTGGCGTGGTGACAAACACTGTTTGCGTCACGTTAATTAGACATGTTCACTGACAGAACTGACAAATTTGCGGGCAAGTTCTGGTTGAGAACGCCAGCAGTGCATTACAGAACTTCCTGAAAATTCGAAATATTTTATTTGCATTTGTAAATCTTTCGATGCACGTTAAGGAACCCGAATAGGCAATTAATCCAACGAGGAAAGCTCCAAGTCATCAGTATGTGCCATGATATGCACTTGCTAAGAGAAAACCACACATTGAAACTTGTTTGTAGCCTCCAAGTAGAAACGTCACCGTAACTCCGGCCTACAACACGACTTCTTGATGATGTTTTCTCAGTCCCGGTTATATAAGAGACCTGGTAATTTGGATATTGAAATATTTTCTTGCATTCGGTGCACAACCTCGTCTGCTATTTATCCGCGAAATAAACCTAAAATTGAGCAGGTGTATGGTACGATATAAGGATGCCAATAGCAAGGTTTGGAATGGGTAATGGTATGCCTTTAGTGGGACGTATTGTACAACGCCAGGCCTTCTCGCTTTCACTGTAGTATTTAACGAAAGAGGTACACGTGAGTAACATGTCCTATACGTCTGCATAATTTTTGCCCCGACAGCTCAAGACGAGGTCGAGACTCGCGCTGCTTTCACGACGATCGCCAACAAGGTGGTGGACGATATTCTACGCTTTCTGAGAAGCACCAAAGCGTATATAGATCAAATGACTCCACTGACTATTCCTGGCCGCATAAACTACGGCTTTGGCCATCTGCACGAAGTCAAAGTATATGGCTTTCCGAACTTGACACGTCAAGGGAATATAACGTTGGACTGGAACCCAAGCACAAAGATCGCCCGCATGGAAGGAGGTTTGGGACTCGACCAACTCATGGTAGGAGCCAAGTACGCCTTCGACCCTCTGCCCCCGTTCAACATTCACGGCGACATTGACTCCGCGCTACAGAACATCGTCACTAGAATCGAATTTGTCGCCGACGTTGCCAAGTTCCGTGCAACGCTGTCCATTTTTAAGGTATGTATAACATGTATAACTACACTGGAGATAACACCACCAATGCACTCTCAACCGTACCGCGAGGGGTGTCCCATAAGTTCTCGGCCTGACAGAGAAGGAGTGTGCAAACACCACCAGAATGCGCGCTATACACTGTTTTCCTGAGGTTCAGGTAGGGGCGGAGCATTTGAACTAACACGGAGAAAATGAAGGCACGTACGCTCATCGAATATCCGTCTCGAATGGCCCTAATCTGGTTGGCAGTGACCAGGAAAATCGCGCGCAAAGCACAGATCGTCGTTGCCGATAGGGTGCACTACAACCGTACGTGCCTTCATTTTTCTTCCATTTTGAGACGTAGGGTGAGGATGCCCCATCTTGCAGCACACTGAGGAGGTAGACCGCGGTATTCAAGCGAGGACGGGACAGTCTCGAAAACGACCTCTTGCCTGGCAGGCCTGCGGAAGTGACCGGGTGCGGAGGTCATGGAGGATCGCCGAGTAGACACTGGGACCAAAGCTGAGGTCACAGGCATATCCAAGCGCATTTTGAACCAATACCTTGGCATGCACAAGGGCTCTGTCAGAAAAGTGTCCAAGATTGCTCACGCCTGATCAAAATCGCACACGCTACAGCACATCGAGGGATAATCTTTAGCTGTTCAGGGTAGATCTTGGGCACTTCCGCGCTCGGTTTGTGACTGTGGACCTGAACCTGGGCCCATTACTTTCAACTCGAGAGCAAAGCCCAGTCCAAATAGTGGAAACACCCGTCCTCCCCACCGCCAGAGAAGGCTCGATCTGTTCCATCAACAGGCAAAGGAGATGGCCAGGTTTCTCTGGGGTTTGGAGGGCTAAGGGCGCTAAGAAAGGGCAGACCATCCCCAAGGGCTACTATAGTACCACGTAACCCTGATTCATCGCTCGCGGGACGCCATTAAACGACTAAGTATGCTCTGAAAGAGGGCTCCAGCAGCGTGGTGATGGCTGCCGTCCTCTCCTGTGGCTTTTCTGTGGTCAACCATCCACCATACTCCCCAGACATATCGCCCCATCGGACCTGTTCTCTAGATGGAAAAGCAACTCTTTGGGGTTCATCCGTCCCGTGATGATGACGTCATTGACGCCGTGACCGTTTGTTGGATAGCCAAACCTCTGATTTTTTTCCCTACGGGGATCTAAGCACTGGAGCATCGTTGGGCGAAGTGCGTGGAAATTGGCGGGGACTACGTTGGAAAGTAACATTAGCTCTTTCACTTCGGCCACTCCTTCTGGGTCAGGCCGGGAAATTATGGACGCCACTCCCTACCTGGAGAACAGTCGGCGATTTCATGCAAATTATTTTCACCTCGTGCGTTAATGACAAGAGAGCGAAACCACCACAGCAATAACAAAAATAACAAAACCATTTTCTCTGGGGCACGGGACTTGTAAGCTTCGGACATGGACACTGATATTTTTAATGCAGTATGCGCTCCACAAATAGAGAGTGAAGTCAGCTGTGGAGGTGTCACGTGATGTGATCATGTCGGTGATCGTTTCGGAGCACTGAGGTGACCCCCAAAATTCTTTTCCTTTTTCAGTGCAGAGTGTTCTCCAACGAATAAAATGATGCATAATGTAAAACCCCGAGACTAGGGAACACGAAGGGACCTTGTGTTCTGTCTGTCCCTCCCTTCGTGTTCCCTAGTCTCGGGGGTTTACATTATCCATCAACTTCACCAGCTCGCTTGCTTGCTTCTTAGCCATCTTTTCATCGAATAAAATGAGTTCCTGCAAAAGAACGATGAGCGCAGGTGACCTACAGAGCGAGCGCGAGGGCTCTGTTCCGCACACCTTTGAAAAATCCTTCTCGTTAAAAGAGCGCATCGCAGAACGAGAGGACGCCGTGACGCGTATGCTACTCCCCTCACGTGACTAGTGCGAAGAAAAAAAACAAAGAAAGAAGGCAGGGAGCCTTCACCACGTCACGAGAGCATCGTGTCGGCCGTCCGCGGCTGCTTTCTCCGACTGTTTTTTTTTTGTAAATTCGATTGCGCAGCTATAACGCACCGCAGAGCAAAAATATTTTGCATGGTGACTCGTGGTGGACAGCTTGACAGACGAGGCAGGATTTCAAGCGATGTTAAAGGTCACCTCACTGCTCCTTCAACTAGTCGGCGCAGGTGCTGAGTGACATCAGGGTGGTATCACATAATATACTCGCTTCACTCCTTCTCTCAATTTCTCTTTTAGGTGGCGCGATATGATCGCTTAATTTCGACCACGCGACTGAATCGTGTACGCGATTAATGTATTCTACATACGCAGATTTGGTCAGGATGACAAAAGACATCAGCAAAATTTTACAGTGTAGTGATTTAGTCGGGAAATCCGAGTATATAGTTTGTTTGTTTGTTTCGCAAACTTTGTGTCGCGAAAAGGCTGAATGTGTCCTGAAAGGAAATAAGTAAAAAGAAAAGTGCGGTCAATATAGTCTCATTTGATCTATACCTTAACATGAGGCTCATGCACATCTTAAACAAACATGTTGCCAAGAGGCAAATATACAAAATTGAATGAAAGGGCTCTACAAATACAGGGTGTTTCACATAACGCGTCATAAAACTCTATTTAAAAATCTACTTGTCGAAGAATTATGCGATAAACGCCGTTTATCTTGGGGTAGATTTTGCCATTACCTCTGAGCATTTTTACCGAATTTAATTTGCGAGAAATTGAATTTTTCCAATTGATCTCAGAAATTTGCCTAGTCAACCCTACATTTAATTTTTATTTTTTGACAGAAACAGAAAGCGCTCCTCTAATTTACCCGATGGCAATGCAAAATACATTCCCTTCTACTTTGGCAATAGCTGAAGAAAAAAAAAAAAAGTGAAAACCGTCGTTTTGAGGCGCTCAAAGTGCAGGACGCTCTCAGACCCCCGAACTCGGAAGGATGAGATGTGAGGAGGCCATGTACCCGCCCTCTCACTTTTCCCCTTCCAAGCTTCTGCTGATAACGGCTGATCACAGGAATTTGCATGCCTCTGAACGATGGTTTTCACTTTTTTTTTTTCAGCTATTGCCAAAGTAGAAGGGACTGTACTTTGCAATGCCACGGAATGAATTCGAGGTGCGCCTTCAGTTTCCGTAAAAAAAAAAAAAAAAAAAAAAACCAGAACCCCCCCCCCTCCGCAGGATTGACATAACACATTTTGATCAATTGGAAAAATTCAATGTCTCGTGAATTAAATTTGGTAAGTGCTCAGGGGTAATGGCAAAATCTACCCCGAGATAAATAGTGTTTACCGCATGATTTTCCGACAAGTAGATTTTTAAATACAATTTTATGACATATTAGGTAAAACACCCCGTATATTGCTCTCTTGACAGAAAGAAGACAATAAATGTTCTGTTCCGTTCCAAACACAGACACCAATAAATAATAAATGGAGAGCACTTTCTATAATATAAGCATATAAATGTGCACAAAAGTTCCGTTCTCGTTCATTTGTTTGTGGGATGTTTCTCTCTCTCTCTGTGCATAGTCTTCAAGTGTGTGTTGTGGGTCTCTTATGTTCGTCCTTGTCTTGTGCGAAGTTTTAATTATGAACTATGTCTTGGAAGAGGCTTGCGATCATTTCAGTTGAATGTGCTAAATGTTGATAAGCGTGAACTAAAAACAAGAAAAACAAAAGAGGACTATATTGCATGTTGAGGACGACTCTTGCTAATGCTGATGCGCACGGGTACTGGTAAGTACGATACCACAGTCGCCCACATACAGTCTAATGTACATGGCTGAAGTGAGCTTAACAAATTCATTTGCGCAGTTCAGCGACGTGGGCACGGTGCGTGTGACTCGCTTCACTGGACTGACCCCTGTCTTCGACTGGATTGGGATGCTCGTAATGAATTTAGTTTTGGAGAGCATTCAACGAGCACTGAAAGCTAAAATAGCGGCAGCTGCAAAATCAACAATGAACAAATTCCTGCACAACTTTTACCTACCCCTAACCGTGGATTAACGCAGATGACATTATTGTAATCCATGTAAATGGATCTCCTTGGATCACATTTCTAGAAAAAAATTGAGTAAGCTACATCAAGCTGTATTTGGAGAAGATAATCGGGCTGAGAATAAACATACTGTACTGACTTGCACGATGCTCCCGGCGGGAACCTTCAATGGTGCTCTACCCACTTGTGTTGTACCAGTTAGCACCAAGTTTACCTCTTTTACTCTCATTTGGATGTGAGTCTTATTGTGTGAAATCTAGACAAGGTCAAGTGCCTGTGGGTTAAGGTCTACGCAACTGCCTACAACAACAGCAAGTCTTTTCTGCCACACTTTGGTGATATTTCTGTAACTGTTTCCACAGTTCAATATAAATTGCCACAACATGCGAGATACAGGGTGTTTCACATCACTAAATTTCCAAACTAGCATTACATCATCCAGATACCTTTGTAGCATTTCTCGCGGTTCACTGATGACGTGGTTCATGTGATTACTCTAAAACTTTCTGACAATTATCAATACAATATTACAATAAGTATTGCTCAAACCATTTTACTGATGAAAAAAGAAAAGAAAGAAGTGCTCATGCGAGAATCGTTACTGTCCTTTGATATCATCACAAGTGCCGGAAAAAAGAAAAAAAGGAAACACACACACACACAAGTGACTCTTATCCCAATACTGTGTGTTCCCAATAAAATGGCAGTGGCAACCAGTGGTCTGTTGCATTGTGTTATGGTTGCTGTGTGCACATGGTCAGGCTTGTGGAGTTTCTTCACCAGCTAGCTTGCACACACACAATGTTATCTCTTTGAAAAGCATTCAAGTAACTTGTGCTACAAAAGATAAAGGCTTTATCCAAGGCTAAAAACATTGTCACCGATGTGTTAATATGGCCAGGGCCGGGGGAGCAGCCGGGGATGGAGCCTCGGTGCCCGGGTCTCTTCAGGATCCCGCTCGACTCAAGGCCCGATGGTTGCTAGCACCAGGAGACGAGAGGAGGGGGGCCCGGGCAGGACTCATCCGGAGTCATCCCTGGGGCCCGTAATTTCTCTCGCCGGCTCTGAATATGGCACACTATTTTATACTACAAAGTACTGTATGGATCTAGTTACTGGAATGCCTCCAGGATGTGCAGTTTAGTCCCAGCTCAAAACAGAGTTTAGAAACACTGCCAAAAAATTACTCAGAACTTATTTTTTAAGGTTGTTCACGATTATGTAGCTGGCTGCCATGGCTTTGGTCTCCCAGGTTCATTAATCCTCCCACTACTGCAACAATCAATGCACAAAAGCCCCTATTCTTTGAGAGCTACCCATGCCTCAATTGTGGGATGCCACATGGAAGCAAATAGGATGATTTCACAAGGTGCAAGTTGAGATTCCATATTAGTTCAATATAGAGCAATGGTTTCTGCACTGTGGTTGCAGCAAACTTCCCTACAGTTTGCAAAACCATAGATGTACTGTTTGTGCCAAGCCAAGCTTATGATTTTTTTCCTGTTAGATACGTTCCCTCACAATTATTTGTACACAGCATTGCATAGACTTTGAAACTATAGGAAAGAACAAAGGTGATCCATATCTTTTCTGTACACTTTTTCAAACCAGATGTTCTTTCCTTTGAGACTACACATACAGTTTTGTCCCACATATTCAGTAAGTCGAACTGGCTTCTGAACAGGTTTGCGCTTTTCGTGTATTGGTTTGAACAGGTATAAATACTCCCTGGAAGGAAACCAAAGTGGGCCCTTTATATATGAACCAATACACCCGACCAAACCTATAAACATTTTGGTTTGGCACCCTGGTTTCTCTTCTGGACTGTCACAAGAGCATACACAAATCAGCGTGTGGCAAACCGGCTGTCTAGGGAGGTGCAGGTAAGTATAATCTAGCGAGCAGTAGCTTGTACATTGAAACCACCTCAACTGTAGCCTAACATTGACACATGATGTGGCTACTAATTAAAATTATAATCGCTTTCCCTTTAGAGCATTTATTTTACACTGCACATTCAACAAGAATCTGTCAATAGCTGGTATTTACAGGTTGGAAAACAAGACTTGCCAAACAATACCCTTAAAGTTTCAATCTCCTGATGTCTTCCTGCCGGAAGTCAGTTCTGGAAAACAGTAAACGGTCATGGTATCGCGAAGCAGAACTATGAATACATGTGCAATACAAGTTACAAGCACCAATAAGCACAACTTTATGTATGCTTTGGCTGACAAAACGTTTGTCCACTAATCAAGGGGATTCAAACATCAAAGTGACGTTCTTGCAAAAGGATTACAGCACCTTGGATGTTCCAGGTACTCTGCGTTGTATAATTTCTTAAGGGTAGATTTAGAAAAACAGAGGGCAGGTGCCTCAAGGCAATCACGTTATTTCTTTTGTGTTCTACACATGGTAGAATGTTGGAGTGAAACGTCATAATGTCAGTAGAAGAAGCAGGGGTCAATAGGAGAAGTTCTGATCTACATGTGCTTCCATCCCCTCCAAAACGTTCAACATCCCATCAAAAATGCCTCTCGTAGCTACGCTGTTGAATGTACTCGTGAGCTCGCTTAACACTTCACCAACTTTTGTTATCTGCATACTGCTGCCGCGAAGCAAGGAGACTGTAGGTCCTATACAGACCAATCTCAAAACGTGATGTCAAATGCGAGGAATTGCAGTATAGTTACAGTAAATTTGGACTGACCTATACTAGCTAATTCTGGGAAGTCACGACGGGATGCATGTTCATTGGACAGCTCAGAATTTAAACTTATTATGACCATTTAATAACAAGTCAAATTATTTCAAGGTTCAAGCATTCATTAATAACAAGCAAGAGCCATCTGATCATTTAAAGATTGCGGGATCTACACAAAACAGTTGCGAAGTTAATCACGTGTTAGGATCATGTATGTACGCTTTTAATGCAGCTATGTATTGTGGTACGAGTTCCGTGCATTGATGGAAATGAGATAATGGAGAAGGACAGAGAACAGAGCGGACAACACAGACAGGGGTGAACATAACACAGTGTAAATCACATACATTGCAATTTGCCTCCGTCAGATGCAGTAGAACCGGAAAAGGCACTGACAAAGGAGCATGGGAAACGGCGTTAAATGTAACGTTGGGGACACGGTTAGCTAAAATCACCTGTCAGTACTTTGCCGTCCCATATTACCTCTGTTGCGCTTGAAAGTGTTGTGCCAATATTGTATTTGAAGATGGCCCATGCGTTGCACGTGTTTATACATTACAGTTCTCTACAGTACATTATCACCATTCATAGTACTTTGGATTCTTTCCCACATTCTGTTGTTCAGACAAAAACCAGTTATCATGGTTTCAATGTATGCGTGACTAAACGTCCTTGTACTTGTCCAGTGACTGATAAAAACACAAAGCTGAAGTCAAGCTATGACACACAACACAGAGCCAAACAGAAAGTTCAGGGAGAAACAAATCATTCTCTCCTTACCTCAAACTCAGTACTTGTCTCACTTCGGTTGGTGTAAGCCTCCAAGTCATAGAGCCAGCATTTGCACCCCAAATGTCCAAGACTTCCGATACCTATGGATAGTAATCATAATCACAGTTTGCAATGACGAAAAGCAATGTTTCCTAAGGCGACTCCTAATAAAAAAACTGTAAAGCATCACAAACAATTATATGTAATTATAACAGAGTTTTCATTGTTCATGCAAAATAGGAGCCAATCTAACATCAGAATGACATATACACTGGAAAAAGAAAGCCACTGGCAACCCAGCGCAACAGCTGCATTTCGCAGCACCTAGTGTCGCAGGTAAGCTCTGTGTGATGTGTATTGCGATAGCTATTCACTGGTGGACCTACTGCATATGACAAAACACGCATGAGGTGAGTGTCAGGCAGCTCACAGAGCTATTTTCAGCTGAAAATTGCACATGTGTGAAGTGTATTGAAGTGCGAATTGAAGTGCAACTGAACGCCCTTCAAGAAAAACACACTGTTGTAATATAAACCAATCTTATATCATACAAAAGGGCCTTTCACGAGCTATCAAATGATACAAATGCTAGCATCGTGGGACAAACTGTTACGCAGGTACGTGGTGGGAAATTTTGGGGTTTTCTCACGTACGTGCCAAGTTTACAATTCTTTATCGAACTATCTATGCGTGACAGTGAAGTGTCAGCTGAGTGACATAAAAACTATATCCTTGTCTCTCACACAAATAAGAGTTCCCCTTGTATCTTGAAACCAACAGCTCAGGAGGTGCTTAAAGTCAACATATACGAAAGTGTGCGCAAAAGGTTTCAGAGTTTCCCCTCTCCACCTTGCAAACAATCCTTACACAGGCCTAGTATACAGCGCTTTTTACATTATCCGAGGTCCCCTCAAACGTATATTTTTTTGTTCGAATTCAAAGATACAACTTCTGCACCTTGTTAGATTTGAAATGAAACTGCCCAGTTATGACATACGTACAAAGCTATTCGATAAAATCAGTCCAGCTATGTATGGCATCATGTAAAACAACACCAAATGACAAGTGAGCTGCTGCACATTACAGGGAGACACAGTATCTTGAGCTTAAAGATGAGCGAACACATGGGTCAGCTTGGCATCAAGCTTGTGGTATGTTCTCTTTAAAGACCACTTGGCATCACTCAAACTATGACTCAACACATATTTTAGAAGACAATGGGTCCTGCAGGTGGGACATGAAGACCTCTTAATTCATTATGTAACTTGATGAGTGCCTTGTTAGTAACACACTAAAGTCTACGTATGAGACATATTCTACACATCTCCCTTTCTCTACAGGGTCATAACCTGAAGCAATAAAATCTCAGAAGGAAAACTTTAAAAAAGAAACAACCTACACTTTCAAGATTGAGAAGTGTTGAAACCTGAGATACTCGAGAGAACTTGTCTCTTATTGACCATGTTGTCACTGACGTGATGTATCCAATGAGGTAACGCAACTCTTTGTCAAACTGTAAGCCGCCCAACTGTAAAGCAGAAAAATAATTTACATGATGCAGTAGCATACTAAATGTTAGGTGCATAAGTTTTTGACTCCTACTGATGTAAAGGCGTTTTTTATACAACGTTCTACAATGATAAGCAGAGACAAATTTAACCTGGGGTGTCTTCCACAAAAGGAACTAATATCCATTTTGTGATGGTATGGAGAGGAATGCAGACTGCATCCTTCATTTAAGCATCACTATGTATGTTCTTGAAACTAACCTTATGGCAAAGAGCTGACACAGTAGAAAGAATAAACACGCAGTAGAACAAGTACTGTTGCATGCAAATGTTGCAAAGCATGCATGCCCGTCGAGTGGCTTTATGGTTCACAGCATCTATGGCAACACATAAAAGCTTAACCTCCCTGGTTACACCAATGCTCTTCAAACAGTGAAAAAAGTATGTCTTTCAATAACAAGTAGGAAACAGCAATGCATTTTCTTTCCCATCCACATAAGGGTTCAACATACAATCAATGTAATTCAGCAAATACTCTCATAACAATCTTATTTCATTCCATGACTATGAGAAGCAAAAGCTTTCATATCTGAAACGGGGGTGACAGGATGGGTCAATGTAGCTTTATTTCATTATCAGAATGAATGGCTGACTGATCTGCTATAAATGACCTTTACTGTAACTTTTGAGGAATGTTCGAAATACAATGAATGGGGAACATAAAAACTGCGCCACTGTGCTTTTCACTATTACTTGTACTGCACCAGTACGCACCCGATTGAAAGTCGATTTGAAGATAGCTTTTTCAAGCTGAAAAGTGATTTCAGCAGCTGCAAGATTAACAAGACTGTCGTAGTTTGCTTGGATCAGTTCACTCTGTCAACAAAAGGAAATGTGCGGCGGGGTTAGAGGTTAACTTCTGAGGGTCCGAATGATAACCAATAAAAATATTCTAGTACAGTACTCACCTTGAAAGACTTAAGGGCACCATCTATGGTGACTATGAACGCTTGGAGGAATGGCCTGATGCCGTCGTTGGCTTCATATGTAGCAAAGTCACTCTGAAGACAGCCCCATGCAGCATTAGACCAAATCTAAGCTCCACACTAAGCTACCAAAATTTATTTGTAGCAACATAATGACTTTCAAATTGATCCACGATATTGGAACTTACCTCTGTCAGTGAATTGTCTGTGGACTGGAATGTGTCAGACCATGACTTAATGTGAGGCTTGAGAGCAATGTTGCAAAGCTCCGATATGCCATAACTGAGAAGGGACTGATATTTCATTGTTGAATTGCTCATGTCCATGAGGCAGCTCTAAAGAAAAACAAAGAGGGCATAAGTCAATTCTATTGCAGCAAAATCTTGGTTCATGAATCAACGTCCCTGTGTCAACATAAAATTCTTAAATCTACTGCACCGTTAAATCAGATTATTTTATGCAAGTTTCACTTTTTATCTGATTATTTTAATCAGATTCACATTATTACATTAACTTACCTCTAGTTTTGCCAATTCTTGCTCAGAAGCAGAGGCAAAGCTTTTCTGCACGTCCTCCTAATTAAGTAACAGAAGTGCATTGTGCATGTCACATCACTAAGTACAGGTAAAAGAAGAAAACATGATGGCTCATTACAATGCTCTGTACAAGAAGCACACTATACCTGCAACGAAGATACCAATGTCTTTGTGTATTCTCTTGCCATCTCCACATTATTCAGCGTCGTCTGTAAAATATATTGTTTTACCTAATTAAATTTACAATAATAAAAGCAGTAAATGCTTTACCCGTAACTATGACGACAAGAATGGAGGTAAACATAGTCATTGAATAAACTAGGGGGCGGTGTGTCATGAATACAGTACCACTTTTCAAATTTTTGCACCATGCCTCACCAGATTGCATTGCTTGGGTAGAAGAAGGGTTATGGAATTTAATATAGTTATTCTCCATCTTATAATCATTTAGTTTAGAGAGTTCTCAAAGTTTTCTGGTTTTACAGAAAATTTGAACAGCTGCTAGCATGCTAAGGAAACCCCTTCCTCCCTCATACCAGGAGGACATGCTCAGGAAAGACAATGCTCCACAAAGGAAGGGATGAAACAAAACATGACTGAAAATTTCATAAGGCATTGGATATCAAACATGTTCCTTTGAATGGTATATCTGTGCCCACACACGTTTTAGGAACCCAGCAATTCCAAGGACTCCCACTAATTTGGACAGCATGAGGGCTACAGATTGACAGACCTGTTTCAAGCATCATCTTTCCAAGGGGCCTTCTCCACACACAGACGGGACCATGAAGAGGGACACACTAGTCAATGTGAATGAAAAATCAATCAATGAAAATTCAATGTCTTCTCTTCGTGGTTCACCTGTGTGCTGTGAAAGCTCCTTGGGAAGATGATGAATGGATGCAATCAGGCCCAACTCGTTGTGCCAATCTGTTTCAAGCGGTGCACACACTGCTACTGTCTACATATAATAAGTAAATTTACATAGTGCACACACTTAAAGATGTTTTATAGATGTTTAAACAAGGTACATCAGATTCCCATAGCAGGCATTTGCTTTTCAGCTACCCTACAATGTGGGACAGAACCACAGAACTTATCTTCCTACCAATAACAATTACAACAGATGCACAAGACTGTGCAAAATTTCCTCTCCCAACAAAAATTATGTGTGGATCACTTGGTAGTGCTCCTCCATGCACAGGAACTATGCTACATGTGCTAATCACAACCAATATGTCTTGTTTAATGGTGTTGTTCAGGACAAAATATGCCGCCGCTACAGAGCCATGGTGAATAACATTCAATAAGGTTGTGGCAATTAAATTACCAGAAACACTGTTCGAGCCTTTTCTGCTGACTCTGCGGGCTGAATCCTGCCCTGCTGGAAGCTACTCTGGATCATAGAGTAAGCTTGGCTTAAATCCAGCAAACCAGAAGGTGGAAAGCCCAGCTTGAGCTTCTCAGAAAGCTCCTCAGTAAATTCTGTCTCTAGGAGGGAGCAGCAGTGGTTCAGCATGGCACAAGCACCATCAACACTTCCACTGGAGAAAGAACGCCTGTGCAACAAAAGGAGAAAAAGCTCATAATATGCTTCTGTTCAGCAAGGTCATTGAATGATTTGCTACAGATCAACCTAAACTGAATATAATTTGAATACCTCCAGATTGTCATAATGTGACACTGTAAATACCATGGCATGGTTTCCACAGTAAAACATGTGTTTTGCAAATAATCTGAGCAATTGAGCCCTATGTAATGATGGATACATATTTTTCATGATGCTATAAGCAAGCTCTATACGATGATTTTTGTTACAAAACCTGCACATTAGTATTACTTCAGCGCACTTAAATTATCCTCCGTAAATTTAAACAGTCGTGATCCATTCCCATACAACTTACTTGAGGCATTTTTTTAAAATAAAGAATACGTCATCCAGCATGCTCGAGCACTGGGAGTTCTCTTCGATTGTATCCACTTCGATTGCCTGTCAAAGTTACAATGCAATACAAGTAATAAATATATTCAAGGAAAATTGTATACAGTGAAACACAGACAAACTGAGCATGCTTAAGTAGATGCCCTTCTCGTAAGATTTCCAGTCTTACTCAAGCACTGCAATCGTCAACTAACTCTGCAGAGGCAAGGGTAAAATCGAGATTTATTTTCGGAGCCGTAACACAGGGTAAAATCGTGTGGAAAAGTAGATGTTCGGGTTGAAGATAAAAACAGAGTGCTTCTCGCATTTTAGATTGATATAATAATATGCCTTGGTTAAAGGTACCATCTTAATTTAAACTTCTGAATTAGTAAGTACAACTTAATTTCACATTCACAACTTTGCATTGCACAACATGAGGAGCAGTTCACTATTAGCTGCCATGCTGCTGAGGTCAAACGCATTTAATCCTTCGCGCTCATGAATTATACACCTATGAACGTGCTGTGACAACACACTGCCTAACTCATGAACTGCACTTCATTCTGGCTTAATTACCCAACCCTGGCAGACACATTGAGCACCTGCAAAACTACTGTGGCCACATCATGTGAAGTGTGTCACAGTAAACGCACACAGGCTGGCACAACTTTGTAGGGTATCACCAAAATGCCTCACCTTTCTAACCGACTCCAAAAGAAAGTATTCCTCCAGGAGAATATATGTGCTCACAATTTCTTGCATGCATTTACATAGCTCACTTTCTTTGACTTTTCTTTCAAATTGTTGAATTTTTTCTGGAAGACAAATAAGAACACTTACTTGTAGAACACATTTTTGTAGAAACTTTTGCAGTTTGTATTGTATCTATGTGTTTTAATTGCACCTTATGCAAAGGCTACCGACAATGCAAGCTTCGATGAATTTGATGAATTGCGTTGCATCTAATGTATTTTCTGCCCCTCTAAATCCTGAAGGACACGGCACAAAAAAGTGGAATAATTTTTTCTATACATGTGACAGTTAAGTGTCTAACAATAGCCAGTTTAAGTAGAATATTCACGAAGCAATTAATTGATACCTGCTTTCACAATGGGTTCCTGAAATGCGACTTCAAAATCTCCCTGTAAATAATAAAACTATCATCACAAATGGAAAATAACGCAAATCCGTACAAGGTACTCGTATCAAGTACACCATATATTTCATTATAGAATGTAGTAAAACATGCATGATACATTCTCTTAGCATCTACAATACACCTAAATCTATAGAGTTCAACAAATCCGACACTCACAATCACTCTTCGCCGAATAAACCGAATGTACAATTCTGCACGACTATTGAGCATGGCTACTTCTGCAAGGAGAACATCCAATTCCCTAGGGTCCAACCTAAATGTAAATGTTGAGTGACATGACTGAGTCAAGGGTACCTTGTATGGCATAAAATTAGATCATGATGCTTGATGAAGACGCACCTTTCAGTTTGCTTTGAGCCATGAAGCAATGTCTGAGCTTGCTGCACCTTTGAGATGAAACTCAAAACTGAGTGTTACCAAACAGAAAAAAAAAAGGAAAAGAAAGGAAAAAAAAGAGAAAAAGTGTTACATCCTTACTTGTTTTTTAAGATTCCTATTCTTTTTAAATGCATCAATTATTTTCTTCACTTGGCAGTCACATTCCCGTTGCAACATCTCAACCACTGTATGAAGCTTTCCATGACCTAATACGAACACAGTACTGGATTAATTTTTTAAAAATTTGAGGTAGATCACAGCTCGATTACATATTGCTTGACCACATTTGGTGGAAAATTGCTCAGAAAATTCACAGACCATTCCATACTTCTTCGGGTAACGCAACAAGTGCAACAGGGAACAAGACAGTGTCTATGAACAAACAGCAGCTGATTACAAATTATTTTTATGCCTCAGTCAAGATTAATCATGGATTTCCAGTTCTTATTCTCTCTAGTCATGTTCAACCTAAGAATGGCATTGTTTGCGCATCTTTTTCTCCCTTTATTTAACACACAGAGGACAATATAGTAATAGAAACGTTGCATTATCATTTTTCCGCTAATATTCATGCCTCACAATACTTAGTTTCATGGTGCGGTGTAATAAGGATCCGCTATAGAGTTAACCTACAGCTCCAGAGATGCAGTTCTTAGGTTGAACACAACTATAGTGGGGTGCCTGACCGAGAAGACCACCAAGACAAGGATCTTCCACCAGTCACAGGGTGCCTCAAACACTGGGAACAGACAGTGAATTGGAATTGTGGGTAAGGCAAGATGGGGAATTTTATCAGCTGCCTTCTTTCAATAGTTCTTGCATGATAAAGGATTTTGCTAGAAGAAATTTGATAGAAGGAGAAATCAAAATTCTCTAGCTAAGGCGATGCCCCTGATATGACGCATACACTATTAAAATAATGATGAAACAATGGAGTTACACAGCACACGTACAAAATACGAACCGTAGTAAGTTTCAACGAGAGGCTGATGAATTTCCACAATTCTTGCAATGCCCTCAAATAGGAGTGTGACTGTATCAGCATATATTACATTTGACCTTTTATCTGACGTGCTAGTAGCGAGGGCTTGCTTCAAATTTTGATGTGCTGTTTCGGATACCTGAAATGATGGTAATGAAAATTATCTTCTCATTTAATTTCACCAAAAACATTTAGCAAAACAGATATGCAGTTTATGTCCTTTCAAATTAATTTGATTAGAGTATGTATATCAACTTGATTTACTGCAATGTATCCAATTTGGACTGATGTACCTGTGCACTTAGATACAATGAGAACTTATGAAGGCCTTCCTCATGCTGGTTTAGGAGTGGAAATATTTTGAAAAACCGTTCAACCGAAGCAATGTCTCCTTCATTGACAGCCTCATTGAACTTTTTCATGACAATTCTTCGTAGCTTGTTTTCTGCCCCACGTAGTGAAGAAAATGCTTCTTCCAAGCTGCTCCCTGAAATATAAAGGGTGCCCATGCCTTAGCCCCAGCCTTTGACCGACATTATAGCATGTCTGATAGATGGCACTCTCAAGCCTTTTACAAGCTTTGCCATTACAAAAAGACAGAAGCCAAAAAGTACAGAATATTTCAGGGCAGCCAAATATAGAATAATGCTGTGGGATGGTAAAACCTGTTCCGATAGTGCATCAAAGGCCGACTTGGCCAAAGAGCAAATAAAAGCACCCACAACTTGTACTTATCGTAATTTCACACGCATTAGCTGCGCCGCAGGCAAGCAGCGGGGCAGCTCGTTTTGCAGTTGTGGAAAAATTTCCGACACATAAGCTCCACCTTCTGACAAGCCACGGCTAGTATGCTGGCGATACTTTTTAATGCTAAGCACAATGGACATGCCCACATGAACCATAAGCCCATTTCACAAAGCCCACATCATCAGAGTTTCATTGGCTTTGATGCGGACTGAACTGTAGAAACTACAGCACAGCACAGCAGAGGAGTGACATGATTTACAAGTCTTATGCAAGAACAGCAGAACTGTACCTTCCTGGATGTCCGCTGTTGATCTTTTTAGGACCGATTCATCTAGGCTCAGGAAACGATGAATGTGTGCTGCTGCCTGCATAAGATGTTTGTAAGGTGCAACCATAATATGCTACATTATTTGTGTTGTATGCTGGTAACAAAGGATACATGAAATATGAAGTAAACACTGCAGATGCAAAAGCTACTTCAACCAGAAAGTGAATACTGATAAATACACTACGTGAAATGTCCGAAAGAAAGGCAGCCGACAAAAACGTTAGTGAGCACCGATGGAGGAATTAGGACTTGCAACTCTCGATTATTGGCCTGATACTGGCAGACTGTTGGTACTGAAACTGCTTTCCTGTCAACGTAATGAAGGCCTTGCAGAGAAGGGGGTTGCGAGCAAACCCTAGCCATAATTGTGCCTACAAGTTTTCCTCACTGACACATTCAAGCGAGGCAGCAGCATCTGTTCAGAATGTAAAGTAACAAGCCAAGGGTAGCATGAGACAGACACAACACATTAAAAGCCTAAGTAACATGAATGTAACACTGACAAAATAGCAGAAGACAGAAAGGTCAGCGAGTGGTAGTGGCAGGACAGCTGACCTGTACTTGCTGATGAACCCCGTGCCTGCTATGTGCTAGCCTTGGCTTGCCAGCTCCTCATCATGTGAAAAGTACTTATCATAGGCAAAATAGTTTGTTTTCAGTATAGCATGCTAGGAGACAATATCATCCTGAACCACAATTAATGAAATACTGTATCATGCAGGCTAGAATTCTTAAACACTCCAGTCTGAGAGTAAATGACGATATGCAGGTGAATCTTCTTGGAAATATTTCAACTTCATAGCAGAGATTGTATAGATGTATATTAGCACAATTAATTAATTAGCAAAATTTATAGTTCTAAAAAACAATATGTAAATAAGATCTGCAGAACTGACTTGTGAGAACCAGTCTGAAATCAGTTTCAGTGCAGCTGAATTGCTTTTGCTATCGTTTTAAATTAAAAGACATAATTTATAAAACAACCAAAGCTACTACAAGCAAAAATTAACTATATGACTAAATTAACTCCCCGCTTAGCATATACAAAATATTTCAGTCACAGGTAATACATGCTAAAAGGCTGCTTCCAAAAAGCTTGCCAGCAGTTCTTCAGTGCCATGTAATTCTGTTACAAATGAAGAAATAAATTGTCGTTGCATTGCTCTAATTTACCGGCCTCAGTGGCTCAGTTGGAAACATGTAACTGATTCCAGGGCTTGCACCTGGCTAAGGATGCGAGCAACTTGATGGCAGGGATCAAGTTGCTATCCTTAGCTAGGGATGCTGATTAACTTGTCTATTAAAGTCAACAAAATGAAGGAGCTTTGTTGTGTAAAATCCTCCACATGGCATCTACACATAACTCACAGATCAAGAATATTCTAATCTCAAAACCAGTCAATGGCTCTAGACTGTGCTTCCAATGTTTCATACTTGTTCATAGTCTTCATTTTGCAGTGCTGTTTGAACACCATCTGTACAGAACTTGAGGTCCAATATATCTTCAACTCTCTGTACACATTCTGTGACATGGCTCTGAAAATGTCAAAAGTAGGAAAGCACACCAGTTGTTAGCTTATACAATGCATGGGGTAAACTAACTACAGACTCCCATTAGTGAACAGATATCTCTTGATTATGATGTAGTTAACTTTATAAACATGCAAAAAAAAAAAGTGCAAAAATATCAACTGCAAGAAATTCCCTTTCTTTCCATCATTGTTAGTCTACTTCACCAAAGCCTTGCTGGAAACAAACCTTGTAGGATATGCCTGAGTGCACTAGCACAAGTTCCATGACCCCAGAAAAACTGGCAGTGTAACTCACAACTGGGTAGTTTCATTTATAATCGAATGATGCCCGCCGGTCACATTTTTTATTTTTCTCGAAAAAAATATATGTTATCCCACCCACAAAGAGATGCAAAAGGTGCCTGACCGCAGGTCTCTGCGACATTTTCTTCTCCGTCCACGGCGCTTCGAAGCAACCGGTGCGATTTCGCGGCTTGAATTTTTCCAACTTTGTGACCTTGTATCTCTCGAACAAGATGTCCCATTTGAACAAAATTTTTTTGGGGTGGCACGTTCCACCGTGGGCAATTAAATTTATATGGTCACGAGAAAAGTATACGAAAAAAAAAATCCCGAAAACGCAACAGAGAGCCTTTTTCCTGCACGTTTGGAAGGTCATGGCCGAGGCCCTCGATCTCCGACTATGATGTTCTTTGCATGAGTGGAAAGATCATTCTTTGCTCTTTCGTTTCACTTAAATACATTGCTTTATCTTCAGCCATTATCCCGTAACAATGCCGTGAAAACGGAAGGGTCGGGGGAAATTCTCATTTTTGCAGCAGTTTTTATCCAAAAAGGACATATTCAAATTTTCCGATATTTTGTATTAACATAGCTGAGACATAGCTCTTTCAGGATATGCAATAAAATGTTTGCTTATTTTGGTCCCACAGGGCGTGCTATTTTTTTTTGCACTCCTATTGGGCAGCGCTCGCAGGGGTCAAACACACGCATAAAGAGTGGACTTCTACCCAAACCAGTGTTTTTTTTTGCTTTCGGTGAGGGTGCCGTCATGCCGAAGGCCGACTATAGTAATATGCACAGATCACTGTGATGTCCGCAGACAAGCAAAAGTTCATTGCTTAGGCTTTCCCACCCTGTTAATTCCTTCAAGGTTACGTGCTTGAACGAAATCGGACGTGGGAACATGGCATTTGTAAATACTCCGGCTTTGCCAAACCGAAGCGCGAGACGTCTATTCTCTTGTAATTTTGTTTGTTATTTGCTGGTTTCTTCTACTTGTGAACAAAGACGGAATTTGAAACACTCAGGTGATGTGCCACGATGCCGACAGATCGCCCAAGGACTGGTCGCCTAGTCTTCCTGGGAATGATAGGACATGTCCAGTCCCTTACTTCTTCAATGTGAACTCCTTTTAGAAATATAATTTGGAGGAGTTAGCCTTCCAATGGGCGAGAAAGTGGGGGGGCTGCGCGGGAAAAGACGATCTTTACGTGTCTAGGGGGTTCCCGCCGCTGTCCACATTTTAAGACAAGGGCCTTGCTTTCCTCGATGTTACGTGTGGATTTCGTTTTGTCGTCGGCGTAGCATGTACATCTGCGCTCCCTATGGCCAGCCGTAGCCACACCAGAAGTCGACTATACTGTTCGGACTACACTCAACGACACAAGAAAAAAATACCCTGGAACAAGAACTTCAGGCTGGTGTCGTTGATAGGATGAAGACCAACTTGAGCACCTCGGAGGCAGTCTATGTCCACGACACCGACGAAATATGTGTGAACTACTACAACACGTTTCGACTGCAGGTTACTGAGGCAGGGCATTCAGGTGAACCAGATCCTCCGGCTTCAAGCCCTGACGACGCTGACTTGAGTGACCTCACCAAAATTGTGCAGACTGTGAACAGGAGCATATCAGAGCAAGATATTGGTGTGAGCCCATTGAGGCACCCATAGCAGACAAAGTAGAAGAAACCAGCAAATAACAAAACAAAATTACAAGATAATAGATGTCTCGCGCTTCGGTTCGGCAAAGCCGGAGTATTTACAAATGCCGTGTTCCCACGTCCGATTTCCCTCAAGCTCGTAACCTTGAGGGAAAGCCTAAGCAACGAACTTTTCCTTGCCTGCGGACATCACAGTGATCTGTGCACATTACTATAGTCAGCCTTCGGCATGACGGCACCCTCACCGGAAAAAAAAAAAAAAAAAAAAAAAAGACGGGGTGGGGTAGAAGTCCACTCTTTATACGTGTGTTTGACCCCTGCGAGCGCTGCCCAACAGGGGTGCGAAAAAAAAAAAATTGTGCGACCTGTGTGACCAAAATAAGCAAACATTTTATTGCATATCCTGAAAGAGCTATGTCTCAGCTATGTTAGTACAAAATATCGGAAAATTTGAAGATGTCCTTTTCGGGTAAAAACTGCCGCGAAAATGACAATTTCCCCCTACCCTTCCGTGTTCACGGCATTGTTACAGGATAATGGCTCAAGATAAAGCAATGTATTTAAAGTCAAACGAAAGAGCAAAGAATTATTTTTCTGCTCATGCGAAGAACATCACAGTCGGAGATCCAGGGCCTTGGCCATGACCTTCCAAAGATGCGGTAAAAAGGTTCTCTGTTGTGTTTTCGGGATTTTTTTTTTCGTATACTTTTCTCTTGACCATATAAATTTAATAGCCCGCGGTGGAATGTGCACCATCCACTCCGTCAGCAAAAAAAAATTTCGTTGAAATGGGACATCTCGTTCACGAGATACAAGGTCACAAAGTTGGAAAGAATTGTTGCAAACAACAAGCGCCGGTTGCTTCGAAGCGCCGTGGACGGAGAAGAAAATATCGCAGAGACCTGCGGTCAGGCATCTTTTGCATCTCTTTGTGGGTGGGATAACATACATTTTTTTCGAGAAAAATAAAAAATTTGACTGGCGGGCATCATTCCATTATAAATGAAACTACCCAACTGTCTTTTAGTGAACTGTATAGACGTTCTCTTCAGACTGGTATTCTAGACTAAATGCTCTACAAGACCACGTTATATGTGAGTACCACTGTGTGCAACCTTTAACAGCCTGCACATAAGTTGTGGAGGTCACAAACTTTTAATTTGTGCAGTACTCTTCACCTTGCCATAAAAAAAAAAAAAAAGAAAGAAAGAAGCTGTTCAGCCTAATTAACCACTAGACATTACAAAACGTATGTTAGTGCACTGTAATTATCAACATTTCAGCTCTATCCCATTCATGTGACTTATCCTGGCATTCTCCAAATAGCGATCGTCAGTGGCGTATCTAGGGTGTGGCAGGTGTGGACAGGTGCCATGGGCGCCAGGTGAACAGGGGCGCCATTATACGGTCGGGTGTGAATGTGCCAGGTCGGGCACTCAACCTGGCACATTCATAAATGATCTAAAGCACCTACCATTAGAGAGGTTGTAGCGTGAAACCTAGTGCGGACCACACGAAAACGCATCCCCAAGGACATCAGGTTAACCATGTTGCCATGGGCGCAGGTAGCGCTAGATACGCCACTGGTGATCGTGAAAGGAGAGCCCTGGAGTCATTTGTATAGAAATCGTGCTATGATCCTGACATAAGGAAGGTCCTTAGCCACAGCTTCAACTGTGTATTTCTCATGAGCTTGATGATAACGAAGTTTAGGTCTGCGGCACCTGCTTCAAGCACTGGCAAAGCTGCTCAAAAGGAAGCTCCTTGAGGTTAGAACCTTAGCACGATTTTTATGCTAACGGGCCCTGCCCAATAAGACTACGTACTTTTGCAAGATCCAGCTGACGAACTTTGCTGCTGATGGTTTCGGCAAGAGTTGAAGTGAAAGAAATCATGTTTGCAAGCTGTTCGGCATCACTATGCACCAGCTGAAACGTGGGTCTGTCATACAGTAAAGATAGAAGGTATTAAAATGTAGTACAGTCAACTCTCAATTTATGAACACCCTTCGTTTCTCGAAAAATTATTCATAAATCGAGGGTTGACTGTACTATAAAAACCAGAAATAAAGTATCTTGTACTCCATAGATACACACAAAAGGTTCTGCGTTCTGTGCCAAAGAAGCAAGAATTACTTTGTGTGATCAAGACATCATGATCAATGAAAATCGCAGTGTCAATTGATGGTGCCAGCAGGAAATGGTTCTTTTGTCGTTTGCTGTCTAATTCTTCTCGGATGTTCGGGACATATAGGCACGCCTTTGCTTCCACAGGTGCATCACTATCATTACCTCAAAACTACACATCATAGCCGATACTCTACGAATGCCTCGATGCAAGTAACTCGAATGCACTCACAATATTTTTTGCAAATTGCTTATTTTGACTTCTAAGGATGCCCTCTGGGAAATCAATGTGTCAAGTGACTTGATAACTTCTTCCTAAAGAGATTAAAACATGAGAAAATGTGAAACACTGAAACGAATAACACTAGAACGTACAGGGTAAGCAGGGCAATAAGAATTGTGCAATACTATTACGTGCTAACAGTACACCGATTTCATCTGGGAACGTTTCACGTTGACACAGACAAGTTCCCACAGGCATGATTTATCAATACCACTAGCGAACTAGCTGATATTGTTTAAAGCCATAGAGTCTTACCACAATGCTCATAATTAAGGCGACAGAAACCAGAGCTGGCAGTGCCTGTTTGCATTCTTACCTCTTCGACGCACAAATTTTTCAGTGCTGCTTCAGCATCCTCCAGCGAACTTAGGGGATAAACATCGACGTCTCCCATTGTAAACGTCGTTCTGAAACAATGCTAACATGCACCGATCGTTCATACGCTTCTCGCTTATTCTCGCCACGATCAAGTTCGTGTAAACAACATGCACAGAGCGGCGGCGACAACTACAACCACTACCAAATGAGTGCACCGAGTGCACAGTCAGCACAGTCACCTAAATATGCACGTGTACACAAAAATGTGGTCAGGCAATCAGCGAGTCACCTCCGCCCCTCCGCCGAGATAAGTAGCTCCGCATCTTCATTGGCGATTGGCTAGATGCTAGCTAGGGCATAGGCTATGACTGGCTATAGGCCAGAGCTGGCGTACAGCTGGTAGAGTAGATGATGAAGGAGTAGAGTAGAGCCGAGTAGAGCATGGAAGTATGCATGGAAGCATGGAAGTATGGAAGCAAGCAAGCAAGCAGAAGCAAGGAGCGAGTATGAACATCTCCGGATATGACGTCATGCGCACGCGAGCGCGCTAGTCTTCTGGTTTGGTCAGTCTGGTCCGCAAAATTAGGCGTTATCGTAACCCTCGGGCGGGGGAACGATATGGTAAGTGGTGTCTGTTTCTTGGATTGGGTTGTTGTGTCGAAAAAGCTTTCCTTTGCGTGTCTCGAACTGTTTCAACCGTAGAAAAGTTGAGTGGCGGACCTTAATCCTGAATGACACACACATTTTCAAGAAGATGCAACCTACACCACATGACCTTTGTTTGCAGTGCACGTAGACACTCCGAGAAAGTTTGGAAGTTTGATCGACCGGATATAAATATGAATTAGCGGCGCGTCGAAATGCTGTTGGATTATATATGTATATCTTCGCAAGAACGATAGACGCCTTGAAAAGGAAACAAATAAACAAATCGAGGACGTTCACTTCCGAGTAGTATTTTTAGCGACAACTCTTGCAGGTTATTTATTGTGCCAACACCGTGTTTGCTGCAATACCAGTATACGTATAATACACAAAAATATATATATACTATATGAACTGAGACCGCTTTACAAGAGTACAAGCTTGCTTCTCTCAGATTCGAACCCAATCGGCCGAATCATGTTATGATTCAATGAAATGCTTATCATCGAGCAAATATGCACCTTCGAATGTATTGGCAGATGTACTACCTCGTTGCGGGTAGTGTACCTGCAACGCACATATTCCATCCTTCCGTGCTTTACACGCCCAAGTGGAGAATATGAATAAAACAAATATCTCGAATATCTTGATATCCATACTTAGATATCACCTGCTTTCTCGCTGTTCCCTCGAATATCTTATTTCGACGTGCTGTGATACCATCCCAACAGAAACGTGGTCGCATACCAACATTGAAGAAACTGAAATAATGCCTGCTAAAAGTTTTCTTAGTAGAGGACAGTCAACAGAGTCACCCAAGAGTGCTTGAAAATTCAGTCGACTGGACTGAAGCGCAGCCCTATCTACTGAAATAAGAACTTCAAAAATAAGTGTATTTGATCTATCTTTGGTTACATGTGACTGCTTTAGCTCTGACGTAATTTATACAGCTTTTCGGCACACTGTCACTTTGGGGATATACTGCCGACACAAGCCTTGCATTGGGCTGCTGGCCGAGTCATCTGATCCGCTTCACATGGCAGAGGTCACTTAACAGCTGTCGGCTGAACCACCTCATCCTAGCGACCTATTTTTATAAACTCGGCATCCCTTCTATGTTGATGTGCAGGCTTACATGTAGAGGAAGCAGTCAACTACTTTCTCTTAGCCAACATTTACCGACTTCATGCAGGTGTGCCTATTGCCAATTTAGTGCCTGAACCTTGTGTTCTGTGGGAGTGCTTGAATACTATGCCGAGAATGTTGCGGGCATGGCCTACAGGCACATTTTCCACAGATGGCACATTGAGTCACGTCATTGTTGCCAGATGAGGGAATCTGGAACGCCTGCTTCATGGAGCAATCTTTGAAATGCAATAACTAGACAACCACTCAATGTATTCGAGCTATTATGTATCTGAGGCCTCCAAGTTACACACTTCTGGATGAACATACAGTTTCTGTAGGTTTGTGATTGACTTGTTGATCCCATGCCTTAAATTTTCATGGCTATATTGACTAATTGTTATAGATTTTTTAATAGATATGGCTGAGGTGAGGCAACCCATGGTTGAAGATCCAGGGCCTCTTCTCACACTTGGAGACCGTGTCGTCTGGCTGTTTGATCATGGTCCAGAACATGGCTGGGTACGATTTGTTGGGCGTATCCCTGTTGTCTCAACAAACTGGGCCATTGGTGTTGAATTTGTAAGTATAACGAGTGATACGATAGAGTTATCTATTTATCCACAAGCTTTAGACTTGACAGGAAACATCACAAGCTTCTGATAGAACGAGGGCTACGAAGCCAGGCAAATTGTTGTCATTGCTTTTATTTTTGTGCTGGCCAAATTAGCAAAGAGTTAAGAGTATGTATACGAATAGATATGAGTACTACAGACAATTAAGTTATTTTGTATAGACTGTATATGGGTTGCCAATTTCAGGATAACCCAGTTGGAGCAGGAGATGGGAAGTTTGGCGGGAAGCGGTACTTCTATGCAAAAAATGACCATGCTTTCTTCCTTCCAAGTTCAAGCCTTATTCGATCTCAAGATTACAACAGCACATATGACAAGAGAGGTAAGCCTCTCTGTGTTCCGTGTGGCATTCTTGATTTTCTCGTGCTAGTTGTGTAAGGGGGGCTTGTGAATCACTGGCGGCTGTTCCAGAATTGACATGAATACATCACATTACTCAGAGTTAGCGACAGGGAACATGTAGTGCTGATCAGAAATGACATCACTAAAGTGCCTGTGGGTATATCTAGAGGAATTTGTTTAGCTATGTTCAGTGATAGACTGCACATGTTTTGATGGGTACAGTTTTCTTCTGCACAACCTTGCATCATATGTATTCACGTTTGTATTAATTCTGAGAACATGAGAATGTAGTGGATATGATTGTGGCTGCCTCCTGCTGAGATGTTCAGCACCACAGCTCCTTTGCATATAATAAGCCTACTAACTATAGGCTACCCGATGAGCATTGGAGAACGTAACCTGTTGCAGAGGGATTTGAACCAGCAAGAGAAGAAAAGTAGATTCTGAAAGAGTTGCTCTAAGATTTCTTTAATATCTCATTAGCTACCAGACAGATTTAACAAACTGTTGACCGCTCTCCATTTCAAGTACTGTGTCAGTCGGAACCAATTGCAGAACAGTGCCACTTGATATCTTATTCCCCGATGAGCTTAAATGCATAATCACACAAGTGGTGATCCTATTGACGGTTTAGTAGAAATCTCTATTGTGAGAATCACTAATTCTGTTTATCTGAAACTGCAATTTATCTGCATACTGTTTCACAGCCTTTGTTGCGCTGTTTAACTTTCTAAGGTTGGAAGTGGGTATTTAAGCAAACATGACATCTCTGTTTGTATTGATTAAGGTATTTCTTTCAGGAAATACTGTGAGATTATCAACCAAAGTGTCCACCTTGCCGCATAGATTCAGTACAAGCCCACGTTCATATGTAAGTATGGCATGGAGTAACGCTGCAATCAGCTTTAATATAACGGAGCTTGTTGGAATGTGTATGCTCAACTATATGTATATATACATATTCTCACAGCCTTTTCTTTATGCACACACATTATCTTCTCTAAATTTTACACCAACATTGCAATACGTAGGGCTGTGACTGCTCTGAAACATAGACCCTTGGTCTGCATTAAGTTGTTTCATGCTGCAGTAACAGTATACAGGACAAAGGACAAAAGGCCATGCACCTCAAGAGCTGACTGTCAACAAATGTATTACAGTACATCCACCCACCAACTGTGCACCTGATTTGCCCTCACTAAAAACATACGTGTTTGAATTACCAGAAATTCATCAATATGCATGCTGCAAGACAAAATCATGATTTGTTATAAAGGTAGCTGCACATGCAAAGCACACTTCTTAACCTTTACTCTACATAAGCCTGATTATAATTTGGGACAAACTTAAGACACTGGTAAAAGGCCCATTACAAAGTTTATTAATTCAACAGTCTACAAATGGAGAGGTGTTTAGAAGAAACTTATCTATGGTTGACTGCTTAGTCAACACAAGAGTCCTCAAAACAACATTTTCAATGCCATCTGCAAGCAAGTACCCTACGAGACTCTTCGTTAGCAGACAGATACATCTAGAGGTGAGCAATGTGTTCAAAGGCGGGTGCCTCAAGATATGACAACACCGACGTGTGGGAGTAGTTCTCCGCTGGATGGAACATTTTATAAGGAAATGAAAACTAAGGCAAAAGCGCTGTTTGAATTAAGGAGCTTTTCAATACGTTGAAAACATGGCAGGCAAAACAAAAATATGAAATCAGTTTGGATTAACTGAAAGTTTGAAATATATGAGTTTGAATGAACGAGAGTCTACTGTAGCCGTGTGTTAATAAAGTAGCTTCAGAATCATCTAGGGGACTCTGTGTTGCAGCAGATGTACACAGAACAGGAGATAGGCTAAGGCTTTGTGCGAGTGCAGAACCAGTGATAGAAAGTTGGGAAAACAAGTTTATAAAAAACTAAAGCAATGTTGCAGTGAAGATGAGTGTGATGTGTGGAATTAGTAGGATCATTGCAAAGGACACAAAGGAATTAAAAGCTGTTACACTACGACTCCGAAATCAATGCTCAACTCAATGTGCTTGGTGAATGCGCTGAAGAACAATTATAATAATAATAAAAATCACATTTGCGTCTGTCTATATCTTACTGTGTGCGAAGTTTAAAACATCTAGTACGACATTATCTTCAATGACTTGGAGAGATTACACTCATTGAGTACGGTCTTCTGCTCCAGCATTTCTTGTGAGCACACCTTTGGGAACAGAGGCTCCAGACGCTGTATCGATAAACGGGAGTGAAAGCCTTTCTCGCTCTCACTGTAAAATTCGCTCATTCGGGAACATAGCATTACACAGTCTTGGAGGTAAACAATTGCCCCTCTGGAGAAGTTAATGTGCGAATACAAGCCCTGATGTGCATATAAGCCTTTGTGTATGTCATTCAGAATTTCCTGCATCATTATTCTCTTACTCCTTTTTGGTTCTGACAGGTATTTGGGGGGCATGCACTAGTCTGTTGATGGGTTGGGTCACATAGGTTGAATATAACTAGTATGTTGTTGGTAGATGTTTGACGTGTGTGCATGGAGTTAGTAAGGACAAGGCAGGTAGCATAAGTTGCAGAGGTCTGTGAACGAAAGGGCAAAGTACCTAATGCGAGTTGTCGGGTATCTTAGTTAAAAATCAGCACTTGGAGTGTCTGGTTTTGCAAGCTGTTACTGCAGTATGAGACTATACCAGCTATCCCAAATCACCAGCAGTGTTGTTCATGGTTAATGTTATTATGTATTATGGTATGCTCACAGCTCCAAGAGTCAGTGGTGCGCATTCTTGTCACAAGACTCACATTTGTAGGTTGAGCCAAACAAATGTACTGACATAGGTGTTGAATTGATTATGTCTTAGGTTGCTGCAGTGTGGTTGTGTCAACAAAATCGGGTGATAATGAAGTGTTGTATTTTTTGCTATCATAATATAATGTAAGAAAAATTTAAAAGAGCCAATGGCAGACTACGTGTGGTGAGAACTGGACCATCATGGGGGGGGGCCCTATGTATGTTCTGACTTTAAGAGCGGTGCTAGAAGAGCATGAACACGAGCTGGTTAAACCTGTCTTGCCTGATTGTCACTCAAAATGTAGCTGCCTAGAGGCACTTTGTTAATTTAATCAAATAATTTAATATCTAATTTCTTTTTAATAATAGTAATTGGAAAGTTTGCATGAGCCTGTTGAGCACAGACTTGTGCTAGCAGACTTGTGCTAGCTGCAGGAGTGATAGAAGTGATAAGGCATCATTCAACTTTTCCATCCATCAAGAACCACTATTCAATATGACTTAACTTCACATAACAGCTTGAAATCTTTCTATAGAATGCCAAGATACGTGTTTCTTCCTCTGTTTTTTGCAGTATATGTATTCGTAGCATTAGGTGTACAGAGAGTATGTAGACTTATGTGAACCTATTACTAAATTCCAAAATGGATACATATTAACCCTTCGCTTATTAAACAGCAAGTGGCAGGTCACAGTCATCGATACTCTGTAATACACTGGTGTGAAAATATGACTGGTTGCCTTCTATAATGAGGGATCACCTGCTCTTACCGTAGTTGTACGATTCTCAAATGCATACAAACCTCCAGTGCAGGTATAGAATCAGGAAGTGCTCAGATGTTACTGTGGCTTATTCTCAGTTCCTGGTCTGTTAGCTACAGAAGTTCAGTTTTATATTTGCATGTGTTGAGCAAAAACATACGCTGAATCTCTAACCACATCCTATATGGGGATACATTGTGTGTGAAGAACATAAGATAGTGAAGGTTGTCCCAGAAAATGCAGAATCTGCCATATCCTCTGTGTTGTTGCTCATTTCATATTGTTAACTATACTCGGTGACTCGTATGAAGTTGAGTGTCGCATTGAATTACAAGGTGGGTGACTCGTCCTTATACTACAGATTTATGCATGACACCTCATCAGTGTGTTGTTTTTGCATGTATGCTTTCAGGACATTCCTGTACTGCAGACATTGGCATATGCACTAACCCATAACGAAACAGGTAATTATAGCATATTGATGCAGCACATTCTTGCTTTGAGAAAAATAAATGTGATACAACTCTTCATATTCATGTGTTGATTTTTTGGGACAGAGGTGGCAGTGATAAAAGTTTGCAAACAATTACAAGCACTTCGCCTCACAAAGTAGCGGCACATTATTTTGCTATTTCAAATCCAAAAGAGAGATCAGATATGCTCCCATGTTTTCTGCTGTGATCTGGCTTGAGCATAAGTTGAACTGACTGTTATCACTATTGGGGAATGCCCTTCAACTCTAATCCAGCTTTTACATCAAGGGGCTGTTGCATGACCACTATCATATTGGTAGTTTGAATCAGAGGGACAGAATGATGTATATTTGTTAATTTGTGTATTTAGGAAGGAAATAAAATTAAGTCTGACACGCAAGTGTGTAACTGCCACATGAATAATTACTTAAAATTCATTCAACCTTCTAATTGCAGGCTTTTGGATAAATGAGCACATGTTCCAAAATATCCATCGCTGGGTTTTGCCATGCAAGTCAGCCTAAATCTAAAACTATGCATGTCAAGGGTGTAGGAAGGACAACCCCCTTTGGTGTCGGTGGCTCATTTGGGTCACTGAGCTCCATTGCTCCATGGCACTTGGCCTTCCTACATGGAATGGGAGGCTTGCTTCCTACGCTCGTGACACACTTGAATGGCAAAATCTGACGATGGATGAGATAGCTTTAAATATTGACTGCCTTCATCTACTATCTCACATTTGCCTAAAAACCTGCAATTAAATGGTTGATTAATGAATTTTTGATAACTAATCATCTAGTACATATACACTCTCTTGTAAAGAATGTTCGCCTGGCTGTATAACCCACTTGCAAAAATGGCATCTGTGCTGCTCCCACAGTTTTTTTTTAAAGATCTATCTGTTAAAAACACTTTGTGTGTGTAGTCTGCCACAGTGTAGCCTGTTTGTCTGCTCTGACAATTTTTGAGCTCGAAGGTGGAGGAGCCAAAATTCGGCAATTTTTCAACGTAAGATTGATTTCATAGTGTCGGTTTCTGTATTTTGTTTATGTGATCTACAGGACTTGACTCCCCTCTTCGTATACGCTTCTGATGAAAACTTAGTAAAAAAATATCTTGTTACACTCAAATATGTAGCCTTTCTGATTTCTGCTGAGGAAATCGAGTGCAGAACATTAACACGCACAGGGGACGACGGGGAGACAGACTACCACTGTTTTTGCTGTTCCAATGACCAGTGCTACAGATTTGAGACCACAGTTACTGATTACGGTTTAATAAACCTCAAAACAGCCAGCGGTTGCCTTTGTCTCGGTTGCACAGCCGTGTAATATCTGAAAGGTACGCCTGCTAATGCTGTTGCCACCCGAAAACACGAAACCAGATGTACACATGTGGCTTGTTTTCTTGTTTATGCAAAAATGCTATGGCTTTGTGTAATGGAATATTTCATACAGCACCTGCACACAGCATCTATTAGAATCCACCATGCGAACTGTTTTCGCAGAACGGTGTCTTGTCACTGAGCAATTCAAATTTTTTTATTCCCGAAAAATCAGGCTTGAGCAATGAGGCAGCACCTTGGAGGCACGTGACTTAAGGAGATGAGAGTGATGTAGCATCAGCATTGTGACTTCTTCTTTGCCACTGGAAATTAGTCTCTTACGGACCCGGTGCGGCATTGCTTGCTCTTCTTCACCTCTGTTCCCCCACTCTAGAGCTGTGCCTCACTTCTTTGCTTACGGGCTCTCTGAAGGAGTTGATGGGTTCCCTGAGAGTGTGCAGATCAAAGTGCGCCACAGATCAGCTTGATCACCGTTATTTGTTGCACAATGCGCCACAGCCAAGAACAAAGGGGAGAAATACAGAGGAGGCTGTCGCTGCTCCTTTAAAGGGACAGTAAAGTGCAAATATTTCTCTCCGCGGAATGAAAGATGCCATTACCGCGACATCAACACAAAAGGAACGGGTTGCATCATTTGTGATTTATGAGCAAAAGAAAGTGCCAGTTTACGCTTTCGCTGTTCCTCCCCTTCTCAAGAAGGGCTAGAATGCAGAGATGATTGGACAAATCGTTTGACGAAACTGATAAGGGCTCGTTTTTTTACATTGTTGGCCTTCCTGGGAAGGAGTGGGAGAGGGAAAGAATAAATTTTTGACTTCTTTCGCTCATAAATCACAAACGATGCAACCCGTTCTTTGTATGTTGATGTCAAGGTAACAGCATCTTTCATTCTGCAAGGAGAAATTTTTGCCACTTCAGTGCCCCTTTGAGGTATTCTGTGGAACGTGAGGTTCTGTGGAATCCCTACTGATTCCCAAATTTCTTTTCATGACATACGCTTAGTAAGCTTGTGAGTATACACATTTATGCATTTCATGGAAGAATTATGTCAGTGCTGCTAGATGACTAGAAGTATAGTAAGGCATCTTACAATTGATATTTAATTAATGCTTTTATTCTGAAATGGCTAGTTCATAACAACTGTTAGTAAACGTTTTTTTCATACGGCATGGATAACTTTAACGAGAGAAACTAAGATGCAAATCTAACACAGAAGAACAATGTAGTCTGGCTAGACCAGCATGTGCATGCAGTGTATCCTAGCATGTGCATTCTTTAAATGTCAGTGGCAGTTTATGTATGCTCATAGTACAATAAGTCCAGGGAATGAAGCACTCTTTGAAATAAAGCTAATATACACAAGCTTTTGTGCAGAACCTGCACTTCATCAGGTGTAGGTACAAATAAGCGTACAGCAGCCCAGTTCTGCTGTACGCTTATTTGTATCTTCACCTGATGAAGTGCAGGTTCTGCACGAAAGCTTGTGTATATTAAAGTTTTATTTCAAAGAGTGCTTCATTCCCTGGACTTATTGTGTTCCCACTACTACCAGACTGGACTGTGTATTTTTTCCTTCATCGCCCAAGTATACGTTCATAGTATCGCATCGCTCATAGTACTAAGGAGTGTTAGAACGTTCGAGGTACACTGCTAACAACTCATAGTTTGACTTTCTGTTATTGTCAAGTACATGATGACGATGAGCCATACTTTTTGGCTCATTTTGGCACAAAGCCTTCTCAGGCTTGACATTGGCATTGCAGTTGTCCTGTATATGTGTGTTTTTCTCTGCTGTTTCTGTCCCTCGTCTATATTGCTGCGCGATGCCTACAGCGTCTGGGCATTGAACCCTGACATGGTCATGCTTGAGGCAGAAACATAAAAGCACCGAGTAGGAAGGAGAATTATACGCGCGAGGTGGTGCCAAGTTGACAGGGTACGATGGATAACACCCTGATGGAAGTACCCCAAATATCACTGATGTACGTGTTGATGTCACCAAAAACTGTGAAGTATGAAACTAGTATTTTCCACTACGAGAACTATATCTCCAACAATTAAAGGAACAGTGAAAGGACATTTAGGATTGCTGGAAACCGTGTTTAATTAATCAAGCAGTCTTTCATAGTGGTTCTCGACATTTTTGCTCTCTGCGCACCTTATGCAATTCATCAAAGTGTTATTCCTCCATCCACCCCTATAATGACTCAAAGGTAATGCACACATAAAAATTTTATCTAATATTTTCTTGTTGATTCCGAGTTTCTCGGAAGCATTGTGTTTTGCACGCGACCTTGCCGCTAGATATCCCGTTCAGTACCGTACATACCTACACTGTTAAAAATGGACTTCACCGCATACCAGGAGGCGTACGCCTTCTCAACTTTTTTGCCTTTTTTGTACCAATTATGTATTGCATACAAAAAAAAAAAAAAAAGAAAAGAAAAAAAAGCGTACGCCTCCTGTTTTCGGCAAATCGGAGGCGAGAACGATGTCGTTCGGGATGATGGTGGGCTAGGAGCGTGCTATGCGGTGAAGTTCATTTTTAAGAGTGTAGAAGCCGTCGTGATATACCGTCGAGGCGTTACTGGTGCGCACAAGGGGTAGGCGAATGTTACATGATGTCATTCCCCGCATGACACCCCCTTAAGTTGCCCCCTGCTTGAGTGCCCTGATCTATCAAGTCTGTCATAAGCAAGTAGTGTATTAGGAGCCACAATGCAAAATATTTTCGATGAACGTTGTCTTACCACATCGCAATTCAATAGACCTCTACCCGAGAAACGTCATCATGACGTTGGTAGACAGACTAAAACTACAGTGCCCTGCACTAAAACCGAAAGAAATCGGAAGGGGAGGACTTGGTTCCACGAATGGGCACTTGTTTGCTGCCTCCTAGTGAAAGGAAAGTAGGACCGAAGGTCGTATTCATTTGAGGGACCATCGTAATCCCCTCAAGACCGTGGCTTTCGGGCGCGACCTTGTTCGCCCCTAGCTTCGAGGGTAGTTCTCTATCAAACTGGTGGCGCTATATCGAACACTATGACGTCATTTGTTTACAAACAGGGAGAGGTCTATTTACAAAAACACCCTGAAAAATCAGTCTTGTACAGAACGGCATGACGTTGGATGTGCGACCTGATTTGCTGCCGTGACGTAAGGGTCGATTGACACGATGCAACTTTTTGCTGCAACTCGGTTCCCACTACAGTTGCGCGCAACTGCTGTGATGTAGGTGCACCGAAGCAAGCAGCCTTGAGTCACCCACCCGATTGGTTCGCACGTCGCGTTCC
Organism: Ornithodoros turicata; assembly: GCF_037126465.1. Taxonomy (NCBI): domain Eukaryota; kingdom Metazoa; phylum Arthropoda; class Arachnida; order Ixodida; family Argasidae; genus Ornithodoros; species Ornithodoros turicata. Next base: position 34,958,961 of record NC_088201.1, read on the forward strand.
TCCCCATGGAGTGACGTCAACCTCACTCATTCTCTCTGAAGCTCTCTGGAGGAGCTGAGGGGTTTCTAGAGGGTGTTCGGATCCAAGACCTCTCTTTGGCGCGCTACAGGTCAGTGACCATCATTGTTTTTGTGCAAGAAGGCTTGTCTCATATGCAACCCACCGTAGCCAAGAACGAAAAGAGTGGTCTTTCACTGCTCCTTTAATACCAATACTCGCGAATACCAGTATTGTGACGGCTCTTGCAAACCCTCTTATAGTCACTTTGCATAGTAACGCAGGCCTGAAGGCCTGAGTTGACTGCAATGAGTGAATCAGCAATTCCCCATGTACGTGTCATTGCTTGCTCCATGAACCATTATGGTTCTTACCAGACTGGTAAGGACACGCTGTTTGCATCTTAGGAAGCTTAAAAGGTACATGATGCTCGTACTCTATCAGAGGGATTCCATTAGAGACTGACGAACCATAACGTTAATGTCTTCAGTCTTCACACTGATTTTGATGGCTCTTGTATGTGCGTCTCTGTCGTGGAGTTCACTACCATTTTTTTTTTGGGGGGGGGGGAGGCTCAGTCAAATCGAATACCCCTTCTTCTAAGGGCTTCCTTATGTCAGCTGCGTCCTCAAAGGAAAGTGCCACCCATACATATAATTTATAGTTGGTTACACCAACGTTAGACTATCACTAGCGTTAAAATCATTCCGCACGTCTCGAACAATTTTGCTGCTGTTCATCTCGATATGTGCCACATAGCCAGTGAAAAGATAGGTCGGGACGTCACATCATCTCGACTCGCGTGTGCTTGTGGTTTATGAGGGCCCTGATAGAGGTTTGACAAAAGCAAGCAAAACGTGGGACATGGATATACCGAGTGTTTGATAGAATGCCACGATACTGTCAACTGCAGCGGCATTGTGGTGATGACAAGGTGGCAGGGCCTGAAGTTGGCCTCGTGGAACTGTGTTGCTGACAGGCACATAGAAAGTTATGTTTGTCGCCATGACACCCAACCAAATGTGCTTCGTGTGTTGCCAGAGTTCATTTGATGTTGAGGGATCAAATGTTCTTGGTGTACTTCCGTGATCTAATGATGGGGTAAGATACATTTTACATAAACGCAATTTAAGTTCAAAATTAAATGTATCACGATAAAGAAACACACACGAGAAAACATTAAGTATACCTCAAAGAAAATCCGTTGTGTCAGGTAGCTGGTCTAGGGCCTTTTGAGGTGAATGGAATGCTTGAACCATCCGTCTGGAAGCCCTTCGACTGGCACTTGTCAGAGTAGTAGGGTTCCGGGTTTTCGGATTTATCCGAAAAAATCCGAAAAACGTGCTGAGGTAAAATTTTAAGCAATTCGGATTGATCCGAAAAACTCCCCTTGACAGACGTTTTCCCTGATAACCGGGTTATTGTTCTTGGCCTCCTTTTGTGTCCTGGGCTTCTTCTGACCTCGGATACCGGCCCCACTGCAACACAATAATGGTTTCCGTGACCTACCGTTTTCTTCGGCGGTCTCTCCATCTCCAATCTCCACAACTGGAGGATTCACCGCCCGGGTTTTCCCCCAGTCTGTTTCCAGATTTCTTTGACCGACACGTGTCCTAAGCACTCAAATAAGCATCGAACCGAGGTCATACAGAGTGGTCTCTTTGTAAGGGCAACTAGTTGCAGTACTGACGACGGGATGGGACGCAAGTGAAAACTGCCCTGCGACTACGTACCCTGATTTCGAGGAGTTCACATTGTCCCGCGATCGCGATGCAGAGGTTGTCGTATGTAAGTACTGCCGCATAACAGTGAACACTGCACACGGAAAGGGTTCATTTGGAACTGCGCAACACCTCAGTGTGCGTCGCACGAAATGTATTGTTAAGCTTGTGTCTTTTTAGTGTTGAAGCAATACATGTGAGAACTGCGTTTTCGCTGTACAACTGTGCGTGCGTCGTCAAGTTTTTTCCGAATTTCGGATATTAACTGAGCTGCAAATCATACACTCCGAAAAACTCCGTTTAAAAAAACACGATAAACTTCGAAAAACATCCTCCGGTAACGCACAGAAATGAACTCCGAAAACCCGGAACCCTGTACTTATAAGTAGGATTCCGGGTTTTCGGAGTTGTTCGAAAAACTCCGAAAAACGTACGCTGGCAAAATTTGGACTCCGAAAATCTCTGCATTTGTGTGTTCCACTCGAGAGCTTAGTAAGAAAAGCCATGTCATGATGATTCGTTGACTGGTTGGAACGTTTCCTTTGGTGTCGAGACTACCTCGCATCGCGGGTTACTAACCCCTGCGACAAGGAAGGGTGGCTCCGTTGAACCAAATCCACCGTGTAGCTGTCTTTCGCGAATCATCAGTGTCATGTGGTGAACTCCATCCTTGCATAGAGGTACTTTGCCATTGGAGTCACTGAATAGGGTACCTCATTTAGTGACACTGTTCGACACCAGGGCATTTTGGGGTCATTTCAGCCATTTCCCAGATCTGCGTGGAAAACGACCAGCGCTTAGGGTTTTTCTTTTTCTGTGAATCGTGCTTTCCCATCAAAGTAAACAGAGGGAACACAGATGACATACAAATTGTCCTCATGAAGGGTTGCTTGATATGGAACACTGACAGCATGATCGGACGCAAGCGAAGGCTGCCTATAACGATTATGTGGAGGAATACCAGAATTTCGAGGTGTTCACGTCGCCAGGTGATCGTGGCGTATAGATGTCGTTGCCTGCAGTTTCGCAGCATGACAGCGAGCGTTTTGGGAAAGCAGCGTCTGATCCTTTTCCTGGATATGCCGTTTCACAGTCTGTATACCTTTTTCTCCGAACTTCGGATATTAACAGAGGTATGACGAAAAACTCCGAATCCTCGGAGTATAATAAACTGAGAAAAACATCCTCCGAATATGCCGAAAAATAAACTCCGAAAGCCCGGAACCCTATAGCTCAAACTTTATGACGTAGAGGCGCAGCAGGACATTTCATTTTACCTCGTATTTTAAGACTCCCCGTAATAAGACGAAAACGCGATTCACTGAATTCTCGCGACAATTTCGCACAACGCTTCGCCATCCCGATGGACCGCCATACGCCGAATTCGTTTATGTCAAGGACAGCGGTGATGGTATCACAAATTACACCAGTGCGATCCTTTCATTCTACGTTTAGTAGGGAGCTCTATTGATTGGGAGACATTCGCTAAATTAACGGGCCAAGATTTCAAGAAGCGGGTACTATTTTGACGTTGTTTTGACGAAAGGTTGAGGAACATTTGTGCCTCATGTGACTGCACGCTAAAAACAGAGCTTCACCGCATAGCACGTTCCTAGCCAACCATCATCCCGAACGACAACGTTCTTTCACATGATTTAATGAAAACGGGGGCCCTACGCCATTTTTGAGGAAATTATGAACTGCATAATGCCACAAAAAATGGTGTACGCCCCCGTTTTCAGCAAATCAGGGAACGAACGAATGCTTTTGGATTTATCGAAAAACATCAGTAAACAAAGAAAAAGAAACATACACCAGTAAAATTGAAAGCAATTCAGATTTATCCAAAAAACTCCGCTATTGGGATCTCCAGTAAACGAAAGCTCAGCAAGAAAATCCATGCCCCGATGACCGGTTAACGGCATTCGTTCGGGACCTTTTGTGACGAGATTGCCTCCCATCAAGGTTAGCAGCCCCAGCGATAACGGAGGGTGGATTCTTCACCCAAATCCACTGTCTTTGCACTTTACAATGCTCAAAGCATCCGTGTAATGCGGGTGAACTTCATCCTTGCCCAGAAGAGGCACCACGACATTGGGGTCACTGAGTAGGACACCGTATACTATACGCTATGCAAGTAGGTCAGCTGTTTGCGCAGCACTTCAGTATCCCTCTCTCCCCTATTGCCCATGAAGCGACCTCATACGCTGTGCAAGTGCGTCTCTGCGCATGAGAGGAGACAGTGAGAGGGAAGAGGGAGGGCGCCGCCTTAGCCAATGGGGCTTCCCGAGTGGAGTAACCGGGAGAGGAGATATGCGCAGAACGCTCGGTTACTTGGAGAGCGTATTGGTCACTCTCCCAAATAAGGAGGTCCCATCTCAAGGTGAGAGTCACGTGGCTTCTTCTGAGGACCCATGCCGGTCTATGAATATCCCCTTATTGCTGCCTTGTGAGTGGACAGACACTTCGTCACGTGGTTTCTCCGAACTTTACACTCTCCCCTGCGCGGAGACAAACTGTCGTAGCGTATTTAGTGGCTATACTCGGACATGAGGCCACTTTCAGGTCATTTCTACCATTTCCCAGGCCTACTTGGGACAACATCCAGCGCCCAGGATGTTTCTTTCCGTTTTTCTGTCACTCGTGCTTCCCCTTTTCCTCGACGTGGTCAAGGGAGCACAGATGAATTGTCTTCTTGAAAGGACAGCTACAGTTGTTGCAACGCAGACAGTAAAATGGGGCGCAACTGAAAGCTGCCTTGCGACTATTTCAAGGAATATATCCATACTTCTGGATGTTCATGAGCCAGGTGATCGTGATACAGATATCGTTGCCTGCAAGTTCTGCCGCATCACGGAACCGTTTTTGCAAGGCAGCGTCTCATTCTTGTTGTTAGCATGTTTCACAACGGTCTGGTGTCCTGCGAATGGCGGATATTAACTCAGTTGTAAAACATAAACGACGAAAAAATCCGAATTTCCCCAAAATAATACAATCCGAAAAACATGCTCCCCGAAGATACCCGAAAATAAACTCCGAAATCTCGGAACCTTTCTCATGATATATTGAAGAAATCGTTCCTTACACACATAACCCAATCAGTTCAAGCCTGCCCGACTGACGCAATGTGTGTACCAATCACGAGTTTTCATTCTTCAGAATGGGGGTGACCAAGTGTGATATTCCACGTTTTCACACATTAAATGCTCCGTTGCGAGTTTGCAGAAGTTTTGTCCTCTACGTTACTTGTCTAAGATCTGTACGTGTCTTTTGGCTGCATCTCAACGTTATGATCCAACACCAACTACCCCGTCTTGCACCACGTTTGGATTTTTTTTTTTCGTTTTTCGTTTGCACGCGTGGTCAAAAATTACGTGATAACCCGGGAAGGTACCCTGAATAGCTCACCTGGCTACTGCAGTGTATAATCATATAAAATATAGTAACAGTAAGTTTGGGTGGTGTTGGGAAAGCCCCTGATCGAAGGTAAGTTATTGTATTGGTGCTAGCCCCAGCTATTTTGTCTTTGAAGGTAAGTCCATAAAGCAGAATATAGCTGAAAGCTTGCTGCCTGGCTCGAATGTTGGCATAGCACGTCCCAAGCTCTGCAGACAAAATACAGTTCTAGACGAAACAAATGTTGTATAGGAGGAGAACCTTGTGCTGCACTGTGGCTGAATCTTGACAGTGGAACGTAACTTACGGAACGTCTGATTGGCGGGAAAAACGTTCGATTCCTGGTATGCATACTGTGTGCTACGACTTCGTAACCAGTAAATATAAAGCACATTACTGCACTATGTGTATTGCGGTATCATTATCCCAACACGGAAAGTTATGACGGGCTATCACCGGAAGAGTTGACCCAATACGTATACTTATGTCGCTGTTCGTGTGCAAAATTTTAAAAGAAAACATTTGTACAATTCATTTATAGAAAACACGGTTTACACAAAAGTACGCGGCTCATTTATTTATTGCTGTGGCTCTTCGTTCTTAAATATAGTCAACCGAATTATCGTTCTACCTATGAATTGGTATTGCCCGGGAGTTTTCTGACCTTGAACGTGTCGAAGACACATCGATATGAGAGGTAGCCCAAGCAGCACAATGTACTGAAAGTCGAGTGCAATAGGGGTGGACGGTATGTGTCTTATCGATGTTCCTTAGTTTCACGAATCTGTTCAAGGCCTTCTACCTACCCGTCCACCCCTATTGCACCCGACTTTCAGTACATTTTGCTGCTTGGGAGACTACTTTAACGTCACGCACACGACATGAATGCATAACTCTGTTAGTCTGTCACACAGGTTGCAACTTTTTGTCGTGGGAAACTTGTACAAATTGTTTCCATGCTGATTTGCGCGGCCTCTTCATTGTTATGCGACGTCACACCTTTCAGGACATTCGAATGGATCGATGGATGCAGTTTCGAATGGATCGATGGAGTATCGATGGATGCAGTTTTGTCTGCGCATCTGCAGCTCAAAGTAGCTCCACGATGCACTGCGCGTGTAGCAGCAGAAGTCGTCCATAGTTTCACCAACGAACAGATTCTAGCAAGTGAAATCTCTGCCTGCCTAGGACGGCAGTGCAGATTACTGCATCAGGAATGTTGTTCAGCCTTGCTGCAGTCAAAGCGAGTCCTCTTATGAGCTCTGTCTTTATTTCATATCGTCTTTTCGGGCTTCTATTTCTTGGTGATGTTGCTGTTTCCTTTTGGGTCAGGCAACGCGATATCCTGGGTTATAACAAACTGCTTGTGCTGCCGAATTATGTCATGGAGCGTAAAACAGGGACCTTGATCAGCTGCCTTAACCTTGACCGACCACAACTCAATCCTTTTTTGTTATTGTCATCCTCGCATCATCTTTGGACCAGAGAAACTAACTACACGTCGCATGGCACCATCCTTTCACCTTGCCCTTACAACAGCGAGAGCCACCGCAACTACATGCCACCACCACCAGCTCATACTGCAAGCATACTGCTTAAAAAAGACCACATAACCGATATCGTGCTACCTTCCAGCATCTGAGGAGCAAATGGAGGAAGTAGGTCTACGTGTAATACAGAATGTTAGAGATGTAGAAACATTACACGTTCTTCTCAGGTGAGCAAGGTTGTGTACCGCACAGTAATTCGTCCAGGAAACGGATTACGAGATGTTACGGTGAAACTGGATGTGATCAGCATGATCGTGCATGTAACTGCCTGAGTGGTCCGAAGCTTTGATGCCTGAATAGACATCCTTCAAAATCACAGCCCTTTCTAACAGCCCTGAAAGAAGATAGATGTGCCCTTGCTCTTAGTATGCACTGATATATGCGTAACGATTCCATATGAACTTTGTTTAGGTCAATGCTGGGATTCCTCGATGCATCTTTGGTTGCCACCACTGTCTCGGACATGGAAGCTGTAGCTCACAGGCACACACAGGACCAGCGAGCAAGTTGCAACGCTACAAGTCGTCTACCCTTGGGACGAAATGCCTTAGAGACGGTCAACCTGACTCAGACACTTGGTTGGAAGGTGGTCCAAATAATGTGTGCGTCCAGTCGTGGAAAAGCAGCAGCACTCATTCCGTTGTCAGTTGTCCGTCCATGCTCCTGCCGCAAGTCGCAGTTGCTCAAGAGGTGTCTTCAAGTTCAGACAGTGGGTTAGATCTCGGAAGTCTGCGATCACTCATGGCCTGCTTCACAATGGGCCCTAATCGCAAAAAGGTGCGAAGGAAAAAGAAGCGCAAGCTGGTCCTCACTGCTAGCCATAATAGCAGCTGTTCCTCAGAAAGTAAAAAGATGTCACAGAATGACTTCTGTAACAGCAGGATAAAGCTGGACTCCTCCCAGTATTTTCCTTCACATGTCGAAGAGAAGCAGTTTTACAATGTCACAGAAAAAGTACACAGGAAGTGGGGAAGTGCTTTGCAAGAACCAAGTGGTGTCGTTGTAAACGATAATAAAAAGGAAAAGGAGGATCAGGCAGCAGAGGAAAGCCCCGTGAATTTGGCTGCGGAACTCAAAGGGCAGTCAAACAGCCTTCCCATATTCCCCGCCAAAACGGCGACGACGAAGAAGAAGCGGCCAGCTCCCAAACCTCCCGTAAAGGCAGTAAAGGATTATTCCGTGTTAAGCCTTGGAGCTAGAGGAGCGGCGCCACCATCCCTTCACCGGGTGCACTTGCCCAGTTCATCGCTGAGGAAATCACATAAGAAACCTGCCCCTCCGCCACCTATCAAATATGTGAAAGAGAGCAACTTGCGTCAAGAAGTGCAATCTACCCGTGATAACATAGCCACCGAAACTCGAAAAGTTGCAGATGAAGTCGCACTTCCAAGTCCCTCCAAACCGTTTTCTTCTGTGGAAGTGGGCACTATAAAGAAGGAATCTTCCATAGATATGGCGAAGTCATCGAAGCCATTTGACATAAGGAACAACATATTCGAATCCACAGTCAAGCCGGACATTCGTTTTAAAGAAGTGCTTCTTCCGCCCGAAGAAATGCCATCAGATGTCACAGAGACGAACAGCACAGCAGCCACACAGAAAAGCGAAAATGGTGCGGACCCGGATGTCAAACCCAACATTGACGCTCGTGGTTCTGTAGGATATGCAGGTTCCACCCTGCGTTCACGCCCAGCACCTGTAGCATCGAACGGCAAGAACGACAGCATCCTGTCAGAACGACAAGTAAGATACGTCGCTACGAACAAGTCTGCTCTATGCCCACCCATTATGGAAGAGGACGAAACATACGGTGCCACAACCACAAAGAATCAGATAGACGACTTGGAAGCTATTCTCAAACGGAACTCGAATGTCCTTGAACTCCTGGACGCATTCAACAAGCTTGAAATTGGTACAGATACTGCTGGAGATTGCAACGATTTAGGTTCCCCGAGACAACAGAAAAAGCAGTTGAAACCATTAAAGTCACTCTTTCAAAAGCAAGAAGGTAGCAAGGTGGTATCAACAAAATGGACGTACACACCTATGGAGGTCAACATTGAGAAACCTGCAATGAGCGCGCGCCAGGAGACGCAAACGCATTTTGCTGCCCGAACTGAAGAAGTGAAACGCATCAACGCAAACGTGGAAACCGAAGAGAAGATAGTTAATACGTCTGTGAATCCGGTATTCTCTGAAAAAGGTGCTCCTCTCGAACGCCCTGCTGAAGCCCTGGCGTTCGACTTGGTGGCATGCCGTAGGAATCTCAAACCAATCAACAGGCTTCCAGGCTTGGGGATGTTTGCCTCTGAAGTTAAAGGCGAAGCGAAAGAAGGCCCTCAGAATAGAGTCACTTCGGTGGTAAGGCCCGCTACTTATTGCTCGAAATAAGTTCTCTATATTGCTCTGTCAACGCGCCGCAAGAGGGATCAAGAAAATTGCCGTTACAGCATGTAGGCGGAGTCTTTAGATTCTTCAGCAAAGCCCCGCTAACAACTCAGGTTATAACCTGGAGCTCACTTCACAGCTATCAATGTCGCTGTCTCTAATTTGCGCCAATTGATACGAACGGTGCCGCGTGAAAATGTTTTTCTCACCCTCGAACCTTGCCAACGGCGGGGCTAGTGCACATTTTGCCCTGTAATTTCATCGTGGAATGAATGTGATGGATGAATTAAGTTTAAAGATTGTACTCAAACTATATGCGCGCACTTGGAGCGTTATATATGTCTCTGCCTAATGAGGTGAGGACGTAACTAGCGAGTATCGCCACGTTGCGTGCTGAGGACGTTCTTGGCTCTCTTGATTCTAGACTGCCGCTTCGACAGAATCGAATGCGAAGTTCCCCGAAAAGAGTGGAAGTGTCCCGAAGGCTGTCAAGGTAAACCAAAATAGCAGCATTGCGGAGGAGGTGGGCAAGCGGAGAACTCTTTCTGCCTGCTCTGCTAGGATTACCGCCTTGCCAAATGCAATGTCCAACTCTCCTGCGTTTACGAAGGAGCCCTTAGGCAGGTCTTCTCCATCACTTTCGACGCCCTCGTCACCTCGGTCCAACAGCGGTAAGTTGATGGGCTTTCACCGGAAGAGAATGTCGACCAGAATAAATTAAACTGGTCCATTAACGAACAACTTCAAAAATTTGTTACCGTCTTTTTTTTTGTTATTTGGTCATTCGTTGATTATCTGTGCACATGTCAGTTTCTTCCTATTTTATTATTAACATTATTGTAGCTACCTGAGCTTCAGAGGCTACACGCTATACCTCCGACTTAACTTGACTATATACGCTACTCGACCTTTCAGGCCATGTGCTGCCTCCCGTCCACCCGAATTCTCCGACTGCTTCAATGCACGCCCGTGTGCCACTTCTCTTCCGGCAGCTGGAAGAAGCAATCAGCAAAGGCGAGCACGACAGAGCTGCCATCCTTGCACGAGAACTCGCCATGTGCAAGGTGTCATGCTCATTGCGTCGCATCAAGAAAACTTGTGCAGATTCCAAGCAGCTCACGTAAGAAGGACGTATCGTTGTCTGACATTGTGGAATGGACGAATCGATATCGGAGACGGCTGAAACTGTGGTAATTTGAGGACCACCGTAGAAGTAAAAATTTCTTTTGCAGTTTCATGTCTTAGAGATGGTTCCACAACAAGACGAAAGCAAAGTTTCCAAGAGCGCGCCCTCTCTTGGATACTTCGCTCTCTGCTCTTACGTTTGTCTTTGAATAGAGGCAGTGCACTGTGAGCTAGTTGGTCCATGTCACTGAATTACACTGAGGCTGGGACACGGACGAACACATGAAGACAAAGATACAATGCGCTCTTGTCTCCATGTATTCGTCCGTGGAATGATTTAGTTGAATATAAAAATCAGGGTGTCGAACCGAACCCGAACCCGAACCGAAAACCGTACCCGAACCGTTATTTTTGCCGGAACCGAACCCGAACCCGAACCGAAATTTTCGGAACACTGCTGAACCCGAACCGGAGCAGAACCATAAAAAATAATAGCGGTAACCGGTTCGCAACAAAACGGTTCGGGCATAGAAGTCAGCACAAGAGTTCCTCTTTATCCCCGAACGAAGACACATCGGTATCATCATCACGCGCCTATATCATGGATTTCAGAAATTTTCACCTACCAGTCAGACGACGACGTATAGTAAGTATACTTTCAGCATCTTTTTAACATGTTGAAGCGCAGTTGTCCTTGTGAGCGCCGCGGCTGGCGCCCCACGCACGCGGGGATGCGGCGTCTACTCTTCAGAGACGAGGTGCCACGCGGACGAATGCAACAGGAATGGAGTAGGCCAGTTATGTAGCTCTACACGACGAATATGTGATCAAATAAGCGCCCAAGATTTCTTTTTACACGTGAGCAGTAAAAATTAAACAAGTCAGAAACATGAGAAGTGGAGAAGGGGCGTACGCAGAACGGTGCCTGTTTGATTGGTCGTGGTTTGAAAAGTAAATGTGGTTCTGCTTATTGGTAGTGCAGTTGTGTCGTGATACATTGCCTTTGTGAGGTGGATTAACTAGTACACTGCTGTGAGCTCGGACAGAGTAAGGCTGGCAGGCTTATTTTCGACATGCTTCAGTACGGTTTCAGATCGATTCACGCTGCGAAGGCAGTGTGCCGGCAAGTACTGTCGTCTATCTTACGCTGTCCATCTTATTAGGCTTCGTTTAAGTTTATCTTGCTGGCACTGTGCGTGTGAAAAAGAGATTTTGGGAACAGAAAGTAGCGGGACAACACCGCTTCATCAGCGTGGACTCTATTTGCAGTAAGTGTTCATCCATTTCTTATTTCTCTCGCTAAAGAGCTACCTCACCGCTAAAGACGTCAATGCAGACAACAGCAGTAAGCTATTAGCCACGCATTTCCTGATAAAAGCAGTTGTATGGAACATATAAAACGGAAGCGTTGAACCGGTTCGCGAACCGGTTCGGGGCTGCGAACCGGTTTGCGAACCGGTTCGGTTTTTGGCGTGTCCGAACCGGAACTGAACCGGAACGAAATCAAAACAACGCGAACCCGAACCCGAACCGAACCCGTATTTTTTGCGGTTCGACACCCTGATAAAAATAGGATGCGGGCGAGCTGGCGATAATCTTGACACGGTGACATTCCTTGAGATTGTGGGGCGACAACGGACGGGCATGAAGCAAACGGAGCAAGAGACATGTAAGACTTGCCCCGTTTGTTCCGTGTCCATGATTAATAGACACATGGCATGAGTCGCTTATAATTATAGCTATTCGGAGACATAAAATGCTGAATGAGTCATGCTTCCCCGCGAGGGACACCCTGTCGTTAACAGAACTTTGCTCATCGTGTTCCTCATTTTGTAGTGTTAAGATGTTCGTAGAAGACAAGGATTCACATGTTGGCCCCATCTCTGTTCGTGTTCATCCTGGAATGACTTTGAGGCATTTGAAGAAGAAGGTAAGTTCACCCGTTTGTTCATATGCGGTCTTTGTTTTAGTGTGACTTACTTAGCTAATTACTATTCTCCTTGCGTAGTACACAATCCACACTGTTATATTGGCATTCTAATAAAGAAAACAGCCAAACACAGACAGACAGAGAGAGAGAGAGAGAGAGAGAGAGCAGCCTGTCGTGTCTCAGTCTTTTTTGCTGCTTTCTTTATTAGTATGTCAGGAGACCAAGAACCTCAACTTAGAACTGTGATGTTATATTGGATTAAGGATAGCTATTTTGTGAATAACTGAAAATGACATTACACAAATAATCTTAACGCTTTCACAATGTTTCATTGTTCCTTTATGAGAAGGTCATATGTGTTTGTGCATTCCACTGATATGTGACCGTACACTCTCAGCAAAAAGGGTGTGAAAAGGTGGTAACTTGTATAGTTACCACCTAGGTCAACATAGCGTCTGATAAAGGGTTTAAAAGGGTGGTGAAAGCAATTATCATATATCCAAATTGCTACAAAAAGGCGTACGCCCCCCTCGCTCACCGAATCAGAAGCGGTAACCCTATCATTCATGGCAGAGAGTGAGGTAGCAGGTAAATCTTTGCAACCTTTTAGGCACAATATATGCGACAAATATTACCTCCTGAAAGGTATCCACCCTTGCTCCACCCTTTTTTCTGAGAGTGTAGTATTCCTTGACAAAGAACAGATGCGCATGACAAACTAGAAACAGAACTTCGTAATATCGTAATCTTGAAAGCATAACGAGCACATGAAAAGAGACAAGGTCGTAGTCGAACGAGACGACCCATGAAACTACCGTTTCACCTTTCCTTTTGCTGTGGCATACAAGGCTCAAAAGTCTACAAGCTGATAAGGTTCTATGCCACATAGAAATGCAAAACCGAATGCTGCAAGCTCGATTTATGATGTCTACTTATGATGGCGTTGGTCCCACTTGGCTATGTACGTTTCAATGTCAATTCAGATTGAAGAGGAGTACAACTTCCCTTCTCAAGTGCAACGTTGGATCTTGGGAAAGAGCTTGGCAACCGATGACGCGTCAACGTTAGAGCAGTATGGAGTCACTCACAGCGAATGTCCAGTGTTCCTCTATCTTGTAAGCCCTGTCGAGAGAAAGAATGAAGTGGACTCAGCAGTGACGCCCGCGTCACCAACCATACTTCTTAAACAACGCGGTCCAGTTACGAGGAACAGCGAAAGCTCCGAGGAAGAATACCGCGCTAATGAAGGAACTGCTCCTAACACAGAGCAGGTGGGACTTGCAGGGCCGACAGGATGTGACAGTGTGCCACGTTCGAGGAGGGTGTCTGATGCTTCCAGCACTTTAGACGTTCTCCTGAATGACAAAGCTGCAGGTAATAGTCTTTGTTTCACGTGTATCGGTATACTATTAACACACACGTTTTTTGTTAAAATACGGGTGGGAACAGCAAGGCGCGAACGCTCATCCTCTACAGGAACATGTTGGTATACAAAGGCATATAGGGTAACCATAGCTTCCAAGACAACCAGACACATGGTTCGAACTTTCTTGCGACATGGTGTTCTGCAAGCCGAGCTAGACGGTCCTCAAACCATTCCGTCACACAAAGTGACGAAGATCTTGGAGGTATTGGCGATGACAGTGTTTTTGTGGCATTGTTGGAAAGGCGTTGGCCAGTGATGGCGGCAGGGGTAGAACTTATTGTGCCATGTCACAACTATAAGTGACTCCTATAGTCGTGTTCAACCTAAGAAGGGCACGTTTAAGCTCTTCCCTATGCTTGTTCCCATTGTCTGCACTAGCTAGCCGCATCACTCTACGTCGTGACACATAGTGCCGTATAGCAGGCACCTGGTGGCGAGTAACACTGTTAGGGTTGACGGACCACATTTCGTGCTGTTCTTATAGGTTAAGCCACACATACAGGAATTCAGTTCTTATTTTATTTACAATTCGCCGCTGCTGTCACTTCAAGGTTGGACGTGCGGACTGTGTGGAATAAAAAATACAGAGGCGGGAAGCTGCGCCATGTGCGGGGCAGCTATTGCAACGAATGAATCTCCGCAGTACGACGAAGTTCCGCGAGACGACCTCCCGAGTGGGGGAGAGGAAGAGGATGCGAACGTGAAGGCGGAGGTGAGTAAAGAAAATAAAACCTACGCAAATAGATTACATATCTATCATACAATATTTAATTTGCCAATCAGGCTGCTAGATGTGGATTACCGCGCCTCGTTTTACACGGTGCAGCACGCAACCTAATCGGAGAGTTCTGTCATATGAATCAGGATCGGAAGTTCGAATCAATTTTGAATGTAATATAAGGTTATACGATAAGCGTTGTCAGAAATGTGCGTGTAGGTTGTACATCGTTCGCTGAGGCTCCGTGCGTTTGTTATGAGGGCCACAGGGGACATGGCCCTGTCAACTCTGGTACTGTAGAAAAGAGAAGAAGAAAAGAGGATTGATTGATTGAAATCAGGAAAATATGAGTCCCAACAGGACAGGCAACCCCAGTACACGTAAGGAAAAGACGAACTCTTGTCCCACGAATCCACTACTATGTCTCTTGCAGTTGTAAATACTTGGAGACTTTGACCACGGTCCTTTGCTTGCTACTCAAAGGAGTAAGCAAAGGGCCGTGCTTTGACCATTTCAATTATATATTCAGAGACCCATCGGTAAATCTGCTTCGTAAGCAAAGAAAAAGCTTTCGCATAAAAAAAAAAAAATAACTGCGATACTAGGTTCGACAGATAATGCGGCAAAAAGGATAGCAAGGCAACAGAGCTCAAGCGAGAGCATAAAGAACAACAAGAGAAACAAAAAATGAAAGAGATGACGCCACCTAACAACAACAACAACTTTATTGCGAGATGATGAATGGGGAGTTTCATCGCCAGGGGCGAAGCTCTACCTCATTGCTGGTGGTGATGCGGGGAATGAAATAATGAGCCCTTCACAATAATGATCGAAGTCCTATGGTATCCAGAAAGGCGAAGAGAGCTTTGAGGGCAGAGCGTTGGTGGTCTGGATGGGGCCGCCAGGGACCAAGCAATTTTGTGAGAGAGAGGGGGCGCCACCTGTGTTGCGCGACTCGTAGTTTTTCTGCCAATGACCGGTGCACATAAGACAAGGGTCGAGTTTTTCCGGTGCGTTCTTGGGGGGGGGGGGGGGGGAGGACCTACATTGCGGTTCGTTCAACACGTAAGCGAGCCAAAGAAGAAATGAAGCAGTATAGAAAGTTTAACATTTACATGTGTGAGGGACAGAAAGTACTTTCTGTACGTGCGCGCCTAGGGTTTATGTCGACTCCCTGTTCATCGATGTATGTGAGATAGCACAGTGCCACCTACAATAATTGATAACATAGTGCATTGAAAAATTCACACAACAGTGGATATATCTTTACGTCTTCAACTGCGGCATACTCCGCTCGGATTCAGCTCGTATAATCGCGAACTCGTTCACTCGCTGTCATACCCTCGAAACATTTCGGGTGTGATACACTGCATAATTTTAAGCATATTCTTTTGCTAAGTTCAAGACGTATGATGTCGAGTAACAGTATGTCGTGCAACTGTAGGAAACCGTCACAGAGACAGCAACGACGCAGCCAGGCAACCTGCAAGATGAAGCGGCACCGCCGAAAGACTACCTGAAGTTGATAGAACTAGACGAACAGGATTTAGTGCCGAACGCTGAACTGTTTGAGTGTCCCATCTGCTTCATGGACACAAACGCAATGGAGGGCGTCGTTCTAAGGGACTGCCTGCACTCATTCTGCAAGTGAGCAATTGCCCATGTTTGACACATTTGTTGTTATGGGATACTTTATGGTTGTTTTCTGTGGATACCGCTCACCATAGTCGTGTTCAACTTAAGAAGGAAAAGAAATCTTGTCCGTCAACTACATACGCCGTTGGAGATAAGGCGACGTAATAGCGCGCCAGGAGAAATGCTGCAGCGCCACCACGCAGCGTAGTGTCATGTGGCCACTCTTCACAGCCAATACGGAAGCAGGGTGAGCATAATGGGTTACATTATCTCGCGGAGGAGCGAGCGTGACCTCGCTGTGTCCAGCCATCCTATCTGCGGCGCAGTAATATTTTGAGAGTTGACGGACTAGATTTCTTTTCCTTCTTAAGTTGAACACGACTATAAAGTCCGACTTTCACTGAGTGCATGGGCGCTTCATTAATGACGTGCGGATGAATGACTAGTCGTGGATGGGACTCCTAGATAATCATAATTCGTGGTTTTACGTCGAGAGACAACTATGATCATGGGCGACCCCACAGTGGTCGGTCTGTGGATTAATTTTGCCCACTTTAGGGTACTTCAGCATGTGCCAAAACCTCAGCACACTCGCGGAAGCTGTGTCTAAGCAACTTGTACCCTGCCACCAACCACCGGGATCGAACCGGCAAACTTGGGATCGGTAGGCGAACACATGAACCTGAAAGAGAAATTGGTTTATTATGGTGTGCGCGGTGTTCACCTCTCTCATATTAGCTTATATCTCGAACACCGGAAGCAGTATGTGTGTAGTGATGAAGAATCTAATCTTCTGTTCAAAATATCAAATGCGGTATGCCGCAGGTGAGCATATTACGACCCTTGTTGCTCATTATTTATATTAATGATATTTTTAGCTTATGTTCGGATACAAAATTCATTATGTATGCAGGTGATACGAGTATGTTCTTTACTGGTACTAATAAGTCGGAACTGGTGGATAAAGCGAGTGTTGTCATGAGAAAGCTCTTCGTATATAGTCGGGGAAAGAATAGGTAAAAAATTAATGTGCGTAAAACTAAAGGCATTGTATTTAAAAAAAATATAAATATATGATCCGAAATTTACCATGGACGCGAAAAGGTGGGCATTGTCGACACCGTTAAATCGTTAGGTGTTTATATTTCTTCGTCGATGAATTGGGGGCCTCATATTAATTTTGTGATGTCAAAGATATATCGAACAATAGGTATGATTTATAAGTATAACTTCCCAATTAAGGTTATGTTCTCACTTTATTATGCACTGATATTATCGCACTTAAACTATTCTTTTCTTGTATGGGGTACCGCCAGAAGGAGTGCTTTCGCAGATATTCTTGTGCTTCAGAAGAAGTTCCTCCGGGGGAGGGCTTACCGTATAATCACATAACTGCAGGACCTTGTGCAATTATAATCTCGTTCCCATCCACCATATATATCAATATAGGCTGCCATTGGCATATAGAACAGTAGAAAACTCCGCAGCCTTCCTTGAAATAGAAATACCCAACCTATCACGACATGTCTACAACTACCCTTGTCGTCGCCAACAAAGCTGGTTTGTCCTAAAATGTAGGACATCATATGGAGCACAAAGACGTCAGTCTACACTTCAAACCTTGTTGAATAGCATCGCTATTGATCTGTTGAAATCTTCAAGAAAATCTGTTATATAATACTTTTCTGTTTCATTCCTTCCCCTTTAAAGATTGTTATTGATATTTCATCGACTGGTTGAAATGTAGATGATATCTGGTCCCATGTGATGTGAATATCTTTGCCCCTATGTTGATGTTGATTTTGTTATGATTTGCTTTTTTAGTGACTGTTAGGTGCTGCTGCATGCGTGGGGAGCAGATGGCCCGTCAAGTCACGCCGTGTGACTTTTTTTTAAATCTGTTTCCTATCACTCATGTGATTCAATAGATAAATAAACAAACACGCTACAGACTGATCCACCCAGGTCTGTGCTATTTCTATGGAGCTGTAGCGTACTTTTAAAGCAAAATGGAGCGGTACGATGTGTTCTTGTACAAACAAATTAATAAAGAAAAGCGTCAGATGTGTATGCATCACCCCATACATTCTAAAGTTCTAAATGCCGGTGTTGAGTTTGCTAGCATAATTTGCATTTCGCTTTCAGGGACTGCCTATGTGATGCTGTGCGTTACGCCCAGGAAGCTATTATTAAGTGCCCCTTCAGGAATGACCAGTACTCTTGTGATAGCCATTTACAAGAACGAGAAATCAAGGCCGTAAGTCTTTATTTGTCCTTTCATCATCACCATCATCTCTTTCCTCCGTTTTTTCTTGATGGGCAAAGTAGCAAGGCGCAAGCGATCCGAAGCACAGTCCTTGAGCTCTCCAACACTTTATCGACGCTTCATTATGTAAAATTTGGCAGCTCCTTTGCCACTCCGTGCAATGCTTCGAATGCAGAATGCATTCTATGTGGGGCACTCAAAAAGCTAAACAACACTACAACACAGTCACGATTTGATTATAAAATGTTTCAGTATATCTGCATCGTCACTTATTATACACAAATAAATTATTACGTCACCATTTCAGTATCATTATCACTTATTATTAGGGTACAGAATTCGGAGCAGTTTTTGCAATCCCGGGACCACGGGCCGGAATCGGGATTTTTGTACGACCGTCCCGATGCGGTTGTATATACACTCTTAGAAAAAAAAAGTGTAAAATGGGGAGTAATTGCAGCTTCTAGTCCCCTAGACTGCAATTGCTCCTCTTTTTAGTCCCCTAACCCAGACATTTACTCCCCAGGACCCCAAAATTGTCACTGAACTTCACAAATTATCTTCCGAATGCAACAGTCTACGTAAATATGTGCTTTTGGTCAATTTGATGGCATAAGGCTGGTATAACTCAGCCAACTTCACAGTTTTCCGCACACACAGAGTAAGAAACAGTTTCTTTGTTCGCAAATTGTGCCCTATGTATGTCGCAAGATTTTATATCACTCGATATATCATGGTTGAAGGTTTGATTCAAAGTATTTTCATTTATGCACACGAATTATGTACCTGAGACTCTTAGAACAGAGCGTGAAATGCCTCCTCAAACAGCCCCCGCTCTGTGACATTCATTTACTCCCGTGCATTTACTCCCGAAAGGGACTATTTTTTGTGGCAATGCATTTAGTCCCCAAAAGGAGTAAAAATACTCCTTTTTCTTCTTAGAGTGTAGGACTGTATTCACTTGCGCATCCACGCTGCTACAAACACCTATACAATGAGCGTTTCCTACTTATTGATATATTTCGCTCTTCTCGTGACTGACTCCATTTCTTCTCTCACTTTCAAATCAACACATTGATAAAGATCAACGGAACAACGAAACAGAAAGATATGCAATATTCTGCTATATTTTGTGTAGTCTCACACATCAGAAGAATCCTTGTGATACCGTAGGAGCTTTAATGCTACTTGATGGCTGTTCCCGGCTACGTGCTGTGTTGTGAGTTGGACCAGCAGTTAATGTGCTTGTCATGTGTCGTGGACGACGCAGTTGGTTCGGTTTCGGATTGCAATCTTTGGCGAAAGGGACACCTACAAACGAAGGTCGGGAAAAGATACCGTTCTTTCCTTTTAACAATAGTGAGAATCATTATAGAGGCTACAGCCAGTTTTACAAATATCCTGCAGGTGAGCATAATGCGCATGGAGTCAGACGGCGTGCAATATTTACGATTCACACGGCGTGCTCAATCGTGGAGTGTTGCTCGTTTGCGAAAATAACTGCAGGAATGATTCAAACCCACCTTGAGAATATTTTCGATCGCGTTCGCCACGGCTTTCTGTTTAGTGTCCTAAGTCGAGAGCAGTCGGCTCCTCGTCAGTGGAGGCCCGAGCACGTGCGTTGAAATATACATCGCCGAATATTGCTATGCAAATGAACCGAAACCAAAACCGCGCGCCTCTTGAGCGCATGGCCTATAGTCAGCGGCTTATCTGGGCCACAAAGCAGTTGATCTGGCCAGCAGATCACCACCTACTCCAATCATCTCCATAGCTCCAAAGCACGCGGCCCTTTGACGTGGAATGAGCGCAGCCCTCCTTTCGCTTCTGATGTGCGCGGTTTTGGTTTCGGCTCCTTTGCATAGCAAAAATCAGCGATGGATATTTCAACGCACGTGCTGGTTTCTGGATTATCTCCCATTCCGCTATCTCACTTTTGCCCGAGAGCCCTAATTAACGGGTTAATTAATGAATTTTAGGTAATTAGTCGTACAGTAATCACATACTCTCTTCGAGAAAATATCCGCCTGATGGCCGTATCACCCACCTGCAAAAAAGGTATCTATGATGCTCTCATAGCGGTAAAAAAAACAAACAAAAAAAAACATAATGAATAATGCAACATATGAATCAATGCATAATGAATCTGGAGTGCGTGTGAGTTGATCAAGAGCTCGGGTGAGATCAGTGCGACAATTCTGCCCGGTCTCCCATGTTTGTTGTGATACCGACATGACATGGTTACGTTTTCCAGCTGGTTCCACCAGGCGTCTATGAAACCCATTTGACTCGAAGCATGAAGACAGCGGAAAGCCAGGCTCCCAACAGTTTTCACTGCAAAACACCTGACTGTCCAGGATGGTGCGTCTTAGAAGACAATGTGAATGTGTTTCTCTGTCCCGTGTGTAAGCATACAAACTGCTTGACGTGCCGAGTGATCCACGAAGGAAAGAACTGCTTACAGTACCAGGATGAACTAGAATATAATGCACCTGAAAGCCAAGAAGCGAAACAGACGAAGGACTATCTGGATGTGAGTATCTATGGGGCCTTCTGCCAGGCAGTGTAACGCGGTCTCCGCGGGTATACTTTCGTGGCCTTCGAGGGGTACTGCCTGAAAACGATACATAACCGATTTGAATGTAGGGCTTCCGCATTTGCCTTTGCTCCCTGAAAAAAAAAAAAAAAAAGAAAGAAGAAGAGAAAAACAAACAAAAAAACATAATATTGCTTGTCGTCTGCAAAGAACTACGATCGCATGCAGACTGAAAAGCACGGCTTCTCCCCTGCCTATCCTTACACTGAACGATGTGCGTCACGTAGCGAGGTCACATCTACATCTCGATAGGTAGGCAGTTATACGCCATATTGGTGCTTTCATAGCATTACAACGACGCACCTAAAGTGCATTCTAGGCCTCCATGTATTACACCAGACCTGAAACCTCCAAAGAAAAAGCAGTGCCATACTTAGTTCGCTTACCCGCCACATTGGCGCTGTCTACATGGCCCAAATAAATAGCTGCCGCGATCCGCTACCAGAAAAGGTTAGAATGTACCTCTCTCCCCTATGGCAATTGCATGCTGCAATTGTCATCCAATGTAGTTTCAAGCGTTGTGTGCCCCACTGTAATTCGCTACCGCAGGTGTCTTCGAGTAAATGTTATAACTATCGAACCTTGAGGTAAACTATAATTTCAAGTAATTTAAATACTAGCCGTTGGCTGGCACGTTCTGCACCAGCACATAATCATAGTAGACGACGCTAACTGTGGTATACTATGGATGTAACCGTCGTCATCACACCTTTTCAATTATATGCACGTATGAGAAATCGCAGATATTAGAGTAATTGCTAGAATCGAATTCTTCAAACTGTGTGCCATAAACCGGTATTTTATTAATCTGAGACATATTATCACATTTTACACTTTCCGCCATCCAACGACATCGCCACCATTGTCGGTGGTAGCGAGCGTCATTGCGGTAAGTATAAGTAAATTAAGAAGAGCGAATCTTTGGGCATGTTGGTTTTCCATAATAAGACAGAGAAGCGCTGAACAAACGCAAGGACTCACGTGACACGGGACAGGCGCTAACCTCTGTCCCGTCACGTTAGTCCTTGTTACCCAAGCTAAGTTCGGCACAAGTGAAGCTTTCATGCCTTGTGTAATACATGGAGGTCTAGGTCATGGAGGCCTTGTGTAATACATGGAGACAGCGTCACTGAAAATAGCAGACAATATTTAATGACGCCAAAGAAAGTATTAAAGGGACGGTCGCATCCGGGAGCCGCCTATCTATGACGGCCGCACGGCCGCGGCATTCCTCTCATTGGTTGTTAGCGAGTGACGTTTTCGCGTTTTTCCAGAGAGGGAATTCCGGCATACTCTTAAAGGAACTGTAAAGTGAAATATAACCACAATGTTTCAAGATACCATAATGTAGAACATGGCTGTGTGATCAGACACACCAGAAGTCGTCACCTCTCAGTTCTTAACCCTTTTCGCACTAATTAATTTTGAACACTTCTAGAAACTGAAAGGCGGCGACCAAGGGCGTCGCTAGGCAATTTTTCAGGGAGGGGCAAGATCTCGGACCCGGGCGCCACTGCACAGTCCCCCCGGGAGAGGGTGTCGTTCTACAGCTCACTCTTGCGCAATAACTCCGAGTACCATCAGTGACGTCCGTCATTAGAACGCTCCCGTTCTCATTTCCTAAAATTAATAAAGGTGGTCAAATTCTAGTAGAAAGGTAGCAACAAACTCATTCCTGATATTCGGCACTACTCGACTCCTCGTCTTTTTGTTTGTCTCCTCCTCTTCGTTTGTGTGCGTGTTGTTGCAGCTGGAGCCTAAAAGCAACCGACCCCTCGCGTTGAAGCAGTGTAAGCAGTAGTGAACATGAACAGCAGGGAGGAAAAAGAAGGGGGGGGGGAGAATGCCTACTTCGAAAGAACAGACAGCTTAGACTGGCTACAGCATGCACATAGGCGGGGGCCGAGCGTGGATTATATTCTGATCAATTTATTAACGGTAACGCGACGCGTACCTTGTTATGTGGCCAAAGCTTTCATTGCTTGGACACTGCAGCACATTATTTAGGACAGGTCGTGTGCTGTTTGCGGGCGACGGAACGAAAAAGAAAAATATGAGAAATACGGCGGGAACTTTCAGAGATGTGCACCCTTTAGCACGTCGGCAGGGCTCTGGCAAAGTCACGAAAAAAAAAGGTCTGAGCCGGGGAGGGGGGGGGGGCAAGTGCCCCCTTTGGCACCCCTTAACGGCGCCGATGGTGGCGCCCCTCGACGTTCGCAGAGGACAAAGTCGAAGTCGGCCCCGGATTGACGGACAGCTATAACGTGATATTGAAGTACAACGTAATGCATTTGAGACAGGTTACTAATTAATTACCATTAGACATGTTTTGAAGAACAACAGCAACTCTCGAGAACTTCGGTTTAAACTGTTAAGGGTTGTAACCTGTGAGCCCCGTGCCTGTGAGAAATATCTGTGCGATCTGCGCCATCTCTCGGCGTCTCTGTTTCGCCTGCTCGTTGTATCACTGCTGTATGCAAAACCTCGCATCCAGGCGATTTATACGAATGTCTGGTTTACATTCTTCATTCTAAAAACCGAACTTCACCGCATAGCACGCTCTGCGCCAACCATTGGCACGAATGATAGGGTTATCGCTTCTGATTCGAAGAGATAGAGAGGCGTACGCCTTTTTGTGTCAATTTGGATATATGATAATTGACACAAAAAAAGCGTACGCCTCCATCTCTCTTCGAATCAGAAGCGATAACCCTATTTCGTGGCAATGGTTGGCGCAGAGCGTGCTATGCGGTGAAGTTCAGTTTTTAGAGTGTTGTGTTCCGGGATATACAAACCGTGCACCTTCGACGATTAAACGTACACTGCACTCGCTACCGCCACAATCTCGCCTGTGTGGCGTTGTTGCGTTTTCAATAGATGGCGCGCGAGTCGCCTCAGGGTTGGCGCGTCTGGAGCCCGCAAGTTTTGCTTGGCGCAGCAATCTTTGAAATTCAATTGCTGAAAAAATGCTCAATATGCAGCAGAGCTGTTACGTATCTGAAGCGTCCAAGTTACGAGCTTTCAGAAAAGCATACAGTTCCTGCAGGTTTGCGATTCGGTTTACAGTTCCTTTAACACCCGGCGTCTGCTCTTGCCATGTATTCCGTCGAAAAACAGTTAAACTACGCCACTATTTCGCGTGGGATTTTCTACATTGTGGTAAGTGGTTCAGGATGAATAAAATGACGCTATAGTTTCGAAATCGACTGGAAGGGATGCGACCGTCCCTTGAAGAGGTATTCTAACGGGTGTTTGTTGACTTTGTTGCACCACTTGCATTTTAATGTTTCGGAGTTTCAATAACTAGAAGCATCCTATCTGTGCGCTTCGGAAGAAGAGTTATTTATTCTACTGACATTCCTTCCTCGGCGTATTCACGTCAATTGCTTCATGTTCACTGTCCTGTTCTTCCCATAATTATCTTCCTCCAATCGATTATCACCCGATAACGGTAAAGGTGTGAATCATCAAGGGAATGGAATCAATATGGAGTAATCACTACCCCTTCGCCCAGTCTCACTAGCACAGACTACAGCAAAATCGAGGCGGGCGGCATCTCTCTCTCTCTCAAGCAACTCAGCTGAGGCCCATAAAACACAGAAAGAACAAACACAACGAATTCAAACAATAATGTCGTCCCTAATTGTGGTATGCCTCGGACAATTCTCGTTGTTTGCGTTGTGAACAAACACAACGAGCGGGCAATTGTTCTGTTAGTCTCTCACAGAGTAATGACGACCCTTGGTGACGTCAGAGTGTCTTTTTGATTCCGTGTTAGCACCGCGAAGCAACTGTGGCTATGACCGACCTACAGACGTGGACAGATGAAGAGAAGACAGCAGGAAGAAGCGGGGGACAGAGGGGACGTCAGAGTGTGAAAAATCAGGGTGATTTGAGGGCTGTTCGTTTGGAGTCCTCTGTTTTAGTTGTACATTTTCGATCTCATTTTCATTATATGTATATTAAGCTGTAATGGCCAGAAACGTTTTTGGCGATGGAACACTTATAAAACACAAACATGACAAAACGACGCATATACGCGAGCGACAGCACTTTGTTGATTTTAACATTGACGTTTCTATAATTGACTACTGCGCCTGATCCTTTTCAGGAAATGGTTACAGCCGGACAAGCGATGCACTGCCCGCAGTGTCATGTGATCGTAATGAAGAAGTGGGGCTGTGATTGGTTGAAGTGCTCCGTTTGCCAGACAGAAATATGCTGGGTAACGAAAGGACCTCGTTGGGGGCCAAATGTGAGTTCGCTTAATCAGCCTCTTTGCACGTGGAAGCAACCTACTCACCGATTGCCAATACAGACTTTGATTGAACCAACATTACAGCGTTTCGTGCGATAAGCCGTAAAACGCACAGGGTTTAGTTACATATTTGCGGTCCTTTAGTTTAGTTGAAGAGTGTATAATTCACATTGCGTTCGAGATGACATCCCTTCAACCCATGTTACACGATGGATGCCATTCGAATGTTACTACACGCAAGTCTCGGCTAGCAGGGTAAGGTGGGGCAAGATGAAACAGAAATTTGCAATTGAACATGATTTTTTTTTATTTTTCTTGTTAAAAAAAACTATCCATAGGGACATTCTCAGGGGTTTAGAGCCTCTGAACGATAAATGCAGAACGGACGTAGCCGGTCTAAAATAAACACAAAACAAGAAATTCAAAAATGCAGATTGTCTCATCTTGCCCCAACCCTCGGGGCAAGACCAGACATCGCGTGGGGCAAGATGAGACACTCCGTGGTAATGAACTATACACATTAGTTTTTGCAATCCAAGCAGACAAAGTAAAGCCCGTGGGCTCCTACACAACCCGCTTGAGCCCACCGCCCACATGATGTTCAATAAAACCACACAGAACCCGGTGCTATTTTGCTCCACCGTCCTTTGCAAACAAGGCACCGCCAGTCTGATGTGTCGCTGGTCGCTCGATTTTGCGTGCGCTTCTGCTTTGCTGGAAATATCCTAGGAAACAGGAAAATTTGCTGGAAAATCCTAAGCAATATGCAAAAAAGAAATATCTGAGGAACAAGCATAAAGCCACCTAGTAGCTGACTTACCCTTTCTAAATTAGATTAAATTTAAATTGCATTAAATTTAAATTACATTAAATTGTCGCGTTTTGCCCCATGCATATCATCGGATGCATTAATTTTTCTGTTCAACACCGGATAAGCAAGAGTGCCCATATTCGGCATATGTCTAGATGAATGAATAAATAAATGGGATGTGAACTTACATTGACAGAATAAACCTGCGAAACGCTGCTGCACAGATGACAAGAAAAACGCGCCTTTTTGGCCGGTCTACATTCCCTGCAGAAGTCACCTATTTTTTTCTCTCTTTAACGCATAAACCAATCCGTGCAATTCTCACGTACAATAAAGCAGACATGCAGAGCCACCTATGAGTAAAATGTCAAGCACATGGAGCAAAGCGTCTCTGAGACAGACGGCGTCGAGCAAAAAATGTCGCGTCTTGCCCCGTGTCTCACCTTGCCCTACCTTACCCTACATGGTAAAATGTGTCCGCTGATGGCGAGTACCATTGCGTGGCTGCTAGAATTCAGGTTGAACTTTCCTCATGTGTTTTACATCTTATTGTTTCACACTAATGACGATCGCCTTCCAGCATATCCGTGGTTTTGTTCCTTTCAAAAGACCTACCACAAAGCAATCCTAACGATTCCCGGTGTGGGGTTTCACGACTTGGACAACATTTACGATCGCCTGCTAGACCTTCAAATCAGAGAACTCCCCATCATGTGGTGGTGGTGGTGTGGTGAAGATGAAAACTGCTCGCCGTGGTTGGCCACGCTGGAAGCGGGCAGCGTCACGAATAAGACGCAGAAAAAAACAACAACAACAACAACAAAAAAAAAAAACAAGAAAAAAACACTACACTATAGGCGCGATATAAGCCGCATGTGGTAATGAGCTCACAGCAATTAAAAAATCTGGAATACCAGAGAACCAATAGCTGTTACAGGCGCTGTTAAATATTTACGTGTATTTACAGAGTATTTATAGAAATAATCACTCGAAAATGGTATTGGAATATAAATATAAATACTATTCTGACAATGTATTTACACGGAAATACAATACATAAATGCACGAGGCTCGTCCACACACCATTGCGAGAAATTCTACGCCTTTATACGACTTTAAAACTTTGCACATATGCGAATAAAGGTCGGTAGTGCGTACGGCCATGAAAGTAGGTAAAACTCTGCAAGGGCAGAGCTACGTGAAAAGAAAAACAGTTATTGCAACACCTATGACCTATGGTCACCGCATCAACGGGCTTTGCAGAAACGACGGGCTCTTGCCGATCTCAGGAGTTTTGAAACACCTCTCACAGATGGCATTACAAGTGCTGCGCATAGTTCAGTCCATCTCTCTAGCTCCTCACAGCAGCGCTTTCGCTGAGATGTAACATTTGCCGTGTACAGGCGAGGGATCATGGAGGGCTCGAACCAAACGTTATTTATTCGACTATGCCCGACAGAGTCAGACGATACCGGATTTGTCAGTTACGTTGCAATGCCTATGCGTTTCGCAAGGTGTAGTATAGAAGTGACGAAGGCTGCCCCGAAGGCATTCGCACACTCTAAAAACTGAGGGGGGGGGGGGGGGTAATGGCAGGATCGGCTCGCCGTTGTTGGCCACACAGGAGTGGGCGTCGTCACGACAATATATATATATATAAAGCCCACTTTGATCGCAAGGTGGTGCCTCCCCACTCACAAGACGTTCAGGATGTGCATTAAACAAAGATAATCTTTTGGCGACACTTGCAACACTATCAACTATATTGTGAATATCATTGTGAATGCTGATTGACCTTGAGTGTGCTATGCGGTGAAGTTCTCTTCTTAGAGTACACTGTCTGTTACTAAGGCCAAACTGAAGCACGCAGTCGATTATCTCAAACGTGACAGATAATATCTCCGTTTTTTCTTTTCAGGGCAAAGGTGATACAAGCGCTGGATGCAAATGTGGAGTTAATGGGGTGAAATGTCACCCTAAATGCAACTACTGCCATTGACGTACGTTTTCAAAATACACAAATAACGTGAAAATGAAACAAAGCGTGCGTATGGATGCGAGAAAGAAACAATATCCATACTTTTTTTCGTTATGGAGTTCCACTTGCTTGTGTACATGCCACTTTCGCAATAACATGAACAAGTTACAAAACCACGTAAGTAAAATGACAAGTAAAATTACTATTCGGGAAACATGGCTTCATTGGTCCCAAGACATTGCTTAACCCTCTTCGGAAGTCCCATTTTCAAAACTATGCGCTAAAAGTACCCACGAAATCGATCGTAGAAAGGTAGAAGATCCAGCAAACTGATGAGGAAATGTTCTAGGAGGAGCCTCAGGAAGAGCCGCCGATATTTCGAATAGAGACTTTTTTCGTCCAGAAGAAGAGCAGCCTCTGTTCGAAATATCGGCGACACTACGTCCTCAGACTCTTCCCTTAACATAACGAAATCGAGGTAAAGCAAGAAGCGAGTTAGTGAACATTGCAAGTGGGCATTGTATCTCGTGCTGATTGAGAATGAACGCCTTGCCAAGCTCAGTGTCTCCAAAAGCGACTGCGTACTTCAGCCGATGATCGAGAACGAGTAGAAAGAGCGGCATATGCACAGGACTGACGTCGATGCGCCACATTTACGTTGAAAGCAAAAGTATGCAAACCAGCTGGTGTAAACTTCCTCTAGGTGTCATACCCTTGAGACTCAAGCAACACAAGACACATACACAACGCACACCGACTCAAAACTTGCAAAGACTACTGCTTTTTGCTGGTTTTGAGTCGGTGGGCGTTGTGTAAGTCTGTTCTGTTGACTCAGTCTCAAGGATACGACATCTAGGTGACCTCATGACAAGGTCTAGACCACGAGCGTGCTCCATGTGTCAACTCCCCGCATTTGGTATCTTGGAATTTATTTTGGCAGAAAAGAGTAATTGTTGAACATCAGTGAAGCAGAAAACCAACATTAGAACGCTAACTATTTGTAGGAAGTAACATCACGATGCACTGCATTGTAATCATCACCTTGCGAGGTGTTACTGCTCGCCGCGGGGCATTGGAAGGAAAGTTTTGAGGAATTTCGGTAATTAATTGGCAAAGTTATATTCACTGCAGTTCGTGAGATTAAATTTGCTTGCCTCTCCAACGCTCTGAGGCGTCTACTGTCAATATCCTGCCGCTAGGTCCATCGATATATCTAACGTCAGTGTAGACACGAACGATGTACAGTCGAAACTCGTTAATACGACCACGGCAGTTCCCGCAAATTTTGGTCATAAAGCGAATTGTCATATTAACGTAGACGTGTGTTACGAGTCATATACCATACCGATTACGAAAGCTTCGAAAAGTAGAAAATTTCCAAATCTGGTAGGAGAATACAAAAATGAGGCATTTTAGAAGAATGTATAACAGTTTTTCTTATAAATTTGCTTAGTGCAATTGTCAATCTGAGGCATATCCACTTCTTCTTTCCGGAAGTCAGCTCCGTTCCTTTGAGCTTCTTTTCAGACATAGTACTCGATGAATGCTATATGACTGGCCAATATGACCAAGGACACTGCTCTTGTAAGCACGTCAGACATCGGCATCATGAGTCAACTCGAAAGCGTGCCTGCGTTTTATCCGTTATAAGCCAGAAGAACCGCCGGTTCAGTGAGCAATGGTCATATAGTTACGAGAGTAAAATACACTTGTCCCCTCCTAGTTGGGCTGAAAATACCAGTCATTGTCATGTAAACGAAATGTCATATTAACGAACAAGAGTTACTTGCGGAGTCCATTGGGAGGGAACGGTTCCCGAGAAATAGGATCATAAAGCGGGGATGTCGTATTAACGAGTGTCATACTAACGAGGCTCGGCTGTATATACAGAAAATTAATTTCTTTACACAGTTTATTTAAACAATACGCTTCATACCTTAGATCTAGTGGCACAGTACGATTGGGAAGACCTAACAGCACGATGACCTAACGGGGGAGTATGTGAGGGTGAGGTGTTGAACATTTCGCAAAGTGCTTGGCTTAGAAAAAAAAAACAAAAAACACAGATGCACACAAACACACGGCAGTGCCGCATTCAGCGGCCGTGCAGCGTTTTTATCCATCTGTATTTGGTATACTAGCACGCGTTTTCTTTATTGTGCATGCTTGCTGCTAGTCGGTATAGGAGGAGACTGGAGAACCAAGTGTCGAGTGCCTCCATCTACAAATTTGTGACTGAGGTATTTCATGCAATTACTGTGATAAGGATTACGGCGTAAATTAATTTCGTAAAATTAATCACGTGAAATGTCCAAAAGCTTTCTCTAGATAATGGTCAAAGCGAAATCAAATAAAAGCGTTGCTCTATTATACGCCTGTTCCACATTCATTGGCGGCGCCTTGTTTTGTATCATTCTGCATGCAAACATAGGACTCCAGCAGAGTTTCAATGCGGAGCACTGTAGAATTTGTAACAGAGACAAGATAGTGAAATGTGAGCGTCTCTCCTTGTGCATTGTTGAACTACATCTTGAACTGATTATGACTGTTGTGTATTGCATAAAACCTAGGTTTATTTATTTTTTCCACAATGAAAAAATGTCGAATATAAAAGTTTGATGAATAAAGTAAAGGACTATTCAAAACCTGATGCCATACAATGCTGTAAGAGAGTATACTGCACTAGAATGTGTCATCCCTAGTGGCGCAGCTGCGCTGCTTTGGAAGTTTTGTTTTCTGGTGGCGGAGTACCATTACTGCAACATTCGTGTTTCCAATACAAAAGCTGCACGGTATCAGCTTTGACGCCACTATTTTGGCGCACTATGACCTTAGTTGTCCGTGCGCCATTAGAACTAGAATCATCACCATCATCATCATCATCAACTTTGATGGCTGTAAGGCACTTCTTCGCATATCCACATCATGGAACATCTTGAGTAGCTGCATTCATTTTCAAATATGACATGATTGCCAAATACTGGATTCTTCAAAGGGAGCACTATTGTGGTCCTGTGTCAGAAGAGCTAGATTCTCTAGCTACGTCAAGTTGAATGATGCCTGCTCTGCCTACCAGTTTAAGCTTCCTTGTGTTGCTCTAACAGCAGTTCTTTTTTTCTTTTGATTCCGTGTTAGCGCCGCGAAGCAACTGTGGCTATGAGCGGCATACAGACGTGGACAGATGGAGAGAGGACAGCAGGAAGGAGTGGGGGCACGGGGGGGGGGGGTTAGTATCCGTCATGGGCCGACTTCAGGGGGATCTGTGCCGACATTCGTCTGGAAAGTCTCGGAAAACCCAGGGAAAACCTCAGACAGCACAGCCGGTGGTAGGATTCGAACCCAGCACCGCCCAGTCTTCAGCACGGCCTTGGCTACCACCAACGAGCGCGACGCATTAACCCGCCCGGCCATGCCGCTGGTAACAGCAGTTCGTCCCCTACCGAAGAAATACACCGAATGTATGCGTCAGAAACACTCACATATCCGCAAGATAGCGCAGGATAAACCCTTGTGACTCATTGCGAAAACGTGCCGTTGCTCCTCATCGTCCACGTCCACTATCGAATGCGTGGGAATCAGTAGGATGATAGCATTGCATATCCAGAAGCATTTTGTATATTTTGTATCTCAGAAGAAATGTGACACCTGCCGAAGTTACACAGCACGGACGGAAACAACAACAACAACTCTGAGATGAGTATAGGTCCAGCACACCTCTGGCTGTGGTGGCACCGAATTACACTAGATCAACCTCTACACACTCTTACTTTTCGTGCATTATGCGGCATTCAGTAGTTTAACCAGAACCGCAAGCACCGGGGGGAGGGGGGAGGGGGGGTGCAATAAAATGGTGGTGTCATTATTACAGTTACATTGTAAGTTACAGTTATAATGTAACAGTTACATTGTGAAGTTGGTGATTTATTGAATCGTACTGTTAGCTCCATTTGGGGCTGTTACAAGGACGAAAAAAAAAAAAGGCGTTAAGAAAAAACAAGAACACACCAAGTAGAACACAATAAATACCAACATATAATAATATAGACGTACGTGCACTTACGCACAAGAATACATTGAGCAAAGTGTACACACAATGACGCATGCGTCGTCAATTGACCATTACTCGGTAGTATCAATAAAACTAGCAGCAGTCGGCACATTTACAATTTCGTAACTAAGATTATTTCATTCAAATGTGGCTCTGGCTTAAAAGGAGCATTCACATGTTAGGTTACTCTAAGTGAAGGACCTGGACTTGGAACGTAGTTCTCTTGGGCAGACAGGTGCAAGGTGCCTGCCTTTATCAATCGTAAACGAGTTATTTGCCTTTCGGTTATAAAATACCTACCACAGGATACTTCAACGGTCTTTGTGCTTTCCACTGCACAACTGAAGGTAAACGCATAACACTTCAGGGCCAGCCGTTATGTAAAATGATACAGCTTCTGATTTGCTGAGAATGTGCTCTTCTTTGTGACAGTTGCCATGTGTACGAATTGTAGCACGAAGGAATACGCCACATGTTCTCAACATCATGGGAGCAATACGCCAGAACGATATTGTGAATGGATCAGTTTGCGTTTTGCGGCGAGGTTATGTTTTTAGTGTCATTCTACAGTAACCGAACAAGGTGACCAAAACATCTTTTAAACAGGCAGTGCTGTATTGAACAGTAAGCACGGACCATCCAGCCCCAGGATATATTCTTAAACTTTTCTGGTTTTGCCATGCATCCAGTAAAAAAAAAGAAGCCGTGTCCTTACGCTCCCGTTTAATGGCGTAATTAGCACTTGGTTGTTTACCAAGTGGAAAGCTCGTAAGCAAGAGACTGGACATTGCTCTTTGTAAAGATGAAACGTAGGAGAGATACATTGTTTTGTCCGTAGCGTGTACCTATCAGTCGTAATCACCCGACCACGCGAACTCCACGTGCATAGCGAGAGGGATTCCCTTTGTGCACGAAGAACGGGAAAACACCCTTTATCGGATGACCTTATCTCCGTCAGGCAGTCCCATTTACGGTCCCTTTTCAGGGCCGAGTTCAGGGCTGCCCGATAGCAACAACGTTATTTCCGGGATCTCCCGTCCTGAGAAAAACACCCTAGACAAAAATGAAAGCGTCTTGAGCAGTGGGTCACTTGACAGTCCATCGTTGTTCATGATAACCAATGCCCTTAGAGAATTAGCATTTATGCCTCAGTGAAATATTATCGTGCTACAAAAGAAAGAATACCTTACCGCGGTCTCAGCAGCTCTTCACCTAGAGTGTCTTGTGAAAACACTCGAAGCTCTCAAATGTATCTCCTCATTTACCTAAATCTGTGTCTGCTATACCACAACGCCTGTGAAGTGGTCGCTGACCTAGCGTAATGTGTTTAAAGGCAATACTTGACTTTGAGTAGTTTGGCCGCAGAACTCTAACCTTAGACTCTGTTTGCAGGCATTTCTGAAACTCGTCACCCCACGGTCATGGGTAGCGTAAACAGATAGTGTGGTGGCCCTTGCACGGAGAACAACTGTATGAATGACGCAAGGATCTCGTGAACACGTGTGCACGAAAATAAAGGGCTGTCTCACTTTCACAGATAGCGCGCATATTAAAGCTTATTTACATTTAGACTTACCAGCGGTATGGCCCAGCGGGTTAAGGCGCCCCGCTCATTGGTGGTAGCCAAGGTCTTGCTGAAGACTGGGAGGTGGTGGGTTCGAATCCTACCACCGACTGTGGTGTCTAAGATTTTCCCTGGGTTTTCCGACACCTTCCAGACGAATGTCGGCACAGTTCCCCCTGAAGCCGGCCCAGGACGCATACTAATCCCCCCGTCCCCCCACTCCTTCCTGCTGTCCTCTCTCCATCTGTACGCTGCTCATAGCCACAGTTGCTTCGCGGCGCTAACACGGAATAATAAAAAAAAAACATTTATACTTCATACCCCAATTCCCGTCTTTGAGATATTTTTTGTCAGTGCTTCGGAATCTACACCGGCAACTTCTTTCGCAATGTGAACCAATTCCTACGGAAAGTTGGGTCGAGTCCTAATCTTTCAAATTACACTGCGTAACCAGTCGTTACGGTGTTGCTTTTGTTTTGCGTTACACACTGTACCGTGAACTTACGAGACCTAGTAGATTTGTCTAACAACGGACGATAAGAATAATATAATTATGAGCAGATTTACGCGTAAGGTGAGTCCGCCTACGCTTGTGTGGTTACATGCTGCACGTGCACTCAGAAACATTCTGGTGCAGGGGTGTATGATACACACATGGACAGCCTCAACGCACGTGTGGCGAATCATGGACATCATCAACCCATCGCGTACACGGCCTTTAGCATAGCCCTCTTTCACTGTGCAATATTTTATTATACTCCCATGTTTTCAACAACAGCGGGGTCAACGTGTCATAGTCTTGAAGCTGACATTTTGCTGCAGTTCTCCTTGGGGCCCCTATACATTCTTGCCCCTGACGCGTCTCTTAAAGTCTTCAAGGCGACCACACGGTTTATTATGGAGGACATTCCGTAAATCGGAAATTGGGCGCTGTTTAGGGTTCTTTGCCTTCTCCTTAATTGCATTACTCCCGGCAGGATTCGAATATTTGGGCGGAGCGCAGGTAATTGATCGAATTGCGCCGCAGATCACGCGCTTGGTTGATCCCTTTTTGCAGGTATATTAGGTGACGTCTTTCTCTTCTTTTCGAACAGGGTGGGGTACCACGGGGAGAAGCTCGCCTGAAATTAATCCCTTTCGGCAGCGTACACAATCTTCGTAACGCGGGAGAAAGACATTTGTATCTTGTGAGACATTTTCCGGTGTCCGCAGACAGCCTGGAAGAAGTTGCCGGCATTGGTACCTCCATTGCGAACCTTGTGGTCTAGTTGAGAGTCGCAGCTACGTGAGAGAACACCTGACAGTTACACTCCACGCTGCACAGATCCGTTGCTGCAAAGGCCGCAAGATATGCACTATAAATAACGTTGAACATAGCAGGAGCAGACAAGCTGAGCAGACAAGGTGTGTACGCCGGTGTGCACGCCGAAGTGTCCACTTTCTTTTTATCCTGTCTCCCCTGCACTTTGTGTATTAAAGCTTCATTGCTGGTTCGTGAGTCTATGTGTTCGTCTCGTCCTGTGTTCGTCCTGTGTTTTCCCTCAAACTCAAGGCAATGTTAGCATCAAATAAATAACGTGTACGGTGTATGCCATACTGCTTGTATGTTGCATTCTAAAGGTTACGCGTCGTTTTTATCGTATAAAGTCATTGTCACAGCCTCATAGGCCATTGGGACATAAGAGTGGAATCTACACAGAGGTATCAAATTGTATAAAAATAAATAATAAGAAAATAAACAGGAAAAACCTCAAACGGCATCAGAATCCCTTAAAATGAAGGTAACGGCGATATTATTTTCCTAAGTAGTGCTGTGACTCTTG
The DNA here is from genome assembly GCF_037126465.1 of Ornithodoros turicata. Lineage (NCBI taxonomy): Eukaryota > Metazoa > Arthropoda > Arachnida > Ixodida > Argasidae > Ornithodoros > Ornithodoros turicata. The sequence goes on from NC_088201.1 coordinate 34,994,191, forward strand.
TTAGAAACAACAAAAAGTAACACTACACATTAGTACTGAGAGATACCTTTTTGCTGTTTTTTACCATGATATTAAGGTTACAAAGTTAAATGTGTGCGAGCACTGCTGTTATCATAAAGAAAAGAATGAGAGCCCCACTAATTTACGCGGCACAGAGCAAAAGTTGCCAGGCTTGCAAGTTTGTATTGTGTGAATACGTGACGAAGAGGTTATCTGGCTGGCAGGGCAGTAGTCATGCTAAAGGAGGAAGTGTAGTGTCAGGCACAACATTAATGCCTCCTGTGGCACGATAAACGAGTATCAAAAAGCATCCTAGTAAAAAAAAAGAAGAAGAAAAAGGAACCATATTCGGAGGTATTGACTAGACATTTCCGGTAAGGCCTAACCAATGACTAATGGAAGTTTATTCAGTTGATAATTGGGTAATTGGGTGTTTACGTCGCGAGACAACTGAGATCATGAGCGACGCCACAGCGGTCGGTCTGTGGATTGCTTTTGCCCACCTGAGGGTTCTTTAACGTGCGATGAAAGCTCATCACACGGCACCCCGTATTTAACGTCCCTCGCGGAAGACGGCGTGTCTAAGCAACTTGTACCCTGCCACCAAGTTGCTGGCGTCCTCGGCCGGGTTCGAACCCGCGATCTCGGGATCAGAAGGCGAACACGCTACCGACTGAGCCACCGAGGCCAGTTTATTCAGTACTTGTGAAGATTATTTGGGAGGAACAACAACAGGTACATGCATGACGATGGGATTTCACCGCAGGAATTACGACACCCTATCTCAGGAAGGAAGGAGGAAGTGCTTTGATGCTGATTTGCATTTCTATACAACCTGGCAGATGCAGTCTTTAGGTGTTGCTATGGGCTCCGTGGCCCTCTTGAGATGTTGACGAAAATACAGCAAACCACTGATAGACAGACAAATTTAGCGACGCAATTCCTTCCCCAAATGTGGACCAGCGAGCTGCTTTTGGGACCTATCAATATTTCCAACTCAGTGTTGCAGGTCAACATACCGCGATGTATTGCTACGAAGGCATAACTTCTCCGTCTCAAGAAGTAACAACAAGAATTAGTTTCAACACATCATACCGTGGAGATACGCTATAGCATACCTGTATGGCAAAAATAATTTCGATAGTCAATAAAGATACATGCACATATCTAGGTAGCCACACTCACTTAAAGCAACATTCGAGAATTCAAAGACAAAACAGGGGTCTTCTGTCCCTTCTCTCAAAGTACCGAAAGACGCATAATGTTACGTCCTTTTTGCAATGTCGAACGTATACACCTGTGCTATGATGATCAGGTAAGGTTAACGAAAGGAAAGTTAGGTAGCAAGCGAGCTGGTGGTGACGATCCATGACTTGAAAAGGTAAGGTTGTTTATGTCCAAGTAACAGCCATTACTGGGCCTCCTTTTTGTTACTCAGAGGACATAAAAAGGACAGACTGAGGCAGCTGCGCGCTTTCGAGACACTCACGCAAGAGCTAGCCTCTTCATCGACACTCGATGTAATTAATCTGTGTTTGGATTAAGATGGATCACACAACGCCCAACCACACAATAATGCTATGCGAGAATGCTCTGTATTGCGGACCCTATCTTTCCTGTTCAAGTCCTGCCACAGCGTTCATTATCGAGTGATTAATGGTTCGTTCGTCAACGGGAAAGCATCCTAACGTTTAATATACCTGTGGCCAAAAGGATATTCTCTCACCTTTCAAGAAGTGCTAAAAAAATGTTAATTGATCTGGACATGCAACAGAAAATACGGCGCCATGATATTTGAAGGCGCGCTCTATCCGCTACAGAATTACCATGGCATGTGCTAGCGAACGACGACCCCTAACTAAAATTTCCACTTCAGTGTTTCATTCTTGTTTATACTGCAGTATGATAGATTGACTATAGATCATGCTTCGCAAAAAGAGGACGAAAGCTCGTTCAGCGTTCTTCTGGAACCATATACTATGTGTGTCTGAACCTCTTCCCCGGTAGAACAGATTTTTCGGCATACGTTCAAATATTGCCCGGGATATAAAAACAACAACAACAACAACAACAAAAAACGCCTGTCTGCACAGTAATGTTTACATCTTTCGTTTGGAAATGTCTTGCGCTATGGCAGACGCCTTTGTGGTGCAAGTTTCACGCAATGCAGAAGGGTGTTTTGTAAAACGGTGTTTTCTACAAAAAGCACCATGTCAACTGGCATATTCTAGAGAAAATGCCATTTCAGGGGCAGATTTCATGTAAAACACTGTGTGAAATGGGCGTTTTGCAAAAGTGTTTTCAACACTGTTCAGCACGTTGCAGTTGAGCCTGAGCAATAATAATAATAATAAATTTATTTGACAGAACAAGGCACATACACCAACACAAAAAAGCCTGCCTAAGCCAAAGGGCTTGTGGGCAGGACTCGGCAGGACAGTGGGAACAGAGAGTGCCCTAAAGACTCATAAGCAAAGCAGCCACAACCAGGACACTAATAGAGTCACTAATACATACTCAAAGGTAACAGCAACCGAATCAAACAATTAGTCATAAAATACTTTCTAAAGTAGAGCTTTAACGGATGACACAGATGTCAACAATAAAGCGTGCAATGAAAGTGAATGAAACATAGTTGGTACATAATAGTTGCGCTGACCTTCGCCATATAATGTAAAAGTTCTGACAACATGATACATCACTGGAGAGCGAGACTGTATACGGAAAGGACGAGGGATTTTATATGTGCTTATCCAATAGTGTTTAAGTACTAGTGTTTGAATAAACAGGTTGTGAAAGATTGGGAGTTTTTGTAGTTTAAACAGGCTTGTTTCCAATTGAGTTTCATGAAATAAGCACCCACATGATAGGCTTTGCAAAGCCTATCATATGGGTGCTTATGGGTCGGCTTTGCAAAGCCGATGTATGTACCCTGATAACCCTGAACCATATAAATACACATGCTGTAGATACATGAGCCGGGCTGACGCAGCACGCATTCATCGACCCCGACTTGGTACTGCTTTCACAAGAGCTTATAGGTATAAGCTAAACATGACCGACGACCCTACATGTAGACAATGCCACACAAGCGAAGACGACATCCATATGCTATTGCACTGCACGAAATATGAGGACGAGAGAAAGATCCTCGAAAAGCGTCTCTCCACACTGGACAGCCGGCCACTTACCATTGCAAAGATTCTGGTTGCATGGTCTATAGACGACAATTGCAGCAAGGCGGCAGGCTACCTGCTACAATTCCTCAAGACCGCAAACCTGCGGGACCTGTGACACGTGCTTCCGCGCATCTTCATTTCCCTGTGTCTGTTTATTTATGTGTGTGAGTGTGTGATTTTTTTTTTGTCCGGGTGAACCTTTTCTTTTTCTTTTTTTTTGAAGAGTATAAGACAAATATTGGCTGACCTCTCTCAACACTTAAAAACAACAACAACCCTTAACCAAACAGTTTCCGAAGCAAAGAACAGTTGAAAAACAGCGTGATACCATAGCGTAGTACAGAGTAACCCAAGGACTAACCTCCGTACTGAATAGGGGGTGAAACTTTTAATGGTGTACAATAAACAAGAAAGCCTACGGAGCTTCTTATGAAGATATCGGTTCCCCATTTTATGTTGCTATCCTAGTGAATACCCAACTATTTCACGGAAGAAACATAGCGGTGTGCATTGGCATGAACAAGAAATGGTGCATCACACAAGAAACGTTTTAATGGGTGTAACATCACCTTACGTGTAACATCACGGCACCATTATTATTATTATATTTTTAAGGGGCTGCGGAAGCAAATTAGTTTGGACTTTTGCAATAATAATAATAAACGGCGTTTGCTTACAAAAACACCCATTTTGCACGCTGGAGGGTGTAAAAAAATACCGTACGCGATGATAGAACAGGAGGAATAGCGTAGACTTCGGATCCCTTAGCGGGACGGACCCATGCACAGGTATCTAAAGTTGAATTGGACGACGGGGCTGGGCGGTCTCCATCTGAAAAGAGGGCTCGCCGTCGTGCCACGTTTTTCTTATTTTTCTTTGATCGAGTAGAGACAAGACTACAAGGGCTGGTGATTGTACGCGCCATGTCATCGCTGCACAGGGCTTGATGTGCGCACGATGGCACGCGAATAAAATCGTACGTCACAATGCAAAGCCAGTGTTTGTTTCTCTTGTTTCTAGCGTCCCCATTCTCAAAGAGATGATGCATTCTTTTGAGGTCCACGTGCGCCATCCTCCATTAAGCTTTTGATTTTTTTTGTTTGGTCTGAACCCCACCACACACGGCTCCTGGCTGGAGCTCAAGCGGGCAGCAAGCCCGAAGGGCGACGCAGCCCCGAGGCCATGCACCGAGTCTGCCAGGTGAGAAGTGTGTTCCCCTTTTATGTGTACTCGCGCTCCGCAAACTTACTTTCCTGTGCTGATTAACGCGATTAATAGTAGAGTGCTAGCCAACCCACTCGTACACTAATTTTTTTTTTGTGAAAAATTACTCATGCTAAACATTTTGTCTTCTACCGGTAGATGAAAGAGTGCAGTGAGAGTGGAATTTCATTGGCGCGGAGCAACGAATACGTGATAATATATGGCGTCCTGGAGTCGGTAGCGCCTTTATCTAGTCTGGAGGAAATAATAGTCAGTCTGTAGCATTCCGTGGCCTAAAAATAATCGCGATCGCTCAGCTTGTCATCCAACTCACTCAAATATTGTTTTTCAGAACCGAAAAAGAATGCGTTGCCCCATGACCAGTCAGTACCTTGGTCTTTCTATAATTTTTCGATGAACCACCTAGCTCATGCAGCAAAATAAAATAGAAAAGACTACAAGCAAACAAAGATAGTGCTAGTGTAAAACCGATCCAGAATGAAGATAACATTTACAGTTATAAAAAAAAAGATTGTGCTATAAAGAAGTGTTCTTCTAACTTTTTTTGAACTGCGGCTTTAAGCGCTGGCAGCGATCCCAGTGTGGTACGTGGCCGCCCGGTGGTGTCTGGAAGCAGCCATCCTTGCAGTCATCTGTCAGAGCAGCCCATCCCTCATGGCCTTCGTATCCCCCAAGCGTTCCTGCTACGATGATATAGGCCTTTATTACACGATTGACTGGCGTCATTACAACGTCCCCCGTGAGTTCCAACGCGGCACGACCATTCACGGCAGCGCCGAAATAAATAGGACCGTGTTTCTTTTCCAGTTGGTCCGGTGAAGAATGGTCGCTATAGTGTTCCGCGATGCTTTTTCCTACAATCTCTATTGACTAGTAATTTGCCTGCCAAAACAACAGTTATATGGGTCTGTACTTCGAGAACATTTTTCGTCTTCAAAAAGAGAATGACGTTTTGTTTTTAGAGCAGTTTGGAAAATAAAATCGTTCAATCTTGGTCCTTTACTAAACTAAACTAAACACTTCCAAAGGCGTGACGTAAATACTACATGCAGTGGTCTTGGATGATATACGCCTGTAATGTACTACAAGAAAGCGTGCGCGGAGCAAGGTGTCGATCCAGGGACCAGATTTGAGCACTAGCGCGCCCCCCTTGGGTGTTTTTGTGATTAGCTCGAATGACCCATTGAAGCCGTCTAATATTTAATACTCCTTTAGTTCACTGACAACCGGCCTCGGTGGATCAGTCGGTGGCGTGTCCACCTACTGATCCCAAGGTTGCGAGTTCGATCCCGGCCGAGGCCGCTAGCAACTTGGTGGCAGGGTGCAAGTTGCTTAGATACGCCGTCTTTCGCAGGTGCCAATAAAATACGGTCGTGTGCTGAGATTTCAGTACACGTTGAAGAACGCTCACGTGGGCAAAACTGACCCATTGACTGACCAATGTGGCGTAGCTCCTGATCATAGTTGTCTCGCGACGTCAAGCCACGAATTATTCTCCTCAGTTTGTCTACGAAAAGCCTGTGAAGTAATTAATTGCAAGTAACCAAATTACTGTAATGAGTTACAGCCTCAGTAATTAATTACTTCGAGGATTGCTTTCGGCATCGTTAATTGTAAAAGTAACCTAATTACTAGACATGTGCAAATAATGTTTAAAAAAAAAACCCAAAGGGAATAGATATATAACCAAAGCAAATACGAAATGAATAGTTATAAAACCGAAGCGAATAGGACCGGATACACATGCAGCACATGTACGGATATAGACATGTGTACAGCATATATACCTGATATACTCGTACGGATCAGAATATGAAATAGCGCTCATTTTGTTTTATGTCCTCTCGTGTGCCGTTTTCAACCTTAATTGTGCAGCTTCGGAACTACTCGAATATATTCGGTTTGGAAGAAACATAGATTAGATACGAAATTCGAATTCCGTATTCGATTCGAAAATCGAATCGAATTAGAATTATTCACTTCAGTGTTCGAAAGATTCGAATATTCCATGCCTACGTCGGCAGGTAATCTGTAAGGCAGTTGAAGCTTGTTTGGGAAATACTTTGCGCGTGATTTGGGATTGAACTTCATTTTTAAATCTTGAGTCATTTTCACGACGTCCGCGATTTTGACTTACACGAAAGACAAGATTATCGTGGCCTTTGAAACAGACAAGAACTTTTAGGGTGCTCCGTTCTGGAAGGTCAATGGACATTACAAGCTGTAGGCATAATCAGGATACCCCTTGTGTCTGGAAAAGTTAAAAAAAGGCGCTTTTTTTGTAGTTTCGGTGTGGTATTTTTAAGCCAGTCACAAAATTTCTGTGATGCTTTTGCAGCCGCAGTTCAGACACGCTCAATGTTTCTACTGAGCTTAGATCCATCGTATCCACTAGCATCCATAGAGCATCGTATTCTAACTATAGTAATTTCATGTTTTTTAAAATTCCGTGTTAGCGCCGCGACGCAACTGTGGCTACGAGCGGCGTACATACGTGGACAGATGGAGAGAGGACAGCAGGAAGGAGTGGGGGGTTAGTATGCGTCCTGGGCCGACTTCAGGGGGAACTGTGCCGACATTCGTCTGGAAAGTATTCGGAAAACCAGACAGCACAGCCGGTGGTATGACATTTTACTTGTCTTTTCAATAAATATTCCCATATTTGTAGCGCGTCACCACTGGGAAGGAGAATAGAGCTATACACATCGAAATCAAATGTATCAAAATGAATGTAACACGGCGTAACTCAATTACTGTGTACACCTATTACGGAGTGACGTCGAGGGTCGTATACTTGCAGTTTTGTGTTTGCTCCGAATGATGGAAGCCGCTTTGCGGTGGAAACAAACAATGCTCCCTGCAGGTTCATTAGTTGGGCCGCTTTGTCTGCGATGCTCCCTCCAGCATGTTTTCTACCCGGCTGGTAGCGACGTCTGGATCGGCGGCACTTCCGACCAACGGAGGGAGCTTCCATTGTAATCGGTTGGAGTGCGGAAAGCGGGACTCAATCAGACGCTCTCCCCACTGATTAATGGGCTCATCTCTATTATTGCGTTACCTCCAGTGAATGGAATTTCCCTCGTCGTACTGCACGCGATGAAATCCCCCAACCTCCAATGACGCCAGAATTCGTGTTCCACCCCCGGATCTCCAGGTAGACAAAGATGACAAATATTAAGAACACAAAAGAACGTTCCTTGCTTCAGAGACAATATTTCAAGTTCTTTCTGCGTTATACTTCTTATTTTTTTTATAGCAAAAACGCAGCAAAAGTGCTGGAGAGTAGTGTACCTTTTCTTTTATTTTTTCCTCAGAAGTTTACTGTTAGTTTCCTGGGTAGGGGAGAGGTAACTGACAAGCGCACCAGGCACTCGCTGTGTACACTCTCAGAAAAAAAAAAAAAAAAAAAAAAGGAAAAGAGTACAAAGAGTAACCTGTGGGAAAATCTCAGCTCAGCTGAGATTTTCCCACAGGTTACTCTTTGTACTCCAGTCCCCTAGATTGCAATTATTTTAATCTATTTTATTTTAATCCTCTGACACTGAAATTTACTCCCCAGCACTGCAAATGGTCTCTATAAACTTCACATAAATTTCTGTACATTTAATCCCGAAAGGCACTAACAGTTGCGACAATACATCTAGTATCCCAAAGAACTAATATTACTAACTTTTTTCCTTAGAGTGTACGATGCCAAAGAACTGTAACGCTAAATATTTTAATATAATAAGAGTTTAACTCGTTTACTCAGTCAAGCGTAAGAAGAACGAAGTTTCCGATGCGTCTGTTCACAATTTGATATTGCGTATTATAAATAATGCAGGTAAAAAAATGGTGGCAGCGTGCGAGCGGCATAATAACTTGAACGTAATAGTGAACAGTCAAGAGAGAGTTTTAGTGCATCATACGCTATCGCCTTTGCGCACGTAAGGAGTAGCGTAGTGGGTCTGCGCAATGCGCGAAGCTGTCTTTATGGTTTGCGCGTGCGCAGAACCACAAACGCTATCCCTTACGTACGCAAAGGCGATAGCGTACGATACAACAAAACTAATAACTGAATTTACATGTACGGATATGTTGACTGATCGTTAAGGTCGACTGGCGACGGTTTATATTACTGTCGACTAAGGTGCCATACAGGTATGCAGGATTCAGTCAACTTATCCTTGACTGAAGCGCCACCCTAATATTTTTTTAAATTGTAACCTTGAAATTTAAATACATTACACACAACTCTGTCATCGTGCGAATTCTTTTACTTCTCAAATACTTTTGCAGCCTTTGACGGTGTCCGCCCATTTGATCGAACGCCGTTTGATCGAAGGCGTTTGGTCGAACGCCGCTTGGTGGAAAGCCGTTTGATCGAAAACCGATTGATCGACGCCGTTTGTTCGAAAGACGTTTGTTCAAAGGGAGTTCAAAGCTCGCAGCGCGTCGTTAGCACCTCTTTCTCTGTAACTTTTGACTCGACCATCGGGAGTAGGCAATCAGTGTCCTCTGCTTTTTTGTTTGTTTGTTTCTTGCTTTTTTTTTCGCTAAAGAGGGTTGACCACTGTCTATTTGCAGACCTTCGTCACCCACGAACAGCACAGCCTTCTGGCTTTTTACTCTCTCCCATCCGAAAGCAAATAAAATTGAATTAAATTGAATTGAATAGAACAATGCGGAAGTATCCCGCGAACCAGTAGGACACATATTGAAGAAAATGGCCTCAAGTTGGGAGCAGCCAATAGTCTGTGCTTCTTCTAGGCACCCTTTTCATTGCTGGCGACAAATTTAAAGGGATCGATCCGAAATGGGATTGTGATATATGCGCGAAAGGCACTCGAAGTATGTGAATGCTATGAAGGAAATTTCGCCATATAAAACCTTAGTTCAACCTTGTTTAGAGCATGCATCTGCAGTCTGAGATACCTACACATCCACGCCATAAAAAAAAAAGAAAAAAAAAAAAAAAGAGGACAAAGTACAAAGATCTGCTCCCCGGCTTATATTGTCTAGGTTTCGAAGGACTTCTTCGGTTACATGGGAGAAGCCACGATATCCCACCGTTAAGAATCCACCGTTTAAAATCCCATATGTTAAAAATCCCAGATTTCTAAATTAAGGCTTTAATATGAAGAATGGCGGAATGATAGTGTTGAATAATACATATTACTGACAAGCCTCGCAGTATTGCATTATTTTGACGTCAGTAGAAGTCATTGTCGCGAATAAAAACCAGGTTTTTGGCGACCGTTAGGCTTAGCATGGCGGCCACATCAGAGCAGCAGAAATTGTTAGAATTTGGTTAGGTTAGGTTAGGTTAGTTTTCAGAGGTTAGGTTAGTTTAGGTGTTTTTTGACAGTTGACCACGCCGTTTGGGGCTCCCCACAGTTGGGTACGCACGCAACGCTACGTTAGCGCCGTTTGGGATTTTGAACATATGGGATTTTGAACATATGGGATTCTAAACGGTGGGTTCTTAACGGTGGCATTTCGGGATACCCCCGTTACATGTATGTTGGAAGAACCAAATTTAGATTCACTTGGACATAGGCGCAAAGTAAATAAACTAAACCACAACAAATAAGTAATGGTGATGTAGTAAATAAACTAAAACTGTTTTTTTTCTCCAAACCAATGGTCAGTTAATTACAAACATTAATAATACATTGTTAAAATTTGTCCACGTTCGACGCGAATAAATAATTCATAAGTGTCATTTATTTATTTGACTTATTTATTTGTCAAAAATGTTGATTATTTGAGAATTGACACCAATTAATATTTGACAAAGTAATGGGGGACTAGGGGTGAAAGGCATGTATGCCATGTTTAGTCACTATCTGTCATGGAGGAAAAACCTATCAAGTTGTCGAACGGGATAGGGTGAGCAACCCAGGCCATCGGATCGCCTTCTGGATGCGAAAAAGAGGATTAGGATGAGGAATGTTTGTTTGTTTGTAAGAAAAAAAAGATGAGGAATGAGGAATCCGCATGAGGAATGTGTCTATGGGCAAGCGGATTACACAGAGTGAAATACTCCTTAGGATAACAGCATTTAGAACTGAAGCTTTCTTTTGTTATTTTCTTCTTCTTTTTTGTTTGATCAACGCTCCAAGCGAACCAATAAAAAAATCGATCAAACGACCGCTGCCGTTTCGATCAAACGGTGTTCGATAAAATGGCTTTCGACCAAATGTCCCGCGTTCGATCAAACGGCTTTCGACCGGCAGTGACATATGGGAAGTGACTGAATAAGTCGACTGGCGCGGTTTACATGGCGGAGTTCAGTCGACATTATTTTGTTGTCTGAACTATCCAAGTCGAGCGACTTATTTTACTGCGCCGACTTCTATTTTACGTCGATATAGACTGGTTTACATGCAGACGATAGGTCGACTTATACAGTTAAGTCGACTTGTGAGGGCCCAGCCAGCTAACGTGGCCCCGCGTAGCTCAGGCATCCAACGCTTCGAAGTCAAATGGTTAGACATGACAGAAAGCATAAAACGAAGCGGTGAAATGGAGTATGCTAAGAACGAATATCGAAACATTTATTTTTGCGTTACTATACGTGCTTTCACAGTAGTAACTTACACATCATACTGTACACGTTCACTGCACAAATCAGTGAAATTTCTGAATGACAACAGTGATTGACGTTGGATTTAACTGCAGAGCTGCAGAGAGCGCCTGTGTGTCAGGCGCCCTGCTTGTGCGCTTCAACCGCCATTTGACCGAGTTCACCAGTCAGAGTGCTGTTATCAGGAGAGCGCCTCTCCAGTTCCGCTTTCCTGTACAATTATTTGCCTAGCATCCGCCATACCGTCTGAAGCGGCAGCCGATAACCGCAACGGCTACAGTGTTACCGGCACGACCTTGTCCTTGAGATAAGCGGGTCCAGTTGAGGAGGGAGATCCCGGCTCTCCAGTAAAGTATCACGTTCGCTTTCGATTGCTCCGGTTATCGTGTCAGCTACCTGACTCTCCGATTTAGGAAACACACGCTCAGCCAGCTTTCGGACGAAGATTATTTTTTTTTGTATCCAACGGGCCTGTCTCGAGGACAAGTGTGCTTCCAAGGACCGCATTGGTGAAGTATACAAGTCCTGTTGTTGCTATAGGTCGACAACATAGATCGACAAGTTACCTGTCAAAAAGAACTTGTTACAAGTTAAGTTACCGTGTGAAAAAGTTCTTCAGCCTGAAATGTAACTCCCAGTCACGGCGTCACTTACAAAAAAGAACGAGTTACTTCCAAGTTACTTCGGACACAAAATAGCAATACACAGGTGCAGCGCGCGTGAGCAGTTGAGTTAGACCTTGAGTTAATCCTGCGGAGCAGTGCAACATACTTAGATCTTTTTCGTTTATGTGCCACAATTTGAACGTTTGCACCTTACTCCGTGTGGGCGCACAATGGTTCAGCTTCATTTCAATGGCAGCGTTCTTATACTCCCTGAATGGAATACTGTTATTGATTGAATATCACGTTTTATGGCATAAAATGCCATAAAAGAACTGGAGAGAAAGCAAGAAAATATGTGGACGTGGGTGAAAAGCGAATTAAAAGTAACTTGGAACTTAACTTAAGTTACTCTGGCAAAGTTACGAGTTCCTCTGAAAGTTACCACGGCGCAGAAGCACCGAGTTAAGTTACAAGTTACAAGAAAAAGGAACTTAGTTACAGTAACGAGTTACCTCGAACTCTGGTCGACAACACGTTTCTTCATAAGTCAGATGAGACTGAAATTGCTGCTTTTTTTGTGGGGGGCTGCGTTTCCTCGAATGCCTGATGAAGCAGCTATGATAATGGGCAATGCCACATCAGATGGTCCATAGATCAATTTTGCAAACATGTTCTTTGATGTGCATTTAAATCTCAGCAACAGGACGCACACTGTTTCATGTTTCTTGCAGACGAAGTCCTGCCAAAGAGACTTGTACTATGGGGGCTACCTGTACCACGCCAATTCGTATAGTTTTACTGAAAATAAAAAATAGGTGTCTCCTATAAAGATGTCCTCGAGGTTTTGGACCTAGAATTAACTCTGGTGATGTTAATTAATTTAATTTATTCATTTCAATAATTAAACTAGTTAACGAATAAAAAAATTAATTATAATAATTTAATTAACTTAACCATACCATAGCGTGACGCCGAAACGTTACATGAAATTAGGTGAAATTTCTTGGGTGGCAGCCACACAAACGATCGGGAAAGGCGTATATTCTGCGCAAAATAATTTTGGGCCCAAGTAAACGGGGCCAAGCTCCTCTTGTGATAATTTACTGACTGATTTGAGGATGGCAAAAGAGACATTTTTTCCTCATGTGTGTATTTTCGTCGTTATATTTTGTGCCATTACATTTTCATGCGAAGGAGAGGAAACGAGGGGACAGATACCCTTGTAGGTGATGAGAAGGCCGTGTCACTTGGATCACAGCCAATTGAAACATTCCCAGCTGTTGACTTCTCTGTGTTTGTGCATCCCATGCAAAGCTGTAAGTTAGCTTATCTCTTATAGCTTATCTCTTCTACCTTATTTTCTGCCGCATCCCTGCCAACCAGAACCGACACTTATCAGTAGCCCTATCTTTGCAGCTCCCACGCGCGTGGACGTGCAGGTATGTCCACGCAAACGGCATGCCGACATAAATAACGCGAAAAACATTTGTAGACGAATCAGGCGGTATGCGATCGCCCCTTCATTTTAATGACTGTGTCACAGAAGCAAACAGCAAGCGCTCTCCAGACAACACACAGAGAGAGAGAGAGAGAAATATTAGAAGAAAAAAAAAGAAAAGAAAGAAAGATTTGGCGAGCTATTGTTATCATGCCGCGTATCATGCTTCCGTAACAACGACTCACACTTGTGCCGACATCATTCGCTGTGGCTGCTTCATGAGCAATTGAAGTCCGATACAAAAAGTGGCTAAAATTGTACCCTAAGTAAGGTGGTCCCGATTGACGCGTGGGAAAACAATATATGGTCTTACCATATGAAATTAGCGCCGCGAATTTCGACATTGAATATCCATCGTGTTTCAACTCACTTGATGTTGAATTTTAATGAAATACGCACAATGAAGAATTATGTGTAAGATGGGTTTTCCTACGTCCTGCTGCTATCTACTCCCAGTCGACCGAAATTGATTTGGCACTATATGATATTGGTGACGGTGGTCTGGTGAACACGATAATGCAAAAGCGACACCGAGATTACACTGATTATAGCACCCAAGATAGCACCCGAGATAATAGCACCCAATGCGATAAGCTGCCATTTCTGATATGCTCCTAGGCATGTAATCCCACAAAACTTTGCACACTGTATGGAAATGACCTTGCTTTCCGCATACGTGACCGCTAATTATATCCTTCGGTTACTGTGAGCACCATATCCTTTTATCCACGGAACCTCGCAGTCACGGGGCTGGCCTCAACCGATAGAAAATTTATTCTTCTATAAACGTGTGAAATTCACGTTTCTAAAGCAGCCACTATTGGGAAGGTGCAATAAAAACCCAAGCAGCAAAATGTACTGAAAGTCGAGTGCAATAGGGGTGGACGGTATGTGTCATATCAATGTTCTTTAGTTTCAAGAGTCTGTTCAAGGCCTTCCACCTACCCGTCCACCCCTATTGCACTCGACTTTCAGTACATTGTGCTGCTTGGGAAATAGCGACAGAGATTACACGTTTGCTCCACCTGAGGGGAATATCGCACTGATAACGTTCACTATCGCGCCCGCCACCCAATTTAGGCCAGCAAAAGTTTATGCACTGATTTGATAAAGAAACCTTTGATCATAATTATCTCGCGACGTCTAGTCCCACCCAAGCAGCACAACGTACTGAAAGTCGAGTGCAATAGGGGTGGACGGTATGTGTCTTATCAATGTTCTTTAGTTGCACGGGCCTGTTCAAGGCCTTCCACCTACCCGTCCACCCCTATTGCACTCGACTTTCAGTACATTGTGCTGCTTGGGCAGGAATCATTATCAAAGAAGCCCTGTTTCAAATATTTGCCCATACGAATGCCCACGGTGCTACGCCCTGTGAAAGATCAAATCCTACCGATATCGTAAGAAGTTGGTATATTCGTGGTATAGAAGGCAACATTTCCTTGAGCTTGAGGAGGGACGACGAGGAAGGAAAACAGCAACAAGACAGGACGAGCACGCGTCTACATCTTCACACCAACTCGCTTGCCTCCTTGTGTTATGTTCAACATTCGTGGTATATTCGGGTGCTTTTCGGAGCACCCGAGTATAACGCGCGACGTCTAACACGACGTCTAACAGCGCGACGTATAACAGTCCGACGAAAGGAGGTTGCAAACCCGGCCCACAGAGTAATAGTACAAAAAGTGACAGTTCCTTAAATTGGGAGAGGGAAGGCATGATCCCAGCGGCAGCCGGACGCGATAAGCCATGCCTGTGTTACCTCTTTATACGATGCCGGTGTGGGCTGGCCTTCCAACCTCCTTTCGTCGGACTGAGAAGGATTGCGCTGAAAAATTCGTCGCGCGCTATCCTCTGGGATCTCCGTAGAGCATGACGTTCGGCTATTTTTTCCCGATGGGATAGCTCCTCAATACCCTTGTCATCATTAATTTCAGTAACTTCGGCACGCTCTTCACATTGGCGGGGTAAAAAAGTGACCTTTACGTGGCATATTTCCCACTTCAGTTCGCAAAAATTTACATAATTAAACTTACGTTACATAGCACTCACATCAGTAGGTGGCAAAAACCCAGTAAGAACAAATGCCGTTGACCGCGTGATTCTAGGTGGTGCAGTTTTTTTCTGATTATAATTCAATGACACGTTTTCTGGGGCATCCTGTATATGCCCCAAAGTTAAAACTACAAACCAATCATAAGCATGACATAAGTTTTCAAGGTGCTCCGCTCGCTATAACTGCTCCATCTTAGCACATGCGCATTATTTTTTCTTCCAGTCTAGACCAGCTCCAAATATAAGACGCTCCAAGCCAATTATCATTCCGCACAGATATCGTTGTCTCTCGTGATTTGTTGAAAAATGGGACGAATCCGCCTTTTTGGACACTAACTGTGGATTCTGCATAACACTTCCGAAACAGGTATACAACTGTTTTCTACAAGCGAGGATGTTGCAGACCGATCTCATCCTCGAAGACGGCTGGCTCCGAGCGGTGTTTTCTAGTCAAGTTCTATTTTAATAGCGTAGCGATAATTCGCTTACTCGTGATCAAACAGGACGCCCATTATAGTATTCACTCTATATTTCAACAGCTGGAATATGCTTGCGATTTATCTGGAAGAACGGCGAAACCGCTCCGCAATATGCGCTAGTCCACGTGTTCGGAAGCTCTCAAGCGCACACGAGAAGATAGAGACACCTATCGACGACAGAGAAAGCTCATATTAATAGAGCCAGCAGTTTACATTCGGATTACAAGAACAGGGCAGAAGGCACGTGTCCCACAAGTGGCGTGGTTGGCCACTGCGTGCAGAGACGGATAGTCTGAAGTGCAACCACGCGTTCGCAGCACAGGTTTTGAGGACAGCACAGGATCACGCGCGCAGGCAGGAAGGCGGTTTCACCTCGTGCCATTCATGTTTCACGTGACAGCGAACGCTTTCCCTCCTTATCTCTTTCCGTTCTCTCTCTATCTCAGCTCGTTGTACTTCGCGTATAAGGACGCACATTTGGTTTCTGCGCCTTGGACACGCGACCGCATTGCTTTGGACATGGTGCAAGGAATCTTTCTATAATTCCTTAAAAAAAGCAACTTTTGGCTAGCAGTATTTTAACTTCAGTAGCTATTCTGAGGCTGCGACACAAAGATTGACAAACACAGCCCAACCTTTATGGAACCTAAGGAGTATAGGGACACGAAAGATCGAAATATGGTAGTCATAAAAAAAAAAAAGAAAAGCCAGACAGCTGCAGGTATCGAACCCACACCTGTTGATTACCAGTCAAGTGCGCTAAGCGATCACAGAAAAAAAATCGATGTCTCTTTTCCGGTGCCCATGTGGTCTTCAATAATACAAATGGCCGAACGCAACGGATGTCGCAAGACAAACACCAAGCTCGGCTGCTTGGTGTTTGTCTTGTGTTTCTCATTGTTTGCCCAAGCTCAGGCTTCATCTTCAATGGATTAATGCACTATAATATCAATGACAATAACATGGCGACATCGTAATTACAAAATAACGAGACACGAAAAGTACACGGAAGGGAAGGAATAAAAATTGGGGCACGTCAATGTACGATGTTCCGTTGTGAAAAACGAGAGCCGCGTGAACTGTAATACTATTAATAGGGCAACGACTGAAAGCGGAGACAGAGCACGCTCAGGCTTGCAAACCCGCTGACAGGCATTGTTGATCATATGTGTGAGAGAGCGTGCGATTGAGGAAAGAAACAGGGCAAGCGTGCCGCTGGGAGACGTAGACAAGTGCTCGTACCTATTTATATTACTGGTAATTCCTAAAGTCGGAAGAGCATCCCCTCAGGAGACGCGTGAAGGGAAGACGAATGTCCTCCTTCAGGGCAGGACGAATCCGTTTTCCGAAAAGCCCTCCAAAGAAACCAGGCCAAGACACGATACATGGCGGTTGTACAGTTGAGGCATCGCATAGCGATGCCGAGGTTTCAAGGATATGCGTACACATTGTCGCTGATTACGACTAAAATAACAGTAGCAGTTTTCTCCATCTCCCTTTGGTGGGGTGAGGTCAATGCTTATCGCTCATTGTTTTCCCGTGACAACGTTTTGCTTTTTAATTCCGTGCTAGCGCCGCGAAGCAACTGTGGCTATGAGCGGCGTACAGACGTGGACAGATGGAGAGAGTACAGCAGGAAGAAGTGAGGGACAGGGGGGGTTAGTATGCGTCCTGGGCCGACTTCAGGGGGAACTGTACCGGCATTCGTCTGGAAAGTCTTCGGAAAACCCAGGAAAAACCTCAGACAGCACAGCCGGTGACAGGATTCGAACCCCGTGTCACCTCCCAGTATCGGCGTGGAAAGCGATCATCCTAACCATTATGCCACGGGAGCTGGTCCCGTGACAACGTATTCCGTATAAAACTCAGCATGGTGTAAGGCATAACTACTCTTCGATTAATCGAACATTGACGACAGCAAACCAGTTGCACCAGCGCTTCCAGTCTGTCTGTCCACCTAACCAGTCTTCGGGTCGTGTCTTAGGGACATACCACTGACCGTTACGTACGGTACCACGCTATCATGTGCTTATCAATCAACCGTCGAATGATGTACTAAACCTATGACAAAAATGTCACTTTATGAAGCCATCCTCTTAGTAACATTTCCTTGAGTTTGAAAAGGAGACACGAAGGAACAAATTCAGTTCGTTCAACGAATTTAGTTCTTCGTCTTCGACCCTTGTCTTCGTGTCTTCTCCTCATACTCAAAGAAATGTTTCCTACAAGTTCGTTAGACCAGCTCGCTCCTGCGCTCACCGCCATCCTTTTAGCTCCATAATAGTGTCGAACACCACCTTCCTCGGCATGCACCTTGTGATATTAAGTGGTGTTGCTGTACACATAATTGTACTCCCTCTTATAACGAGTTTTGTAGAGCGAGTTTTGTAGAGCCGACTGCCCTGTAAGCGTTCCTTGTTAAGTGGGAAAGCCATCTTAAGCGCCTCGGCAATAGCGTTGTGCTCTCTTCTCACACTTACTAAAAAGGTGTGCAGAAACAATGAGTGTTACATAGCGTGCGACGTACGTGCGTTGAGGTGACGTATATGCCACTTCATTCCGCTAGGGTGCAGCACCCACTGGAAGACAGCACGATCGCCATGTTAACATAATAGTTTGGCGCTTTTACAAACTGTCTTAAAGCACGCTTGCATATGAATACTCTACATGCTACCAAAAACCGAAGTTTGGATATAATTCGAGAGGACATTCTTAACTGGGGGGGAACTTTTTCTCTCAAAGAAAAGAAACCGGTACCGGCAAAATGTTCCGTCGTGGCTAGCGTATGCACGTTCAGAAACGGCTTTTCGACTAGGCACACACGCGAGTCAAATTGAGACTCAGTTAAGGTGCCGGGATGAATGACTTAATTACGGTCGCAACGGTACAGTACACTCCGACTGGCGCGTAACTCTAAGAAGCAAAAGACGACACAGTATCAAGTCAAGCGTCTGCGGGCAACCGCCGGGGAGGCTTTAATTAAAGGGCAACAAGTCAGATCTGAAACCAGCGTCACGTCCATGCTCGCTTTTGCACGAGACTAATTTGCCGGAGCCCTTGCATACGTACTTTTTGTTCGCTGGACTCGGGCCAAGTGGCCTAGTGGAGGATGGATTTCTTGGGCGGGGCGTGGGCGGAGTCGAAACGTTTCCAGCTATCACAACAAGGATATAGGTGTTTGGGACGACAGTTGTCGGCCGCACTGTTGCCACCCCGAAAGCTCAGTAGCTCCAGCTCAAAGTATCCAATAACCACGGTGACCAGACGTTCAACTTTGGCTGGGGCGTTTTAGAGGTTCGGGCACGTCGTCTTACTATTTTTCGACTCAATGAATCAATATATTCCGTTTTCTCGGATGGCAAATGGCTTCGGAATTGAGGTATGAAGCGAGGAAACCGAAACAATATGTGTGCGGCAAGTATTTCTTAATAAACACGCAATGGAAACACATTTTTTCGTGGCATACAATTTATTACATCGTCCGTTGTTACATCTACCATCTTTGAGCACCCTCTTTTGCGCAGAGACGAGCGCACGGATGCCTTTGTGTTGCTCGATTTAGCGTGCTTATGAAACTTCGTCTGGTAACCAACGTTATTGTTTTGAAACAGCGGAAACGCGCATGGGTTTTCAACGAAATTCCCCGGAGGGACTTTTTTTGCGTTCAACCTAGCACCAGATTGCTTTGTTAACCCTGTAACCCTCGCATGCGCGATCAGGCTTTGTTTTTAGGTGGTGTTGACCTGACGCGCTCACTGGATATTAAAGCTGGCTCGAGACTCTATGAAAGCGCGCACAATGCCAGGTTTCTGTGGACATGCACGCAGTGAGCAGTGACGCAAGCTAGCGTAAGAGGGAGTGGGAATGGGAATCAAGAGGTTAAGTGGAGAGGAAAGTCAGAGCGTGAACACCTGCGCTGTGGGAGGGGGCACTGCCTATTCCTTGTGGGAGGGAAGGAATCCGCGCCACGCAAGAAAGTGAACTCCAAAGACACTCCTACCGTTAGAAAAGTACAGGAAAAAAGAGTCAGGTTTGATTTAATCGACTCGTCAGAATAGTAAAGAAATAAAAAATGGGACAGGCATGAAAGGACCTCGTCGCCACGCGTGAGTGTGGATTAAGAAACGGACACGAAGAGCAGGGACTTGTGTTGCGTAGAACGTAATAAAAACAATAACAGAGAACACGAGCAGTCCACGCGAACGTTCATTCCAGGAAGGCCTTGCTGATTCTGCATGGCGGTCAACCCTCCGGAGTGCCCTCACCTGCAACAGTTCTGGCACAGACACAACTCTGATATGTGCACGCAGAAATTTCATCCGAAGGCAACAAACTCTGTCCTCAGCAGAATCGCTGTTCATTCAGAGGCACCGTATCGATGTCGCCCCATAGACTGACTGGCCGGATGCGGTGAAACGAGACGTCGATAACCGCTGCCCTTTCGGCAGTTTCGAGTCGCGCCACGTGACGGCCGAGAAAACTGATACTCCTGTTGATTGTGTCCCCAACTGACATCGAACTCGACACAACCAGCCTACAAAACGGTCGTCCGCAGCAGAAACACCATTCATACTTTCTGACGAGAGAAACCATCGCATAAGTAGGTCACTGTAGTGCAGACTGATCAGATCAGGTAGTCACTGAAGCGCTTTCTGAGGTCCAGGTCACGAGCTAGTGATATTTTTAATTCTGACGCGTGCCAAATAAGCTTCATCACAAGATATTCCAACGCACTTCCAAACATGTAAGCCATTCTACAGAAGCACGAGCCCCTCCTCCAAAGCAGTGACAGACTTAGCAACAGGGATCGGAACCGGAACTGAACCCGAACCGAAAACCGGAAAAAAACGTTATTTTCTGACGAACCCGAACCGAACCGAACCCGAACAATTTTTTTGCTTGTCCTGAGCCGAACCGGAACTGAACCGAAAAGAATTGATACGGTTACCGGTTCGGGAATCGGTTCAGAGGTGAATTAATTGTACTACTGACCGACCTTTTTTTTGGCTCACCTGAAACGGTTATCTCACACCTTTCTGTTACAATCGTGTACGGTGAGCGTAAGCTTGCTTGCATGTAGCAAAATTACTGCCCGTGGACCGGTTAAACCGAGGCCGAAAAAAGTAACTGTTGCAATCCCTGTAAATGCCCCGACCGCTGACAGATTTTTTTTTGTCTGTGTATGTGCGGGGTGGGGGGTTCTCCCTGAGCCGAACCCGAACCGATATACCTGAACCGGTTCAAGCTGATAATTTCGGTTCAGCGGAGCTGAACCCGAACCGAACCAATATGCCTGAACCCGAACCCGAACCGGACCGAAAAAATACCGGTTCCGATCCCTGCTTAGCAATATATTCACCCATCCCATACAGGTGACCCATACCGACGCGCAAAAAACCTAGCAGACTCCTTGGTCAATGCCAAATTCAGCAAAACGAGCACCCCGTACACGGGAAGGGTGTAGCACGACTCACCCGTCCCAACTCCCCCGTCTCATTTCCCCCTCGCCGTCTCCCCCGTGCCAATTCTCCCTGGTGTGCCCGTTTTTAGCAGTTTCGTATATGTCGCGCTGGGAAAGAGCAAAGCGTCTTGGCTGACTGATTACTTGGTGACATGGTTCCAGCGATCCAACTACCTGCAGGGTGCACTTTAAAGGGCTGATGTGCACGTTTTTAGCAATTTCGTCTACGTCGCGCTGGGAACACAGCCAAGTGTACTGGGCTTTGTTGTGTTCCCAGCGCGACATAGACGAAATTGCTAAAAAACGGCGCACCTGCCCTTTAAAGCGCACGCTCTCGGTAGTTGGGTCGCTGGAACCATATCACGAAGTAATCAGTCAGCTCAGGAGCCTTTGCTGTGTTCCCAGCGCAACATAGACGAAATTGGTAAAAACGTGCACACCAGCTCTTTAAAGCATCCTGCCTGTAGTTGGGTCGCTGGAACTATATCGCCAAGTAATCAGTCAGCTCAGGACGTTTTGCTGTGTTCCCAGCGCGACATAGACTAAATTTGTAAAAACGTGCACACCACCCCTTTAAAGCATCCTGCCTGTAGTTGGGTCGCTGGAACCATATCGCCAAGTAATCAGTCAGCTCAGGACGTTTTCCTGTGTTCCCAGCGCGACATAGACTAAATTTGTAAAAACGTGCACACCAGCCCTTTAAAGCATCCTGCCTGTAGTTGGGTCGCTGGAACCATATCGCCAAGTAATCAGTCAGCTCAGGTCGTTTTGCTGTGTTCCCAGCGCGACACAGACTAAATTTGTAAAAACGTGCACACCAGCCCTTTAAAGCATCCTGCCTGTAGTTGGGTCGCTGGAACCATATCGCCAAGTAATCAGTCAGCTCAGGACGTTTTGCTGTGTTCCCAGCGCGACACAGACTAAATTTGTAAAAACGTGCACACCAGCCCTTTAAAGCATCCTGCCTGTAGTTGGGTCGCTGGAACCATATCGCCAAGTAATCAGTCAGCTCAGGACGTTTTGCTGTGTTCCCAGCGCGACATAGACTAAATTTGTAAAAACGTGCACACCACCCCTTTAAAGCATCCTGCCTGTAGTTGGGTCGCTGGAACCATATCGCCAAGTAATCAGTGAGCTCAGGACGTTTTCCTGTGTTCCCAGCGCGACATAGACTAAATTTGTAAAAACGTGCACACCAGCCCTTTAAAGCATCCTGCCTGTAGTTGGGTCGTTGGAACCATATCGCCAAGTAATCAGTCAGCTCAGGACGCTTTGCTGTGTTCCCAGCGCGACATAGACTAAATTTGTAAAAGCGTGCACACCAGCCCTTTAAAGTGCACCCTTGCCTGTAGTTGGGTCGTTGGAACCATATCGCCAAGTAATCAGTCAGCTCAGGACGCTTTGCTGTGTTCCCAGCGCGACATAGACTAAATTTGTAAAAGCGTGCACACCAGCCCTTTAAAGTGCACCCTTGCCTGTAGTTGGGTCGTTGGAACCATATCGCCAAGTAATCAGTCAGCTCAGGACGCTTTGCTGTGTTCCCAGCGCGACATAGACTAAATTTGTAAAAGCGTGCACACCAGCCCTTTAAAGTGCACCCTTGCCTGTAGTTGGGTCGTTGGAACCATATCGCCAAGTAATCAGTCAGCTCAGGACGCTTTGCTGTGTTCCCAGCGCGACATAGACTAAATTTGTAAAAGCGTGCACACCAGCCCTTTAAAGTGCACCCTGCCTGTAGTTGGGTCGCTGGAACCATATCGCAAAGTAATCAGTCAGCTCAGGACGCTTTGTTCCCAGCGCGACGTAGACGAAATTGCTAAATACGTGCACACCAGCCCTTTAAAGTGTACACAGCCAGTGGTTGTGTCGCTGGAACCACATCATGCATCATTTGACCTCATTTCTGAATGCCCTCACACTGACCTCACATACCTCAGGCCTCACCAGTGACTTCACTCACAGAGACCTGGCGCCCCTCAGACCTCATGAGTGCACTCACAGGAGGTCTCATGAGGGGCACAACCTCATGAGTGCACTCACAGGAGACATTATGAAGGTAAGACCCTCAGGGCTTGCGTTTGTGAGTGCCGTGAGGGTGAGGGCGATTGAGGGCATGTGTCTGTGAGGGCCGTGAGGGCGAGTGAGCGCATGTGCTCGTGAGGGCGGTGAGGGTGAGGGCGAGTGAGGGCATGTGCCCGTGAGGGCCGTGAGGGTGAGGGCGAGTGAGGTTTCACCAAAATGCCCACCTATGGGACAGACTCGATAGAAGACCTTCTGAAATCGTGAAAGTGTTTGGTGATTGGCCTGATCTCCATCGACAGACTGTCCACTCATATCTTTTCTATACCAACGGAGGAAAATCAAACAACAGAACAGAAGACGTAACACTGCCGACAACCCGTTTCGACTCCTGTGAGTGGAGGAAAGAAACGCTCCTCCGCCTGTGGAGCCGTTGGCCTTCAAAGATGCATCGACGCTACCACATATATAGTGCTCGAGGAAAGTCTAGAGGATTTCCTCCGCTCGGGGGACCTTTCAAACGGATCGAGCGGACATGTCGAGATGATTTGAGAAGCACAAAATCGGACTGGAAGAGTAGTTCGAGCGGAGGTTCGAGCCTAGGATTGTTTGAGAATACGGCCGTTGGTGTGCCAACGAAAGGTTATCTGCCACTTATCAAGCAGGCAATGGAAGGTAATAGTTTTTTTTTTTAAATTCCCTGTTAGCGCCGCGAAGCGACTGTGGCTATGAGTGGCGTACAAATGGGGACAGATGGAGAGGAAACAGCAGGAAAGAGGGAGAGACAGGGGGCTAGTATAGGGTTGACTTCAGCGGAAACTGTGCCGACATCCCTCTGCAGAAAGTCTTCCGGAAAACCTCAGACAGCAAAGCAGGTGGTAGGATTCGAACCTACCACCTCCCAGTCTCTACCACGACCGTGGAGTAACCACGAACCAGTGGCTGCGTTTATACACACGGCCACGTCGCTGGTGGAATAGACTATAGACGAGAGAAGGCGAAGTGAGGTCATGATCTCCTCGCTTGTAATCGACCAATGTGATCTGATCATAATTAGTGAGTTTTAGTGGATCGTGCGCTATCGCCTTTCCGTACGTAAGGGATAGCATTGGTGGTTCTGCGCACGCGCAAACCATAAAGAGAGCTTCGCGCAGTGCGCATAACCACCACGCTATCCCATACGTACGCAAAGGCGACAGCGTACGATGCACTAAAACTCACTATTAGAGAGCTTTAGTATCTCGTACGCTATCGCCTTTGCGTACGTAAGGGACAGCGTTGGTGGTTCCGCGCACTGCGCGAAACTCTCTATCTGTTATGGGCGTGCGCAGAACTACCAACGCTATCCTTTACGTACGCAAAGGCGATAGTGTACGATGCACTAAAACTCACTATTATCTCACCAATCCTTCAGACGGCAGTGGGACACAGATCAGCCTTGATGGCGGACAACCGCGTCCCGCATCATCATCGCTTCTATGACCTGTGTGTGTTGCTTAATCACTGAGTGACGTTTCAAATCTGAGCCCATGTAGCACAATGTATATATTGGAAGTTATAGAGCGTATGTGTGAACGAGTAAGGAAGTCGCAGTACGATTTATTGTTGTGTATATTGAGGTTTTAGAACAAATAAAATGCGTCAAATGCATAAGTCCTCGCATCAAACTGAACTTCGGGTCAGTGGCGTATCTAGAGGTACCTGCGCCCATGGCAACATAGTTAACGTGATGTCCTTGGGGATGCGTTTTCGTGTGGTCCGCACTAGGTTCCACACTACAACCTCTCTAATCGCGGGTGCTTTAGATCATTTGTGAATGTGCCAGGTTGAGAGCCCGACCTGGCACATTCACACCCGACCACATAATGGCGCCCCTGTTCACCTGGCGCCCATGGCACCTGTCCACACCTGCCACACCCTAGATACGCCACTGCTTCGGGTACACTGTCGCGCCTGGAAAGATACCCTAGTTTGCGAACACCGACATGCGAGCGTCTTCACACTTGCAGCTGTTTGTCGTCGCTGACACGATGAACACGTGTGTCCATTTTTTGCGAGCCAAATAGCATTAACTGTTGTGCTGCCACATTCATTGGTGTAGTAATAGCCCGCTCACACTATAGGCGAACAACAGCAGAACAGCGACGAAAAACACGTGCTCGCAGATGTTTTGCATTTGTTCGTGGTCTTATCACACTGGGAAAACGAAAAACACAGAGCAACAACAGTGCTGGCGAACATTGCTCTGCAAAACATGTTCTGCCCTGCTTTGCAATGCCCTCACACCGCACGAGCTCCCGTGAAAACGCGCTAGGAAAACAATCCGTCATGGAGGACGCTCTCGCGATACGGCGATACTTGTGTGCTATGTGGCTGATATTTCCATGAGCAACGACGATGGTGACATTTTGGCAGCACTTGCGCTGTACAAATCAGAAACGAGGGACGACAAGGAACAACAACAACGAAGATGGTGGGTCAGGTCATGGTTGAAATGCCGTGTGGTGCAGGGATGCTATGCGAACCTACTTCGAGAAGATCATGATAATTATTGGCGATGGACCAGGACTGAGACACCAACATGTGAGGAGCTTCTCCATTCCGTGACACAGTGCACTGAACTGTGGACTTCCATTGTGTTTTCCATCTCGAAAATCGAGCAATGTCCGAAACACAGCTTTTGTTCTGCGCGTATGTTCTCCATGTTTCGTCATGATTTCAACCACATTGGCAAAACACTTGTTTTGTTCGTATGTCTTACGCATGTTTCCACAGTGTGAGAGGGTGTTCGCCCAACGTGCTCGTGAAACACAGTTCGCCAGTAGTTTTGCTTTCGTGTTTCGCTCATGCTTTGCTGTTGCTTCGTGTTTTCTTCAGCTAGTGTGAGACGGGCTTAAGCTTCGACAGGCTCTGGAAATATCTGTGTCCGGTGTGTCTGCGACGTTCATTTACAGGCCTCAAGTGGAAACTCATCTCAGGCCCATCCGCTCAGGACGCATACTAATGCCCCTTTGTCCCCCACTCCTTCCTGCTGTCCTCTCTTCATCTGTCCACATCTGTACGCCGCTCATAGCCACAGTTTCTTCGCGGCGCTCACACACACACACACACACACACACACAAAATCAGACCCCACTAACGACGACAGCAATGCACATGAAAGAACTATGATCGCTACATATTTCACAGCAAGAACGAACGCCATAAACGATACCCAAAGACGAGAACGGGAGGGGGTTCATTGAGAAAACTCGATGCTCTGCTGGCTGCCAATCTTTAGCTGAGTTTGCGCTGCGTTCGCTACGACAACCGCTGGCTCAGGCACGCCTTGTCGAGTTCATGTACTAAAGCAGTGTGGTGTCAGGGTTGCGACTTTTAGCACGTACAGGCAGAATATAGCAACAGTCTGTCTCGTTATCTGTTCACATGCGCAAAAGATAGCTAAAGTAAACAAATAAACATAGGCACGTGCTAACTGATTGCAGGTGATATGTTGGCGTTCCTCTTGTAGGTAAACAACAACTGAGAGCCCAGGCTTGATCTTTTCTTAACAAGCGGTTGGGGGGCTTTAAAGAAGTCCCCCTCGAACCTCTTCAATCGGTTATGTTCAAAAATATTCCGCAAAGTTGAGAATACTTTTATCTTCTTTTGCTGTGTTTTGCATCGGAGTAATTCAACTTGTGCAGATATATTTGCGTAAATGCTTCATGCTTGGCTTTCTAAAGGGCATGCAGAGCGGTGCCTAACTGAACCAAAACTTTCGAGAGAGCAGAGATTTTCAAGTGTTTGAGTGTAAATACCCATGAAATACCGATAGGAGTGCCTATGAAAATTAGTGGACGCGTAAAATAACGTGTTGTACCAGCTGAAGAGACATCAATGTGTCCATGCCACCATGCAAGTTGAAACATTTTTTATAGAAAACTGTCCTAATTTGAAACGTACTTGGTGGTGTAGGCATTTCAGTGCACTAGCCGCACTGTTGATTCGCCTGGATACTGTGGAATAAAAATGACGCGAATATTTAATGACAATATGGCCAAAACATTTAATATGCAACAGGAGGCAGAGTGCTTCAATATGCCCCAACCTCGGGGCACGTAGCAGCAGGCTACGGGTATGTTCAATAATAATTCAGGGCTTTACGTCGCGAAACAACTTCGCGGGTATGTCCAAACAATTGGGCATTGCATAAGGCAGGAATCAGGGATCTGCCATGCAGTCATGGCAAGCGTATAATAGGTGTTTGTTACCACAATTCCAATGTGATCAGCCCTTGCAAACCTTGCACTGAACCCACTCCTGGTTCGGTTCATACTTCTCATGTCACACCAGACAGTAATATTCCATGAAGTCGTCCACAGCAGTATTTGGGCGTAGTTTATTCCTGGGACGCCCTAGGCTTTCCTCTGCTCAATGTTTGCTGCGTCTTGCTGTTCTCTGCGGTGTACATACCGCCTTTACGTTTACAAATTGAAACACTTGTTGCAATTTGCCCCATAGCGGCATGACACCGATAAACGCCAAAAGTTACTAGAGCTAAGACTGCGAAAGTGCGTCCCAACTTTCGTGCTTTTTGTGCAAGCATCCTCGAGCACACAGACAATAAGTGTAGTCAGAGAAAATTTGCTTTTGAGCAGGGCCGGCGTCTACGGGGTGCAGGGGGGGGGGGGGGGGGGCAACTGCCAGGCACTACTCTGAGATTGAGGAGGGGAAGCATTACGTCTTGTCCCATCCTACAGTACATAATAGGTAATACAATTGTACATAGTAGGTAATACAATTGTAGGCTAAAGCGTTAAGGAAGATGGCCTCGCTATTTTTGTTACTCATCAAATCAGTCAACAATACTATACACTATGATGTGGGGAAGCATTACCTTTTGTCCTAGTTGGCATTACAATACATTACTTGACGACGATACACACGTCGCTGTTGGTCGTCATGGGGCCGCCGCCTCGGGCTGGCATGATGGTGTGCTGACTCTTGTGGTCACAAGGTACCCAGCACATCAGCGTTGGCTACTGACACTACTCTGATATGGCGTCGTCGTTGGAAAGGGGACTTCTTCCATGCGTAGTTGTCCTACTTGATGACAATACATGTAAGACTAAGTTACGAGGGGTTTATTCTTCTTCTTCATCCTCGGGGAAATGGCCGTTATCCACTAAGGGCGATTGGCCAGTACCAGATGAGGATCATAGGCGTGGATTTTCCTGAACACTAGCTATATATGTGAGGAGGAGGAGGAGGTTGAGGCTTGTCGGACTAACGATAGGTATGGGATTCGCGGAGGATAGCCGTGAAGTTAAGCGCAAGAGAAAAGGCGAGGCGAAGATACGTTCACAGCTCAAAAGCGCTGGCTAAGAGTCATGAAGGCAGCCACACTAGATGCTACGGTCCAGTTCCACCTCCCTGCATGCGAAGACCCGAACGATAGAAGAGAGGCTAGGCAGAGGGGGGCGCCTTGCATTTTCAGAGGGCGAACCAGATAGTTCTGACGAAGTCGGTCGTA
Source organism: Ornithodoros turicata (assembly GCF_037126465.1). Lineage (NCBI taxonomy): Eukaryota > Metazoa > Arthropoda > Arachnida > Ixodida > Argasidae > Ornithodoros > Ornithodoros turicata. The sequence continues at coordinate 35,022,794 of NC_088201.1, forward strand.
GAGGCGACAGTGGAGAAGGAAGTGTTCCACTGTTTCGTCCTGTCCACAGTGTGGGCACAATGGCGAATCGTGGACGCCAGCCCGATGCAGGTAGAAGTTTAGGGGGAGGGGGGGGGGTTATTCTTCCTTTACACTGTCCCCTTACGCTTCCCAAACTGTGCCTTCTTCCTCTGGCTTCATCCCCTTCCTCTTCATCTACCTTACAATACACACGTATATCTAAATAACACGTATGTACGTATATCTAAATAAATGTCCTGTATATATACGTTTATTTAGACCAAAACAATATAACAATACAAAAATATAAGTATGTGACGTATGGAAGAAGAGGCTGAGCAGCACGGTACTCTCGCGCATTAAAATCATCTCGTTCCCAACAGATTGACTGTTCCTTGTTCGTTCGTCATATATGAGTCGACAGGATAAAACCTGAAACCACGAATATGCCTCCCAAGCATCAACGGCTCGTTATTTCCAAAAACAACGGCGGAGTCAACAATGTACCGACACAGAATGGCTCCGTCTCTCTGAATCCAAGACTGACTCCTTCAATTGGACACAAGAAGATAAAGTACGGCGTTTCAGTGAGTACATCGAAGGCGAAGCGTTTCGCTGGTATCTGAATGAATATTTTGACATCAGAATGGTAGACGACTGGGCAAGTTGGTACAATGACTCAGTCTGAGCGCTCATTCTGGACGGGACTGCGCTAGTGGTAGTGCTCTTCGTCTTTCAGTCTTGTCCCGTCCCGTCCACAATGAGCGCTCATACTCAGTTAAATTTTTGACTCCCATAAAACTCTGGAGGACGCATGACCATCCGCATTGCGACGTCGGTTGCCAATTCCTTCTGTACCTCCAGTCATTGCCGACAGAATACAGGTCAGTCAATCGGGTCATACTATGAAAAGAAACGAAGTCTGGGCAAGGCCGCCCACGTAGTTTCTGGTCTGACCGACGGTCTCTTGGCAGACGATGAGCTGGCGCTAGCAGTACTTTCCATTGAGTCTCCAATATAATAATTCAATGCAGCCCAGAAAATCGAGCTCGCTATGAGCAGACGAAATAAGAAAAGCAATAATAACACTCAGCATCCCCACAGGAGCATGCAAGGCACCGTCGCGTCGCCCTCGCAACACCCAAACATTCCTCGTAGGTACTGTGCGTCAATGAGGCTCCTGCAACAGTTCCATTGGCAAAGCACCTGCCCGGACCGACTATCAATGTCCACCCTTCAGCTCTGAACAGGGAAACGGGGATAGCGATCAAAGGTTTCAGTAACTCCTTTCAACGTTTTCATTAATGAGAATCCTGTTCAACTTATCCTGACAATATCAACTCATCATAAATTTAAGCATAACAATTGAACAAGTCACATCGCCAACACAAACCTTGAATCGCGTCCACATTTATAAAGAAAGAAGTCTAAGTCCATGTCCCGCGAGGCATGAAGGCAGAATTACTTCATGGCCTCGACAACGCTTGTGACTTCGAATTCTTTCGCGACGCCTCAACCTTAACACTCACGACGTAGCTCCTCACACTTCATCATCCCAACCTCAAAACTCCCTCGGACTGTCCCCAACAACTTTAGGAACAGAGAGCTATCTAGAAGGCGACTCTTTGACGACAAAACAACGTACACCGGATGAACTACTACAAAAGTACCGTTAAGACCATCACTACCAAGCACCAGCTTCGCAACGTCGTCAATTATTTTGATGACATCGTTGTCTATGCACCTACATTTGAAGAGCACCTAGCATACCATGACACCTTGCTGGAAGTGCTACAAGCAGAGAACGTGAAACAGAAGTTTAAGAAATACGAGTTTGCACGCACCAGCACTGACTAGTTGCATTTTTAGGAAAAATTCTTCTCGGGAACAGCACCGCAAAGGATACTGCCCCAATAATCGTTTTATAGGCCCCGCATTCAAAGACTACCTACTTGGATTGACTGCTTCTGACCACAGCATGGAGAGGGGGGTTGATGTATGGAAGAAGAGGCCGAGCAACATGGCTCGGACTCTCGTCCATCAGTAAAATCATCTCGTTCCCAACAGACAGGCTGTTCCTGGTTTGTTCGTCACATGCATATATACAGGGTGTTTCACCTAAAGTGATAAAAAATTCTAACTGGCGACGTACTCGCCGGAGGATTCTGAAACTTTCGGCAATTACCTTCTGGAAACTTTTGCCACCATTGTGGAAGGGTTTGGACAATTTTTAATTCCGGCAAATTTATTTTTATCAGTTGAACTTTGAAAACTGACAAGCGAACCTCACTTTTCTTTTTTACAGAAATATGAAGTCCTCCACGGATAACCGCAGACCCAACAAAAGCTATACACAGTATTGCAACGGAAATAGTCGAAAAAAATTAGTAAAAATTACGCTTTAGCCCCGCCTGCTTGATTTTCGCAAAGAAGGGCGCGCGAAATGTGCATCTAGAGGACGAAGTTTCCCCGCCTTAATTTGTTTTGCCTTCGTTGTGATAAGACGGTTGTTTTGTTTTCTTTGTGATAAGACGGTTGTCACCAGCATCAAGGTCAAAGGGGGGGAAAGAAAAGTCAAACAAGAGGCGGGAACACTTCCTCCTCTCCCCTCATCTTCCCTGCGCTCTTCTTTGCGACAATCACGCAAGCGGCGCTAAAGCGGAAATTTTACTAATTTTTTCCGATTATTTTTGTTGTGATACTGTTCATAGTTTTTGTTGGGTCTGTGGTTATCCGTGGAGGATTTCATATTTCTGTAAAAAAAAAGTGGGGTTCGCTTGGCAATTTTCATAGTTCAATTGAAAAAATAACTCTCCCGCAATTAAAAATTGTCCAAAGCCTTCCTGAATGGTGGCAAAAGGTTCCAGAAAGCAATTGCCGAAAGTCCCACAAACCTTCGGCGAGTACGTCGCCAGTTAGAATTTTTTATCACGTTAGTGAAACACCGTATACAAGGCGTTTCTTTTTCCTTCACAGATTTCGTATACAAAAGCTACGAGGGCAGCGTAGGTGTCGTTTTTGCGGTTGAGTCAAACGGCCAGGCGGACATCCTGTCGAAGCGAGTATGCAACTACAAGGTCACTAATGACCTAAAATTCATTAATTAACTCTTTAATTAGGGGATTTCGGGCAAAAGCGAGATAGCAGAATGGAAGACAATCCTCGTTGAAAGCCACTCCATCTTTCAACAATCCTGAAACACGCACGTGCGTTCAAGTACCTCTATCGCCGAATTTTGCTATGCAAAGAACCGAAACCGCGCCGGTCGGGAGCGCACGGGGCATAGCGCTCATTGCATGTCAGAGGGCCACGTGCTTTGGAGATATGGAGATGAGTGGAGTAGGTGCTGATCTGCTGGCCAGATCAACCGCTTTGCGGCTCAGATAAGCCTTCGTCGGCGAAGGTCATACGCAGCTGAGGCGCGCGGTTTTGGTTTCGGCCCATTGACATAGCGAAATTCGGTGACGGACAGTTCATGGAATAAAGCCATGCACGCATTGCGAAATGGAATGTTTATTGAATACAACTGCCAATGGAAAGAAGAAAGCAAGAAAGTCAGGTCATGGGAGTACGAAAAAGATGACTTGTCAACATTTCAAGTCTGTGAACAGTGGATTTTATTCTCAATTCGGTTCTTGTCGATTTCCCGGTTCGCTGTTCCCTTGTACCCACGTTCATACTCGAATGTGTCAAAAGACGAGGAACGCAGCATTGTCGGCGTTTGTAAACTTGAAATTGAGTGTGTGCTATCGAAATATATGTAGAAAAAAAATGGAAACGTAGGTCGCGCATAGGTGGCATGATGTGCTATCGAATCACTTGTTCCTTGGTTTTGCGTTACCACGTTTCTTGGATGCAGGTATGCATTCGTGCATGCATATACATATGAAAGTTCGGGGAAGTGTATGCAGAGTGCGGGAGGGGGTGGGAGGTGATATTTTTCTCATCTCAAAGGAGGAGTAGCAGAATTCATCCGGATACTAATTAAATTTTTCTTTCTTTTTTCATCATTTAATCAAATCAAGAAGAAATGGGAGAGAGAAAAAAAGTGAAAGAGAAGCGATAGTGAGCCGATTGATCCCGGCTAGGATTTTTCCACACCCTGACCATGTAACGATGCCTGTAAACGACCACTAATGACTCGACGGCAAACCGTTTTTTTTTTTCTGTTTTAAATCCGATGGTGTCCCGAGAATAGCCTGGAACAGTCAGTCAGCGTGTAAACAAAGAAGAAAAAGCAATGAGATAATAAAAAGACGCGGGAATGACAGAGAGACTTTGCATTCCGTGACGAATCTCGATTGCGGGAGTGTGCCTCCGCACTCTATAAATAACGGGGCGGGCAGAGAACAAGACAACGTCCTGCCTCCAGATTAATGTTTGTCCCCCATTCGTGCCAAAAGAGGTGAGGAAACTAGAATATGTGTTCGTAAACGTCTTTGCGAAGAACAGCTTCTGAAAGGCCAAGGTGATGATGTGACGCTCCCTACCACGATGCTTGCGCGGTACCAGTTGATGGCTTCGTGGCCTTATCAATTAAAGGAACAAGCTTATTGCTCATTTCTTCCTTTTTTGTTGTAATCAATTTAATAATAAAAGTAATAATATTATTATTATTATTTCTTCGCCGTTCGTGAATTATGAGTGAAAGAAACCGCCAAGTTACGCTTTCCCTTTGTCGCTGCTTCTCAAGGAACGCGACAACGCAGACAGCCCTCGGAGTGGTCTCCTGAAACGATCTCCCACGATGATTGGACAAATCATTTGAGGATACCAAAGACAGACCGCTCCGCATTGCCAGGGAAAGGGAGAGCGAAAGCGGAAGAGGAAGAGCGAAAGAGAAATTGCCTCCTTTCGCCTGCGAAGAATTCAGTTGTTTGCTAGCGATACACAGCACAGGCAAAAGATTTCAAGTATTAACGATACACTCTAAAAACAGAACCTCGCCGCATAACACACTCAGAACCAACCGCCATTCGTACTTTGCGATGCGTTCAAATGAGAGGAAGCTTCTGTTCGCTCCTCGCCAGAGTATATGGGGGCACATAAATGTAGGGCGTGGAGATGCAGAAGGATTGCGTCGTTGCGCTACTCAGCACGGTGGTTAAAAGTTTCATCTCTTCAAGGACCACACGACGTCTTTCTGCAGCACGGACACATGGACGTTTTCAACAAAGCTGGCCTGCGTTAGATGAGCACGATGTGAGAGGCAGGGGCATGTCAACCGCTGGGTCGGGCGCCAAGACGCCGGATTAATGGCAGCGCTGTCGAATGAGCGACGATTGCGAGGCAAACAACAAAGGAACAGTCGAGGTTGAAGCGAGGTGTGGAAAATCGCGAGGCCGTGTAATTTTCTCAGAAGGACTTCCGACAATGACACCATCTACCTCCGAGTAAGAATATTTGCTAAACACAGTCCCACAGCAGGAACAAACGCCGCGTGTCAAGTACGGAAGCGCAGCTATACGACAACAAAGTGCGCTGCATTGTCCTTGTGGAGTTCAAAACATGTCAATAAATTCTTGTGAACAGCACACTCCTATTTATCACGAGCGAGTGTTTGTAGATTGGAAGGTGCACGCTCATGATAATGGTTCCGAAAACATTAATAACATAATTCTCTGGATTCCCTCGAAGTGGCTGACATCATGTTGTACGTCTTTGATTTGACAGCTTCTTTTATCGTATCGTTTCGGTAGAGTATTTACGATCTACTAAAACTCGCCCTGATATCTCGACATCGCTGACGAACGTCTCAGTACCGTCGTGAAAGTTTCGGTTTCGTTTCAGTGTGAACTATTCGCAACACGTACGCGCTGCAAGATTGAAGCAGTGCTACTGCCCATGGAAGCCTACCCTGCACAAAAGCCGACACACCGTTATCCTCTCCTTCAGTAAGGAAAATTCTCAGATAATTAATATCACGGCCGCATCTTTTGCTTTCTCTAGGTCGCGGCAGAAGCAAAAGGGCTTTTTATTTGCATAATCCTTCCCACCGTTTCTCACCCCCACCGTTCCCTTTAAGTGTTCCTTAAGTGTTCTCTCCCAGTCGTCAAATACTTCTGTGCATTCAGAAAAGAAAGAAAAGTAATCCCGAGGTAGTGCCCCAGTATTGAGATTTAACGCGAATTTTTTAACCCGCACATTATTTAGCACGTTTGTCACTGCGTTGGTTCCTTTTTTTTTTTTCCAGCTGGGCCAACAAGCCCTCAAAATGAAACATTTTTTTTTTCTCTCTGTCACTAACCGTCAGTGGGTTGAGCGGGAAGTCCGCTGGGCAGAGGGGGAGAGAAAGGATTTCTAATAAAATGATAAGTGCCTGTCGAAAAGCCACGCATCGGTCGATGTTTGTTGAGCGGAACATGCCTTTGCCCCGTCTTTATGGGCGAATATGTATGTCTCCCTGCATGCATTCAAATAGCTTTCTTATAAGACCAGCTCGTGTGTTACAAAGCGGATGGCGGCCATGTATGCATTCAGGTACTATTGAACGCAAAAGTGCACGCTATGGTGCGCCATTTTCTTCGGCATTCCCACCACTTTATGAACGGGAACGAAAAAGACGAAGAGTACGGCGGGCCAGAACAGCCTAAGACTGAGCATAATTTGGAAGCATAGCAGAAATTAGCAAAATCATTGTTGAACATGGCCGTAAGTTTGACGAAGTTATTTGATTCATTACTGGACTGTCCTATATCTGCAAAGATGGACCAGAGCTTGAAAATTTGAGGCTTCGAACCATGGAACGCACATTTCAAGATGCATGCATGCGCTAACAGCACGACAAACAAGCGTCCGTCCTCTATGAAAGTGCTGGAGAAAAGTCAGGTAAGCCAGGGGAACAGACTACGCACCTTTTTGAGGCTGCTCTGTGACATGTGCTTCCTGGTTCTGTGGCTTCCACATTGATTTGCTAGCACCGTGAATTCTGATGTCCCGTCGAGGCCCCAATCAGGGAGAGAAGGCCGTCCGCAGCAAGGACAATGACATGCTCGATAAACACACACACACACACACACACACACACACACACACACGTACTTTACGTGTAGTCATTGAGCTCCGGCTTATTTCTTTCCTGTGTATGCATATACACGGGTCGTTCATGGTTCACTGAGAGGTTTGCTCGAGAAAAATGAGTGAATGAATGTAACTGAGTAAAGCTATCGGAGTAGGAAGTGCAATCCTTCGCGGGTCAGCGGTACGTGCAGCAGCGGCAGCTATCATGGCTGCGAGCAGTGTGTCTGCAGCTGCGGAACAGCGATGCATAATCAAGTTCCTCGTGTAGGAGAATGTCAAACCAGCTGATATTTTGCAAAGATTAGCGGCACAGTATGTGGAACAAACGTTGTCAAGGGGAAGAGTGTACGAATGGTGCAGACAGTTCGGCGAAGTACAGGATATGGTGACGAATGAACCACATGGACACCTTCATCCGACTGCAACCACGCCGCAGGGAACATCGCAGGCGTTGAGCAAGCCATCCTCGAGAACCGGCTAGTAACAGTTCGGGACATTGCAGCCCAGCGTAATATTAGTGTCGGAAGTGTGGAGAGAATTATTCATGAGCACTTACTGTTCCACAAAGTCTGTGCAAGCTGGGTTCCCCGACACCTTACTTGTGCTAAGAACGGAGCGCGCATGGCAGTCTCTGAGCCGCTGCTGACCCGGCTTAAATCCGAGGGGGACGAATTCTTGCAAGCAACCATCAAATGCGATGAAACCTGGATGCATCATTTCACCCCAGAGGCAAAAATAAGCAGTATCGAATGGCGTCATAAGGCTTCCCTGCCGCCAAAGAGAAACAAGATGCAGCCGTGTGCTGGGAAGTCCAGGAACTGTCTTCTGGGAAATGCGGGGTGTCATCCATGTTGACTTCTTGGAGCAAGGGGTCATGATTAATGCCCATATTACTACCCCACGTTGACGAAAGGTGCCGTGCGAAGCGCGATCCGCAAGAAAAGGCCTGGGATGTTGTCCGGAAGGGTCATTTTTCCTCATGATTTTTCCTCACGGCGAATTTGACGGTGCAACCCTGGCCGAAATACTCTGGGAGGTTCTGCCCTTTGCCCCTTACAGCCCAGATTTAGCCCCAAGCGATTACCATTTGTGTGGGCCCCTTAAAGAGCACCTTGGAGGAAAGACGTTCCACACAGATTGAAGCCCTCCAGAAAGATGTCCTGCAGTGGCTACGACAGCAGCGCACTTCTTTCTACTCCAAATGCATTAGAGTTGCCACAGCGATGACATCGGTGCGCGCGGCGAATACTTTGGTGCTTCCCGAATTTTCCATTGTACGTATTTAAAGAAATAAAAGTCTCGATCAAGCTTGAACGACCCTTGTACATATGCAGATAGTTCGTGTTCTCCAGTTCTACAGTAATTCTGGCACACAAGTTAATCATGAACTGGTGTGCATCCTCCTGGGTACATCTGCTGTAGGTATCTGCATCCATGCATACTTGCCGTTTCAAACGTGGCCGACCTACTGCAAACGTCGGAAAAAGCAGTTGTAGTCTGGCCACATACAAGGTTTTACTCTGATGGATGGTGCGCACAATCTTCGCTTCGGAACATGTACCCCAAAATAGGAATTTGTCATGTCCCGGTACGAACGTGCGGAGGCTACTTGAAGGGGAAGAAACAATTTTCACGCGCAGATGACTGGCGGTCTTCTGCCTCGACGTTTACCACTCTGCCCGCTGCTACTAGACGGGGTCTAAAAATATCATCTTTTCATAGTCGATGAGAATTGCGTTTTTCTTGCGCACAGAAGACACTTTAAGCGAACGTGTCAGTATGAGGAACTCGTTGTATGCTGGACAGTAGTGTCACGGGTTACGCGCGCACTACAGAGTTGCCCGTGCCGAATGTAATGCAAACGTGTCACGTCTGAACGAGTGCTTCACTCAACACGTATCAATTGATGGATTTGAGGACGCAAAATAACTTGCGCAAATGTCGATTGCAAAGGCATAACAAAACGTGATTTCGAAAACAAAATCTATAGGGAATAGGGAGCGGCATGTAAAGAGGAACAGGCGGAGAGAAAACTGCAGAGGTGCAACACAATAAAAAGAATGTTCACTTCATTGAAATCATAAAATGCAACCCAGTGAAAGACCGACAACAAAAGGTATCTTGATCATGACCGTACCTGCGTATGCAGAATGGATTTTACTTACTGTATAGGCAATTCCGACGCGAAAGTCAAAGCCAATATAGTAAAACGTATACGTTTTTCCTGCGTGGTTCGGATCGCCAAGTACTCCTGCATTTGGTGCTGTGTGACTTGCGCTCTTCGGGCGTGTTTGAACTCATGGTGCATAGAATGGGTTTTCCGATGTCTGAAATGAGCGATGTACTGAACACAGGCTCAGGCTTCGGTCTCTTCATTTAGTCGCTACCGTCCTCGCTTTCTGAATTACAATGCATTACTGTCTCCTCAGGATGTGTATCTAAGCAAACACGAAGGGCTCGCTTCACTATCAGCGCTAAGAGTTTCGAAGAGAGGTTGCTTGGCTACTTCTCCTGCGTACACCACATCAATGCAGTGAAAGCACGCTTCACAGGCACTTTGCGTTTCTTTTGTAGCTTCACAGGAGCCCGCCACGGACAGACGGACACAAGCTTTGTCCGACTTGACTCGTTATTTGTAGAGTTCACTTCGCATTATGCATCGCAAGAGGGAAACTTTAAGCGTGATTCTAACACTGGGTTCCTATCACCGAGTTTCAACATTCTGGAAACGTTACTGCACCCAAAAGAAAGCACTCTTGAAGGCAGCGTTCACAGGTGGAAACTTTTCCCAGCAACTCTGAGCAATTTTTGGAGTTGCTAGCAATCAGCCGACACCAGCAACCCCAGCCACTCGAGTTGCTCGGAATCGCTCCCCGACCGAAAACTTGAGAAACTGCTCGTGCACCGGCCAATCATTCGACATTTGTCGAGTATTTGACGAGTATTCGACATTTGCCGCAATTATTTGCCACGCGAAAGTTAGGTAGTACCGTAAATAAATTAGGAAAGCTTCAGTGTCTACTGTTTTTGAGTATTCTGACCTTGTGTACCGAAAGCGTACATTGTTATACCACGATCACATTGGATTCAGCCGTGCAGAGCTCAACTTGATTCGTGTGTATTTACAAGTAATAATACACACATAAACTCATTGCGAAGCCTTCCGTGTAACTGTTGCTCACGAACATGCAGCTATTGAAAAATGGGGAGGTGCAACGAGCAAAACTTGGTGTGAGAAAACGCTTTGTCGGACTCGCCTGATAAAGGCAACGCTTTCAGGGAAACGTCAACGGGCTTCACGTTGCACCTGAATTTAGAAACCCATTTTTTTTACCGCGTCTGAAAGACGTCTTGAGTTTCCACATTCGAAATCTGCGTCAATATCGAACGTCTGTTCCGAAATCATAGCCATTTCTTGAACGGCGGAACCCTGCACACGCGATCGTCGTGTTAAGTCACTAGCCATAAAAAGTGCACCAAAAGCAGAGCAGCATTAATATGGACCTACGACGCTTCATAGCGAACGAAAAGTGCTAAAGATATATTCGAAGAGGCGATGCTGGCCATTGACAACGTATCTACCGATTTGTGCAGGGTCGTTGAATTGGCAAACAGGTCCGCGGAGCTGTGCAACCCATCGCCGATGACAATCTCGACGAAGGAAGCGTGTGACAACGGCGACAGATCCCGACATGAGCCTCTCAGGGAGGAGCAAAAGGGTCGTGCATTGAGAGACCCTCTTATTGACAGTGCCTGTAACAAACTTGTCATGGAGGGAGAGGCTGCTTTCAGACGGGGCTGCTTTGTACAGAGGCGCAGCCACATTATCGTTCACACATTATCTTTCATTTCATCTCTACGATGGGACACGTCGCAGGTTGCAAGCGCTTAGTAGCTGTATGCAGCTTAGAACTCCGAAAGGTAATTTTTCTATGTCAAACACGACACAGACACGACACATAACAGAACATTTAACGGCGGAGATACGAGATGGAGGCAGCATTTTCTTGAATCCGCAAAATAGAGATACAAGAGAGGAGGATAACGTGAGACTCAATATCGTTTTATCAGTGGACGACAGACATCCTTCAGAACATAATTCGTGCTCGCACCTTACGTGGAAATCTACATCCAATTGTTATTATTACAGTTTGTGCTAATGTATAGCCTTACCGCTGTTCCATCTTTGTCTATTTTTTAGCGAATAACGCGTATTTTATCAAACATGAGCTATGAAATTTAGCGGGAGTCACGGGGCTACCGAAAAAGAGGAGGAGGTGGAAATATCTAATAGTAATTGGGAGTAGATTTGCACGTAATGTGAGTCCGCCCACAATTGTGTGTTTATTGACGAAAAATTATTGTGGAAAAAGACGATTGCACTGTTCTTGCAATGGCAAAGCTTTGTCAACAGCAGAAAGTCTGTAGTATACTCGGGCCTCTCGCTGTTGTGCATTAACACACGTCTTAGAAAACATGAAAACGAAGCGATAAATTTTATTGCTGCACGTGAGCTAGGGCTGTTTCACATTAACGTTCTTCTCATCCGTGTGCTGTCCGTTCTTTTAAATTACAGCACACGGACTCACTATTCACACATTCTTCTTCTGTTTTTTTTTTCATGAACCGTGTGTCCGTCCCGACAAACTCCCCGCTTGAAGCGTTTTTCTGGAAGGGAGACGCAGTTGTGTGGATGGAAGCGGAACGTACACACGGATGGTCATTGACTGGACTCATTCATTAATTGGACCCTGCTTGTTCTTGTTATTCCTCTTGGTAATCTTGGGGTAGCATTTGTCCTGTATTTCTACTTTCTTTTCTATTCGCTGTTCTGGAGTAGCCTGTCCAGACTTTGTCGGTGCTCACATGTGCATATTTTTTATTTTTCGATCGATCGATCAATCAATCAATCAATCACACAAATGCGACAATTTTTGCGTCCGTTTTTTACCGACGTAAAAAGCGCCACGTTCGTGTAAATGAGCCATTATATCAGCACCTAGCTCTTGCAATAGCTGCTCCCCTTGTTCTAAAAACACAAGAACTCTTGCCGATCGTAAACAGGAACCAACACGAACGTTCCCGCATCTTCCTGGAATCTACCTCCACGGCTACCATCCTATGTGTGGCGAGTCCGCCCTCCATTGTTATCGTTCCCCGTCTTGTTGACCTTCTAAGCCGTACCTACGTGCCCTTCGATTTTTTTTGTAGGTGTGTTAACATCGGAATAAATGTTTCATTACTGGTTTGCGTCTTGTGTCGTCCTCTTCGACTGTACCAGTGTTCCACACGCAGAATTTTTAGCTTTTTAGAATAGGAAGCTGTGTTTTAACTGGCTAGCACATCAAACTTCAAGAGGACGATACCCGAGACAAAGAGAGAGACAACACACAGAAGATTATCATTACCCCACACAAGTTTAATGGGCAACAACCCACTACACATTCAAAAAAACCTCCAAAGCTGGAGAAGAGGAATGAGAGAGGGCTCGCTTACGCAATTGCCACGTGTGGCTATCTCGATTCCTTGAGAAGTCCTTTCTTCGCACAAAATGCAGGTGGTCTCGAGTATACTGTTAAAAATGAACTTCACCCCATAGCACGCTCCTAACCAACCATCATCTTGAATGATATCGTTATCTGCCCTGATTTGTTGAAAACAGGAGGCGTACGCCTTTTTTGTGACAATTATGAACAGCATAAGTGTCACAAATAAAGTGTACGCCTCTCGTTTTTAACAAATCAGGGCAGATAACGATATCATGCAAGATGATGATTGGCTAGGAGCGTGCTATGCGGTGAAGTGCATTTTTAAGAGTGTACTGTCGTTTTGTAGTCATGCACCAGCGTGTGAGCAAGCTACTGGTCCTTCCAAGTAGTTCAAACATTTGCCACATCCTACACTGTTAAAACAGAGCTTCATCACGCCAAATACTACACAGAATTATACCGTTGCGGTATTCCTGAACTGTGGAAAGCGCAGGGCGTCCGCCTTTTTGTGACCCTTAGCATAACTGCATAAGTGTCACAAACACGCCCACGCCTCCCGTTTTGAACAAATCAGGGGAGAGAACAATGTTATTCGGGATGGTGGACGGCTGGCTAGGAGCGTGTTACGCGGTGAAGCTCTGTTTTAATAGAGCACTAGTCGAACAAAATCACGCGAAAGTCAGTACATTAGACCGGGATCAAAGCATCCCGAATGACAACGTTTTTTCCCTTGATTTGATGAAAACGTGGGCGTACGCCATTTTTGTGGCAATTATGAACGGCATAATGCCACAAAAATGGCGTACACCTCCTGTTTTCAGCAAATCAGGAAAAAGATCGACGTTACCCGCAGGGCCGGCGAGACAAATTACGGGCCCCGGTTGGTCATGCCCGGGCCCCCTCCTCACGTCTCGATACACAGTCCAAGTATTTCTTCTTTATATGATTATATGACAGGCCTTGGGTCCCACAGGCCCCTGAAGTGGCCCGGGGCACCATTCCCGGCTGCTCCACCCTCCCGCCGGCCCTGGTGACTCGGGATGATAGTTGGCTAGGAGCGTGCTATGTGGTGAAGTTCATTTTTAAGAGTGCACTATTAGATTAATCAATCCGAAGAAACACTACAGGAAAGCATGCGACAAAACCACTATCTAAAAACAGAGCTCCGCCGCAAAGCACACTGTGCGCCAACTATTGCCACGAATGATAGGGTTATCACTTCTGCTTCGAAGAGACATGGGGCGTACGCTTTTTTATGGCAAATACCATATGTCCAGATTGCCACAAAAAGGCGTACGTCCCCGTCTCTCTTCGAATCAGAAGCGATAACCCTATCATTCGTGGCAATGGTTGGCACTCAGCGTGCTATGCGGTGAAGTTGTGTTCTTAGATCGCATGCCGTCTCGTGGCGCAGGTCCTGTCCATGTCAGTGTCCTATTAGCCTACAATACCTTCCACAGTTCGTAACGTCGATGCGTATTGGAACATCCGCAACATGAAATATCCGTTTGTTACAAACCTTTACTACGTTCCATGCCTTTTTCTATATTTTGCTTTATGCTCTCAATAAAGGAGAGCTATACTTGGAAGGATGCTGCCGTGCCAGTTCTTAATTGCCCACACCTGCTCCACAGTTCTTTTATCGCGGATAAGTAGAAGGCAGTGTAGCTGCCAATGCTCGAACAAAACATGGGCGTAGAGGTAACAATAAAAGGGAAAAGAAGAAGCAGAGAAGGCAAGACCGCCTTATTCATTAGCTGGTGCTTTCCCGTTGGCTAGATAGGCGCTCCACCTCCTGGTTGCCTGCAATGCGGTCGTACCTGGCCTCCTAATTGGTATCACCTGTTCGCACCCTTAACCAATTATCGGAGTGTTCTACTTCAACTCTTCAGTGCTTATTAAACAGATGGAGTACGTGAGTAAGATAAAAAAAAAGTTGGAAAAGACAGCTTAGTCAAGTACGCGTTCTATTTCTTCGCTTTAAGCGTAGACACTTTGTCTCAGATCCTTTTGTTCGTTTTGATCCGTTCTTTCTCGTGGAAATGTTAAGGTTCCACAGCGGCGCTGCAGAACTTGTTTCGTCCCCAGTTTCTTTACATTTCTTGTTTTCAGTTCCTAGTTCCCATCACACCTGCTACTCATTGCTATGTAACCTGTATGAATGTCTCTGTCCATGCACAGCCCCGTCATCCGTATGTTTTCTTGTTCACTTTCCGTTGCCTTTGCTGTCGGCCACGACTAATTTGTGCTTTTGATGCTAAGCTCTTCGTAAATTGTAACTATTTGCGATGGGAAGCTAGTGCGTGATATGGTGGTATGCCGCTAGAGGCGTGCGTCCTGTGTCGACACAGGGCCTCATAAACTGCTCTGGGCCGACCTTTCCCTTAGCGCACGGGCGCAGCCCGCAGTTGGCTATTCTGTGGCACAAGAGCCTTTGACCACCAAACAGAAGGAAGCAGCCCTCTCAGGGAAACTGAATGAAGAATCAGCAATAAAGCGATATTTTTAAGCATTGGTTTTACACTTACACGGCGTATAGTACTGCTCCTGCCCATGTTTGGCAGCACATACGAATGTGAGCACTTCTTTTCGCTCACGTATCTCAACAGGTCTAAGTTGCGGTCACAGCCATCCGATGTCTATCTTCGAGCGCAACTCACGTCGATAAACTAAAAGTAAAACTCGGAAGCTTGGAGAAGCATCTCCATGTGTCATCCGCACGAAATTAGAAGGGAGTAGGCATGTACAGCAGTCATTGTGAGCCATCCTGGTTTCCTTCCTTCTTAACTGAACAGTACATTGAGCAGTCAAGAAAGAGTTTAACCTTATAGGGTCTGGAATATACTCAGCGTAGTAATAACGGCGGACACAAAGCAGACCCCTTTGGTACACCTGATTAATTCTGGAGAACACTTGCGAAGCGGGACTTAACATCGACATGCTGTTTTCAAATACTTCACTTGCAGTTCATCCAAGAGACACGCGCTTTACTGAACCAATAGGAACGCAGGTTTTGCGGAAGTTTGGTTTGGAGTTCGCAATTGGAGACCGGCCTTTCGTCGCTAGACAGCTACGATTCATGACGCCACAGTTACACATATTTTGCTTATCCGAGAGTTGCTTAGCGTGCGCTGAAATTTCCGCAGTCATGGTTTCATGCTACCACAGTGATTGAACCGTGGCTTAGTTTTATCGTACAAAGATGTCTCTGAAATCAGAGGTCTGCTCAGATTGCTTTTGATGTCTCTCAGGAAAGGCGGCGTTTACAGGAAGGTTGTACTATGTCATAAAATCGCTACCGAGTCCCAGGTGGGACACCGACCCACGACCGTTAAGATCAGGGAGTGAGCGCCGTTCACTTATGAGCCAGGGCCTATTTCATTTCGAATTACCAGGAACGTTTAGTCGCACTTAGAATATAAAATACTGGTGATGGTGATATGGTAAAGAAAGAAAAATGGGGATGTGAGTCGCGACGCAGTCGGACTGGCTATCCCAGGCTACCCCAGCACGCCTACGCACGGTAAATACAATCAGATGAACGGGTTAAACTGACGGAGAAAGTTTCAAACGAGTGAATGTAACATGTAAAAAAAGAAGAGGAATCGCTGAGGAAGCACACACATAGCAAGTCATAGAATATCCATTAGCCCAGTTGTACGTAGAAAATCTCCAAATGCCCTCAGCGCCTTGTCCGACGATTGAGGACCTAACAGTTTCGCAATCACGAAGGCTCGGGAATCCACACGAGACAGGCTCACCTCTAAAACCCTTCCAGTGTCAGCGAATTTAAAATACTATTCGTCAGCCATTGATTTCCCCATTAGCTCTCATCAAATTCACACGATACATGACAGTACGGACTATCTGCGAATTATCATATGGTACTATGTGCCCAGTAATAAAGCAGTGATCAGTGCCCAACGTGTAATAAGGCCAATGAATGTGCGTGCGACTATTCGAAGCGTGGCGAAAATGATACAAATGCGCGATTCCCTGCAAGGACAGAAACGCGAGAGATTCCAACAACTGGTCAGTGTTCCTGCCTTGTTTGGGGGTTGCTGCCCACTTCGCAGTCAGCACATTCGCAAAACTGTTGTCGGAGATTTCCACGATATGGACGAAAAAGAACGGGTGTCCCAACACAGCCCTGAACAATAGTTCCGCTCTGCAGAGGTTGGAATGTCCCAACTGTTTCCAGCGAGCTGCCTTCCTCAGCATCTAGAATTCTTTCTTCTTTGAAGATTCCCGAGATAATCGAAACATAGCCGGATAGTGTATGTGACGAAACACAGAGAGGATCACCATGTCTACGAAAACGGGGAGACGAACAAAAAACATCTCCTCTGTGATTGATCAGCAACAAGAACTTTATTTTGTTGATGATGATGATGATTGCTGGGTTGTTTATGATTTATCAAAATTTGCCCATTTATGAAATTAGCGGTTAACGAAAGCATGCTTTTTACGTGTAAGAATGTTGGACAACAGCAAACATGTGGTGGTGATGAGTGGATTTCCTCATTCAGTTCATTTTTTTTCAATCAATCAATTAATCAATCCTCATTCATCGTCACTTCATCTATTGTTTTTGTTGTGGATGATGATGAGTGAGGAAATTTGAACGCTAAACAGGTCCTACACTCGAAAAAAAAAAAGAAAAAAAAACTGCACTACATAGTACGCAGCTAGCCAACGATCATACCGAATGACGTTGTTCTCTCTCCTGATACGTTGAAAACGACAGGCGTACGTCTTTTTGTGTTAATTATCATATATCCAAATTGACACAAATAGGCGTACCGAGAGCTACCGAGGTGACGAGTGTGATAAACTGAGATGAAACGTCTCTGAACGTATTCTATTTCTTTCTGTTGCACTTATGCAGTTAGGTTAATTGTCACAAAACGGCGTATGCCTCGAGCTTTACACAGATAAAGCTATCACTCTATACAATGGTTGGCCTTGAGCGTGTTATGTGAAGTTCTGTTTTAAGCGCAAAATGATGTTTTGTGTGATATATCTCTTACGAAGATCTGGTAATCTGAAACTTGACGTCCCATTCGTAATCACCAAAGTAGTTGTTGTTGAAATTTCAAGTCTTGGCCCTATATTATTATCGTAACATCATTTTGCACATGAGTAGAATTTTGTTTCTTCCCTCTATGGACAAATTGCACGACGAAAACACTTATGCATCGTTAAAATGCGACACACAACGAAAACAAAATGTTTTTGATATGCGGCACATTCTGTCAACATTTTCTGCATCCTAAATGACAAAGCTAAGTGAGTGCCCTCATTGGTCAGCCATGAAAACATGAAATATACGGCCTACTCAAATTTATTTCTACCGCACGCTGATGGCGCGTGTAGGTCGACAGATACGCCGCATGCTCAAAGATACGGTTTCACCGTATCGAAGGCAGACATAAAATTTATCAGGAACACATTGTATGTAAACCTTCCGTCGACGGAAACCCCTGATGCTGGGATGCTTACTTTTAATGAGCAGCATCATTTGTATGCAAATGTAACGGATATCGCGGAAGATTGTATTTGTGCCTGGGCTGCACTGACTCGGCTTGCATCCGACAAACACTCGGAAAAACAATTAATGACGAAGCACAGAGAATAAAATCGTCGAGGCTAGACGCGCACGACTCATTACTGGAGGGAAAACCGATACCGTTCTGCAAGGAGCAGTGCTGCGTTCTGGTCGGGATTATACGAGAACGCATGAATAATGATGAGATATTGTAGGCAAAGGATGCGTACAGCGCAGTTTGAAAGCCGTTTGAGAATTATGCTCGTTAAATGAACAAGAACTTTGATAATGAAAGAGATAAGAAGAGGGGGGAATATTAGTGCCAACTTACCAGAAAATGCCTTAAATAATCAGTCCTGAGAAGTATGCCGTTGTACGATGTAATGCGGACGAACTGTGAGAGAGCATGTATTCGCACCAATCGCTGTTGACTGGTTCCAAGATTCTCCTGTCACTTCGTTAGTTGTTTTCTTCCGTCGCGTCTAACAGCGAATAACGTGCTCTCTACGACCTCATGTGCACCTATGGGAGAAAGCATTCTCTGACGCGATTTAGATTGTGAAACTGTAATCCGACAGCATAATACTTCGATCAAGTTCGGTACCTCTGTCTGGCTGACCTTTCCTTTCTTTTTTTCTTAACCCTTTCGGCCCTGGAATTATTTATTTTGGGCCAGATATTTTAAAATATACTTTTTGTTACTACTGTTCACCCATATACGTAGTATGCTTACATAAAAAAAAAAATTCAGTTCATAGTTATTAAAATGGCTACGTGTCGTCAAAACAGGACACCAGGGCTCAATGGTTGTTGACTGCGGGGGCATATGGGAGAAGAAGGCTGCGATCTAATGAATGGTAGGTAGCACTGACTGAACGCGCGTTTAATGACGATAGTATTCGAATACAAGCAGCATGAACATATGAAGTCCAAACCGTCTTCACGTGATACATATTTGAGGACACTGGTACGAAATCAAAAGTTTTCGTAGGGTTTACTTGATTGCGTCGTTTTCGAAGGGTTTACCTAGAACGATTAGGATTTCTGTCGACGCTTTCTATGCTGCACTTATATACTCACGACAACTGGGCAATATGGGTCTTGCATAGCATTTGTCAGGCTTGCTCCACCGACATTGTGTGACGTATTCTTCCCAGAACAGACAGCAAGGTGCTGTGGTTTATCCAGGATACCAAGCATGGGGGCCTTGCAAAAAACTTGGACCGAACATTGGATAATTTATTCCATGAGCAACACGCTTTTTGGTATACTTCCAACAAAAGATCGGCTGGTCAAATGGGGAACTACAAGAAATTGTACTTGCCCTAACTGTGGTGCAAATGAAACGATTACACATGTTCTACATAAGTGTGTTGTAGTGACGACATTGTGGACTTTAGTGCGCCGCCGCTTCGCTGTAAGGCGCAACGTTGCAGTGAGCGCTCGAAGTAATTTTGACCATCTAATCACAATAATTGTGCCATACGTACTCTGGAAGTTCCGATGTCGGGCTGTAGCTCAGAATCCCCGTATTGGAGCAATGCATCCGAAACTTACTCTTGTAATGTGTTTGCTCCGTGACTACCTTGAGCACCGTCTCTATTCGCTAGGGGAGCAGGAAATAACCAGGAATTCCTGCGTCAGTGGGCTAATCGGTACACTCTAAATATTTTCACACCTTTAAAGGTGTAAAAGTGGTGTATTCTCATATATTACACCTATTTTACACCCTAGAAGCTTGGCTTGAAAATTTTTGAGGGTGTAACTATGGTGGATTACACCCTTTTATGAGACACTTCAGGAGGGTGTGATCAGGGTGCAACAAAGGGTGTATTTGGAGGTGGGACAGGCTCCATTACACAGGCTAAATGTATTTCTGTTCCTGTGCAGTGTTGGAGTGCTTGTGGAACTCAAAACTTAAGCTTGTGATACAAGTTGTGATATAAAGACCAAATGCCCAGTTACTCAACATTTGGTACAGTGTCATATAACCCCTCAAGGTTAGAGGACTATGTGATAAAGCTGTATTAAGTGATACGTTTGTATACCTTTTTGCCTGCGTAATGTAGGATATGTATGCTGCATGGCCTAATGTCAACCTAATAAAAGCATAACTATTCAGTTCCCGTGATTGTGCCTTCTATGTATGATGCCCGCATATGCCCCCATCAATCACCTATAACATGTGTGTGCTGTGCAACATGTGTCTGCAATGTCGTATTTTTGCTTCACAGGGGGTACAGCTGAGTAGTATACCTGGAAAGTATTACAAGTTCAGTGTGAGAAAAGTATATTCTTGGCCTTTTAAATAATATTTTGCATGGCTGTGATCGAAGAGTGATGCCAAGATAGCCACAATGGCACTCCAAAGTACCAAGCATGTGGCTTCTGTAAAAACTAGAAACACTATACATTCGCAATGAAGCTGTAATAATCTCCAGCTACCTCTTCTATGGTTTGCAGGTTACATTGCACCCTTCCACACAATTACACCCTTGATTTCTTGAGGGTGTTCCGTTACGCCTTAAAAGGTGTGCGCCATGCACATGTTCTTTTACACTCTTTAAGGTGTAAAATTATTTAGAGTGTACATATGCGTAAAGTATGAGCGCGTTGCTCTGAGGAACCTCGTTTTCTAACAAGGGATTCAGAATATGTAAATAGCGTAAATAATCACAACCAATTTTTCAGTCGAATTTCGCCTGATATGTGTACGTACGAATGGTAGATTGCACATATTTTTAGCAGCTATAGTTTGACATACTTGTAACGATAGTTTGCATGTAGAACATTTACGTTGTTATTGTGTTAGTTAAAAACAAAGTGTAACCTGTGCAGTTACTTGTGTAATTAGATAACTGTTTATAAAACATTCTGAACAGATGATGTCGTGTTGTGTGCAGTGTTGGTTGAGTTCTGAAATTGACAGTGGCATTAGTAATGTGTTGCCAACCTTGGACCAAACCAGCAACAGTAACAACACATTATTTGCATGATGACGACATCGAGGCAGGCGACACTCTACCCCGTTGCTCGTGGGAGTCTGCTGAAGAAAATTCTGAATATAATGAAAAGCTTCACAGGTGGTAATTGCAGTAGATTTACAAAGGTCCTACATTGTCCAGAAAGGTGTGACGGATTTGACCAGGGACCATGTAATTTCGGCGGGTGCCTAGCGGATTTGAAGGCACCAGAAGTGTGGTCCTGAAAGGATGGTAGTGAGGGAAAACGGACGTATTCCAGATTTGCTAAGTCACCACGGTGTCGGCATTGTGAAGGGTGCACTTGTCGCAAGCAGCTGTGCAGCAGCAGCAACAACAAATAAGTCATGCTGATGTAGTGGGATGTGTCGCCAGGATGTTGGGCGGGTTTCCGATATCCATACCATGTAACTATACCACCACTAGTAACAACCAACTACCAAATACCCCGCCTTCATTGCCTTTTTCGAGATCAGAAGCCCTTTTGGGAAGGTTTTCCTCAATCCATACTCTAATGCCATGGTACAGTACTGGACAATAGTTTACGGAACACGCTCCGGTGCATTCCTTCTATTGAGCGACACGGCTAGCAGCGAATGCTACCGTACGGGCTTGCAGACAGGTAACTGGGTTACCTAGGCATATGTCTGTTAGTCCGCATGGTCCTACTTGCTGCTAGCGTGTCATTCTGAGTAAGGAATGTGCCGGAGCGTGTTCCGTGAACTTTTGTCCAGCACTGTACACTCCACTTCTACTGGACTGACGTGATGTAGTCACACAGTTGCCGCGGCCGTCTTCACATCAGTGGAAAGCTTTACGAAAACAACATTGAGACGAAGTGCAAGCTTTGTTTGCAAAAGATCGAAGTTTTGAAAACAACCATGCAGAGTACTACAAATTTGCAGAAGCACTTCACTAAATTAATCAAATTAACTTCAGCATGCGTGTATTCAGTATTCTTTAAAATGCCACTACACACTAAAAACATACATATTTTATTTCGTATTACAGGTAAACCCCGTCCAAACACCCGGCACGCAAAATATAAATGCCGTCAGTGAACAGTATGTGCTTCCACGAATTTTCGAAAGAATCTGCAAGACTTCATAGTTTCAGATTCTCGAAGACTAGGTGACGTCACCGGGAGCGCTAGTGTCTCTCCCCTACACTCTTAACAATGAACTTCACCACACAGCATGCTCTTACACTCTAAAGACAGAACTTCACACCATGGCACTCTTCTAGCCAACCATCATCCTGAGTCACATCGTTGGCACCCCTTGATTTGATGAAAACGGGGGGGGGGGGGGGCGTACGTTATTTTTGTGGCAATTATAAATTCCGTGAGGCCACAAAATGGCGTACTCCCCCCCCCCCCCGTTTTCAGCAACTCAGGGGTGACAACAATGTCACTCAGGATGATAGTTGGCTAGAAGAGTGCCATGTGGTGAAGCTCATTTTTAACCTTAACTAAACGGAGCATTCCAATGGATTCCGTCCCACGTCGGTATCGGCGGCGACGAAGCGGCGGATCAGCGATAGCGTACTCAGCATACCTGAACTGCAGCCCTTGTTTACAAGCTCTGGACGATAACGACAGGCAAATGGCCGCTCAGGTACTTGTTCAACTGCACCACCCTGGGATACGGCACATCATGCACTATCATCGCCCCCTTCTTCCCATGAAAAACCTTCCTCGAAGCATACAGACCATGCTCCATAGGCTACGCACTGGATCTGCGTTCACCAACGCTCAACTATTCAAGGTCGGCTCTAGGGGTGACGCCGGCTGCGGCCACTGTCAACAACCTGAAACAATCGAGCACATCCTGCGAGAATGCCAAGCATACCACTCTGCGCGCGAAGCCCACGTTCCTCACTCCAGCTCTGGCACGCTAGTGGACATCCTCTACACTCTGAAAACAGAGCTTCACCGCATAGCACGATCCTAGCCAACCATAATCCCGAATGACAACGTTCTCGCCCTTGATTTGACGAAAATGGGGGTGGGGTGGGGGGTGGGCGTACCCGATTTTTCTTGTGGGAATTATGAACTGCATAATGCCACAAAATGGCGTACGCCCCCGCTTTCAGCAAATCAGGGGAAAGAACGATGTCACTCGGGATGATGGCTGACTGGGAGCGTGCTATGCGGTGAAGTTCCTTTTTAAGAGTGTACCCCGGTAGTCCTTATGCCGAACGTTCCGCTAAAGCAAGGAACCTTGTTCTCTTTCTGCAGAAGGCGGGTCTTGCCCAACGACCCCTCTAGCCGCACTCCCCGACGGATTCACGCACCCTCAACGCATCTCCGCCCTTTATCTTCCACCCGTTTTTTTTTTTTTTTTTTTTGCTATAGTCGTGACGATGCCCACTTCTGTGTGGCCAACAACGGCGAGCAGGTCCTGCCATTACCCTCCCCCCCTCATTTTGTAGAGTGTAGCACCTGCGTGCGTCTCCGCTCTCCGCTCCGCGTTGGAAGACTGCCAGCCAGCCTGCCAGCAGCAGTGATGGTGAGGAGACTGAAGTCGACCTTCGTGAAACCATGTTGCCAGGCGCGTTGGTACACTGGGCCCCATCCCATGAAGTCATATTTTTCAAAACTAGAAATTTGTTTTATGATGCTTCCGCGTCACGAAGAGAAGCAATATTTCGGGAGAGCACAGTGGGAGACAGGTAGACTGCAATGACATAAATTTGGTACACCGTAAAAAAACTCCGTAATTTTACTCACAAGCTACTGCTCACTCTGTTGCCGGCATATGTGCCGTAACCGAGTTTGGCGTGCGGAGTATTCGTTTGGCATGCACACTACACAGCTCCCATAAGCGAAAAGAATGACACTTGCATTAAAGGGATATTAAATTGCGAACGCCCAGTCCGGAACTGTACAATGCGCACACCAAACGGATTTTGTCCAGCCTAGGTTACGGCACATACGTCGGCAACAGATTTAACGGTCATTGTGCTGCAAAATTAGGGAAATGTTTTAGTGTAGGATTCCGAAGACATGAGATTTAAGTCTTTAGTAGACTGTCCTGATAGACTGTGGATTACGGAGGTCGCTGAGGCTCCTAAAGTTATGAACCCCAGAGAAGTCCATACACCGGATCCCTCCAAATTTGTTCGGTGTACTCACTTTCGTTGAGCGACCCTTATTTCTACTTTGTGGTGAGCATCGTTTTGACGTCTGGTCAAAGAGCACATAGCCTTAAGTAATTTAAGGGCACCACAACAACATTTGATGAGTAAATGTAAGAGTTACATTTCTTCTTCAGTAACTTTTTCTGCAATTCAATGACTGTCAAAGACACGTAAATGTAACTTCATAACATGTTTCTAGTAGCTTATACATCTGTTTCGAAAACTGCAACTTATTAATCTCGTGTCAAGTACAAAAGCGTTGTTTTGTTGCCAAATTATTACTGACGAAGAAACAAAGAACAATATGCGTTGTGTTGAAAACCCACAGTTACTGAAGGCGTGTAGTGCCACATCTTCGCTGTACTATTAAGAATGATTTGATCAACGTTTTTTTTTTCTCGCTCTTGACAGCATACAGGGTGAGGGAATGTACTAATTGGTGAAATGGTGGTGCTAAATACGTTGAAGGTAAGTGATACCGCGGACGCGAATAGTCAGCTGGAGCTGGACTGGTACTGCTTCGCGTGTCAGAGAAAGCTGCAATCATTCCGTAGCAAACATTTTTGTCGGCAAGTGTGCTCCGGGTTGATTCGGAAGGACAATTTGATAACAGATATTCGTTG
The DNA here is from genome assembly GCF_037126465.1 of Ornithodoros turicata. NCBI lineage: Eukaryota > Metazoa > Arthropoda > Arachnida > Ixodida > Argasidae > Ornithodoros > Ornithodoros turicata. The sequence continues at coordinate 35,047,596 of NC_088201.1, forward strand.
TAAAAAAAGGAAAGATACATCTTGAACTCATTCCATGTAGAAACGAGTTGTGCGGTGATATTGACTGAAATGTTGTACTTGACTGCTTCGCTTGCACTGGAGGCGAATGAATCTTGACGGCTTTGTCATGCAGAACCTCTAGTCAATCTCGCGAGTCGCTGTACAGTAGCAGAAGCCGCCTAAAAGGCCGAAAGAGAGCCATCCGTGCGCGAAGCCTTCTCTGGCCAGGAATCCAGGGTGAAAATTTCGAGAAAAAGAAGAAAAGTGAGACACTTCATGAACCACCCCTTCTCCGAGCAAAAGAAATCTTTCCCTACACACAGAGAGAAAAAGAAAAGAATGAAAGAAAAGAAAGAGGCATAAAAAAGTGAAAACCCTCGCCGCTAAAGTAAAGAAAAAAAGGTCAGTATGGAATTCGCTATAATAAATGCGTTCGTTAAAAGCTTGGAAAGGTGCGAGGTCAAATAGAAGAGGGAGAGTCAACAGGGCCACCTTCGCATTTGAAGTGGGAAAAGTAACCGGAGTGAAGTGGCACGTGAGAACAAAAGCCGTCGCTGAAAACTACATCTCGATGCGCAAATACAGCGCCAGAAAAGAAGCAAACAACGCGTTCTCCCCCCTTCGAGTTCTCTGAACGGGAAGTAATACGGAGAATTATGTATAAGGGAGAAGCCAACTAACCAACTGTCGTCTGACTCCGTCGTATTTATTTTAACACCCCCGCCCGCCTCCTCTTTTTCCCTAGCAGCCCACTCGAGTCTTTTTATTCGCTACATATATTATTGTTGTCCATCAACTATCAACTTTCCAGACCAGAAGGAAACTTCTTCGCTGAAAAGAAATACTACCGAACGGAAAACGTGCGCATGTCTGAGCAAGAATATGGTCCCGTGCATGTTTTTTTTTTTCTTTCTTAGCGGCTATTGTTCTATGGAGACTGCTTTCACTAGAGTCTCACCGAACGAATGTGTGTACACGCTTGTTGCTCGCGTCTTTTTTTTTTTTTTTTCTAAAAGAACGGGCATTGAACAGTAATATGGCTCTATCGATAGAGTATAGGAGCACGCGAGAGCCACGTTCCGTATGGCCCTTTTGACTTCATTTCATTGTATGCTTCTTCCTTTCCTTCTCTGGCATTTATCATCAGAAGCTAACCATGTCGGTTTCACAACTGTACGCGTCAAAAACTTCACGTGGAACACAAACTTTGCGTTGCATGTCGCTGCGTCACAAATGTCTGTCCAATATTTGGATGCCACACTCTAAGGAAAAAAAAAAAAAAGAAACAAAGAAAGGAGTGAATTTTGGAGAAATTACAGCTTCTAGTCCTCTAACAGTAACAGAAAGAGGTTGGAATAATGAGCAACAGAAACAGAGGGGGTGATGTCTTAACCGGCTCGCCGTTTTTGGCCACACAGAAGTGGGCATAGTCATGACTATAGCAGTAAAAAAGAAAAAAAAAGAAAGAAAGAAAGAAAAGGAGGATGGACGATGAATGGTGGGGGCGCGTAGAGGGTGCGTGAGTTCGTCGGGGAGTGCTATGGGCTAGGTGGGTCACAGAACAGAACAGAGCTTCACTACATAACACGCTGAAGCTCAACCATAGCACAGAACGATACATTTATCACTCCTGCACTCTTAAAAATGAACTTCACAACACACTTGGCAAGATGGCGCCGAGGCACTACAGTGAATCCTGTAAATTTGGAGGCGGTGTCTTGATCTCTGTGAAGAATTCAATTCCCAGCCATCGGCACTCTGACCTTGAAATTTATGAAGAAAGTGTTTGGGTTGAGCTGAAGTTAAGGAATCACGAAATGTTTTGATTGGAAATTATTATTTTCCACCACGGTATAGGGTGCAGCAGTTCACCCAGACGATGGAGTGGCTGAGTAATAACGTCCCAGTCGACACACACGACGTGCTTATTTTCGGAGACTTCAACGTTCCTGGTGTTGACTGGATCAGCGGAAGCCTAACCAGCTCCGATGGCCGCGCTTACTTTGATGCGTTGTCATCTTTCCTTCATTTTAGCGGCATTACCCAGAAGAATGCTAAAGTAAACCCAGCAGGAAATGTATTGGACCTCATTCTAACCAATATGCAAGTCATTTTTTTGGACATCTCAGTATCGCCCCTTGTCAAGGTCGATCTGTGGCACCCCCCTTTTATGGCGTAATTTACGTTAGTGCACAGGAGGGAGATGCAAGCGTGTGGTGGGACGCAAAAATATGCGTACGCCCGTGGTGAATACATTGGACTATACAATTTCTTACAAGGCTCAGACTGGTCGCATGCGCTTTGGTCGAATAATGTGGACGAAGCGGTCACCGCGCTCACAGAACTGGTAACAACGGCCATGAATGCATTTATACTGACCATAATTACAAAGCTGTCTTCATATCATTCGTGGTTCTCTGCAGAACTGAGGAAACTAATGAGAATAAAGCTCAAGTGCTTTCGTAAATTTAAAAAGACCAGGTGCGAAGGTTGGTACAAAAAATTCAGCGCCTGCCGGCGTGAAGTAATGCGAGTCTACAGATGTGATAAGATGACCTATGATACAAGAATCTCTTCGAGTTTGCGTAAGTGCCCGAAAACTTTCTGGAGGTTCGTGAAACAACGGAAGAACAGCACGAACTCAAATCAGCTAACGCTCCGTCGAGATGGTGAACACATCAGCGACCCAGCAGAGTTAAGTGAACTCTTTGCCCAGTACTACTTCTCGAGTGTTTTCACGTGTGGTGACCTTGATGACCCGGAGTTTGCCTGCGCGACGGGTGATGGCATACAAATCCCGATCATTTCGGAAGAAGACGTAGCACAAGCAATTCGTGGAATCTCTTCAGGGAAGACAGCTGGACATGACTGTGTCCCATCCTTCATACTTAAGGGCTGTAGTAGTGTTCTTACGCCTATACTGGTTCATATATTTAACCTTTCTTTATCCCACTGCCATTTCCCAACATCTTGGAAGCTTGCTGCTGTTGCTCCCATTTCTAAAGGTGATAGAACTGATGATGTGACGAACTATCGACCCATATTGTTGCTCCCCACTTTTTCCAAGGTTTCTGAAAAGGTTCTGCACAAATATATGCTGTCTCATCTTAAGAATCAGTTGTTTGATACCCAACATGAATTTCTCCCCCGTCGGTCGGTTGAGACAAACTTGGTTACCTTTCTTGATTATTTTGCGCCGTATCTGCATAAGCAGGGTCAAGTGGATATCGTTTACTTTGACTGCACCAAGGCATTTGACCTTGTGAACCACTCGCTTCTTGTGCGCAAACTCCGGCATTATGGCATGTGCTCACATTTTTGTCAATGGTTTATCAGTTATCTAGACGGGAGGTTGAACACGGTGAGAGTCTGTAACAGCTTCTCTACAAATTATGTTGCAAAGTCAGATGTACCACAAGGCTCCATTTTGGGGCCATTATTGTTCAATGTCTTCATCGATGATGTGGATCACGTAGTAAGCTCGGCTAAACTTCTCAAGTTTGCCGATGACCTGAAAATTTTTCTTGCTGTATCTGATATATCGGATTGTGTATTGCTTCAAGACGATGTTGATGCTATTGCTACTTCGTGCCTTCACAACGGGCTCGTATTGAACACAGGAAAGACTAAAGTATTGTCGTTCACCAACAAAGTAAACCCCACGGTTTTTGTTTATCAACTGTATGACACAGAGCTATGTAGAGTGTTCGCTATCAGAGACCTTGGGATCTGGTTGGATCATCGTCTCTCATTTAATGTCCACGTGGAACACGTTGTAAAAAAAAGCCCACCGAATTCTACGTATTATCACTAGAATAACTCGTGACTTGAGCGGACCAGATTGTTTGCAGACTCTTTTTGTATCTCTTCTTTTACCTGTCTTAGAATTTGAGTCAGTTGCATGGAATTGTGTTGGACAAACTAATGTTAGCAGTTTATAAGCGTTATTTGAAATTTTTTTTTAAATTCCGTGTTAGCGCCGCGAAGCAACTGTGGCTATGAGCGGCGTACAGATGGAGAGAGGACAGCAGGAAGGAATGGGAGACAGGGGGGTTAGTATGCGTCCTGGGCCGACTTCAGGGGGAACTGTGCCGACATTCGTCTGGAAAGTCTTCGGAAAACCCAGGGAAAACCTCAGACAGCACAGCCGGTGACAGGATTCAAACCCATGTCACCTCTCAGTCTCTGCGTGGAAAGCGATCATCCTAACCACTATGCCACGGGAGCTGGTTTATTTGAAAATCTGTTCTCGAAGATTCCCACTTGGTGATATGCAACGCGAATCTGAACGCTTTCTGTGTAACCGAAGATTAAGTAGGGATTTCATTTTTCTGTACAAATGTGTTCACAACGTTATACATGCAGAGTCTGTCATTCACCTTTTACATTTTCATGCCCCACTCCATACTGTCCGACGCAGTTCTCTGTTCTATGTTAAAGATATGGCTGCTCGACAGTCACCGTCTCGACGAATACAAACATCTTTTCACCAATGACATTGATTTATTTCATCCCAGTTTTAACCACTTTAGACAGGAGGTCCTCCAAAACCTCAGCTTGGTATAATGTACGAAGGTGCACTGCTGTGCAGGCGTACGCTGTTTGTGGGCACAATTATAAATAAAGTATTATTAATATTATTATAGCACGCTCCTAGCCAACCGTCATCCCGATAGACATCGATCTTTCCCCTGATTTGCTGAAGACGGGGGGTGTACGCCATTTTTGTGGCATATGAAGTTCATAATTTCCACAGAAATGGCGTACGCCCCCCGTTTTCAGCAAATCAAGGGAGACAACCTTGCCATTCGGGAAGATGGTTGGCTAGGAGCGTGTTATGCGGTGAAGTTCTGTTTTTAGAGTGTAGGTTGGAATTACTCCCCATTTTAATCCCCTGACCCTGAAATTTGTTCCCCCAGCACTGCAAATAATCCCTAAACCTCGCAGAAACATCCGTGCATTTTGTCTCGAAAGGGACTAGTGGTTGTGGCCTTGCATCTAATCCCCCCAAAACACTAAAGCTTCCTTGGAGTACGGGAACGGTTTTATGCTGGAGAATTGGATTTTGCTGGACTCGAGTTACACAAAAATTTCCCCATCAGAAAAGCAACAGCATAGTCCAACGTAGTACAGTTGGTCCAGGGCGTCGAGAATTGGAAGGAAGGCCATTTGATTTCTTCACTGTACAAGTCACATACATAAAAAAACGGTAGGTCTCAACTGCAGCCAAAAAAAAAAAAAAAAGGATAATTTTAGTCTTTTTCGGGACTATATGCATCGCCGCAAGTATTACTCCCTGTCAGGACTAAATGTACGAAAGTTTATGCGAAGTTTATGCGAAGTTTACGGACTATTTGCGGTGCTAGGGAGTAAGTTTTAGAGTTATAGCGACTAAAATGGGTAGCAACCGCAATCTAGGGGACTAGAAGCTGCCAGCTGCTCCCAATCTCACTCATTCTTTCTTTGAGTATGCGCCCTTCGATATGCAGGAGGTGTTTTGGTATGTTAGATGCGCTCCTTGATGGTTTATCCGTGCGTTTGTTCAAAGATAACAGGTAGTGCATGTCTGCATAAATTTCCGCATGTTTCGTTCCAGGGCTGTCACATTTACGGTACTGTGTTGCAGTGAAATGCATTCAGAACCTAAATATTCGACGCTCTTTTTTGTACCCAAGCCAACGGAAGATGAGCGATTATCTCAAGTTCGCAAGATCCCGCTACCGTGTCCTGTTAGTAACGCTGTTATCAGTAACCAGAAACCGGCTGTCTTGTGGAAGCCTGTTAGTTATATTCCTTACCAAGAAGCAGGAAGAGTCGGCCCCTCCCGATAAACTGTCAACGGTTTCGGATTGTAGGCAGAATGGAGAAAGTGAAGTTTTATGCCAAGATAAGGGGCCGTGGGAAGGCCACCAAAAAACCGGGCTCGATTTCAGGCTTTTCACACAAAGCAGAAAACAACATGGCATCTAACGTTTTCACTTTCGAACGAGCCGCCCGGATGGTCGTAACGATCACGCATCGTTAACCTGTGTTCTTTGTTTTTGGGAGTTGTTGGTGGGCAAAAGAAATCGCTGCGGTAAATGAGAACAAACGGCTACCTACGAGACGATGTTTTCTTGTTTAGTTATTTTGGGCAGACGTCAAATTGAGTTTAAGTAGGACGTTGTTTGTTACCACACGGTATATGAAATCCCAGAAGCATAAAGGAGTTTAGGTGAATGCCCCGATGATAAATTAAATTGCACATTATCCTGACTTTTTTGAAGAACACGTGAAAATTTTTTGAGCTTCGAGAAACATGCATTTATATGTGCGTGCGACCTACAACATTATAGTTTCATCTGTCATTGGTATACGCACTTTCTTGACTATAAAAAAGAAATCTTGAAAATTTCAAGAAAACATCCTTTAGGGGGAGCTACGCAACTTTTCCAGAAAATACATACGCCCCCCGTTTTCATTATTGGAGTTCTGTAATTACAGTGTCAGATCGAAGGCTTGAAGCCATGATTAAAATGCACGGAATGCCCGCGGAATGAACAGCGCTTTTACATTGAGACTAATACAAAACGAACGGGAGTCATCCTTTTAGTCGTTCGTGATTTACACACGCTCCTAGCCAACTACCATCACGAGTGACATCGTTCTCTCCCATGATTTGTTGAAAACGGGAGGCGTACGCCTTTTTGTGACACTTATGCAGTTACGTTAACTGTCACAAAAAGGCGTAAGCCCTGCGCTTCCCACAAAACAGAAGTGAAAGCGGTATCATCCTGTGCAATAGTTGGCCTTCTGTGTGTTATGTGATGTTCTATTTTGTGAGTGTGTGACCGACTCTGACGTTAAAATAGAACTTCACCGCATAGCACGCTCTTAGCCAACCACCATCTCGAATGACATCGTTCTCTGCCCTGATTTGTTGAAAACGGGAGGCATACGCCCTTTTGTGGCACTTATGCAGTTATGGTAATCGTTACAAAAAAGGCGTAAGCCCCGCGCTTTCCACAAATCAGCGGCATCATTCCACAGCGATATCATTTCCACAAGAAAGCGGTATCATTCTGTGCAATGGTTGGCCTTCAGCGTGTTATGTGATGAAGGCAGGCAAATGGTCGTTCAGCAGCTTGTTGACCTGCACCACCCTAGGATACGTGACATCGTCCACCAACATCGCCCCCTTCTTCCCATGAAAAACCTTCCTAGAAGCATACAGACCATGCTCCAAAGGCTACGCACTGGATCTGTGTTCACCAACTCTCAATTATTCAAGATCGGCTCTAGGGCTGACGCCTGCTGTGGTCACTGTCAACAACCTGAAACAATCGAGCACATCCTGCGAGGCTGGCGAGCATACCATTCTGCGCGTGGAGGCCATCTCCCTCACTCCAACTCTGGCACGCTAGCGGACATCCTCTACCCCGGTAGTTCAGAACGTTCCGCTAAAGCAAGAAACCTAGTTCTTTTTTCTGCAGGAGGCGGGTCTTGCTCAACGAGCCCTCTAACACTTTGCACTCCCCGACGAACTCACGCACCCTCTACGCATCTCCACCCTTCATCCTCCATCCGTCGTTTTTTTATGGCTATAGTCGAGACGACGCCCACTTTGGTGTGGCCAACAACGGCGAGCCGATCCTGCCATTACCCCCCCCCCCCCCTTTTCTGTTTTATGAGTATGTGAACGACGTCTGACGACGTGTCCTCTCTGTACTTTGCCGCCCACTCTTAAAACAGAGGTGGTGGTGGTGCTTTTGAAAGAGCTCGCAGATGTCGGCCTCACAGAGGTGGGCAACGTCACGACTAACGCTTTGGGGGAATGTGCGTCCTAGGCCGACTTCTAAGGGAACTGTGCCAACATATGACTGACAGCGTCTGAGGAAAACACTGGAAAAACCCCAGACAGCACAGCCGGCACCGGGATTCGAACCCGAGTACCTCTCAGGTTTGAATCTCTTAAAATCGAACTTCACCGCATAGCACGCTCTTAGCCAACCATCATCTCGAATGACATCGCTCTCTCCCCCTGTGATTTGTTGAAAACGGGAGACGTACGCCTTTTTGTGACACTTATGCAGTTATGTTAATTGTCACAAAAAGGCGTAAGCCCCGCGCTTTTCACAAATCAGGAGAGAAAGCGGTATCATTTTGTGCAATTTATGGCCTTCAGCGTGTTATGTGATGAAGTTCTGTTTTATGAGTGTCCTGAAGTGCGGAAGAAATTAAGCAGACCACGTAGAAAATATGCTAGCCCTGTAGACCTGTAGCAACTGCACCTTCACCGTGTTATGTGGTGAAGTTCTGTTCCATGGGTGCACCCTGAATTGCCTTCTGTTGTCCCGTGGGTTTCCGACGTGCTGTGGAGAACGGTACGAGCATGGGGTTAGTGAGTCTCAACTTGTACCGATCGTTTTGGTCTTCTCTGGGCTCTCTTTAAACAAATACGAAAAGATCCAATAAATAACTTGTCGCGCCTCACTCTTGACTGCTTCGTCGGGGCTGCCAAGAGAAAGCGCACTGCTCTCTGTCAAGCTTTTTTCGAAATACACACAAAGCCGAAAGCGCAGTAAGAATTATTTGTGAACCGACAAACTACATAGATATTATCAACGGTTGTGATTTATTTCTAAAAGTCGCGGGTACATTTGACATTCTTCATCAGTTGCTCAACATAATAAATCGTTAATAACACACTCAAAGCGATTCGGGAGAGCAGACGCTTGAAGCAGCTGATGAGATGAGTAGATCTGCGCAGCTGCGAGGAGTAGATGATCATCACTACATTGACGATTTGTGTTCAGGTTTCGAGGTAGTAAAGGCCTACAACACGTTCCACGAACTAATTACAGCAAGTCCCGTATAGCTACACGAAGCCTACACAAAATAATTACGGTTCTTTTCGAGCATGTACATTATCTTCCTATACGTCTGGTAATGTCACATTAAGTATACCAAACCTCGGCTCGGCTGCGCACTTGCACTCCGAATCGCGCATCCAACGACTCTGCGAGTTGTGGCCTGAGGTAATTAGCCGAAGCGCGCACGTTGCTGAATCTATGAAAAGTATAGAATTGAGACGTCATTCATCATGACGGATTACGTGAATTACCACTTTTACCGTGGTCGATCGAAATAAAGGCAAATGTGACTGGCAAGACGCGGCAAACAGTCGAAGTATAGGCACTATAGAATGCACCGGTACGAAAAATTAGACAAGAAAGATTGAAATACGGCAGTAGTCGAAAAAGCCAGGCAGCGGCGGGAATCGAACCACATACCTCTGCATTGCCGATCGAGTGCGCTAACCAATCAGATATTTTGCGTTAAGCACTCGAAAACGAAATTTTAGAGTAGTCGTCATATTACCTTTGCGAGAAATGTTGGAGGAACAAAATGATGACCGGTGGCGCCACCCAGACATCTGAGTTTTGTTTCATCTTTTTGTGAACGCTGTGATGATGATTAGAGTTTTATAAGCAGGACACCAAACCCTGGGGAAAAGTGAATAACCAGTTTAAAAGTGAAATGATTATGCTAAAATGGATTCCCTGAACAAAAGCGCTGACTTAGGAGCGGAGTCAATATTCGAATGCTTTCGTCTTTTCTTATTTTCTATGTGATCTCGTGGACGTTCCTGTCCTTGCCAACAGATATGCATATGCCGGAATGGAGCTTCTACATACTTCATACTATTACAATTATTTCACAAGTTAGTCGTAACGTAAACAAACTATTTCCTTGCTCCACAGAATAGACTTTCGTTTCCGCACGCACACTGCTATAACTAATTAGTCGCCTCTGTGTTGTTGAGGATGCGTCCTGCACACTGCATCTTCTCATCAGCGCCACACTTCAAGGTTAAATTGATCGCTTTTATATTGTGCGAACCAAAAATTCACGCCGTTATCATCACTTGCATCAGTGCAAACGCTTCAAAAATCACCATCGTCGACGGCATTTTCATATCTATAAAAACTGCAAAGTGAACTCTCCAAATCCAGTTTCATTTTAGCTCCCAAAATTGCTGTCAAAACTTGCCTTTACCGCGACAATAACACCCTCCATACCGTCATGCTCCAAGCCGAGCGTGCCCCACTGTTTAATCTTGTTTTATTTATTTTCCTCCTCCTACAGGTAACAGAACGGGAATCTCATTTGCATTCAGATGCTGAGTCAGATTTCAAATCCGATGTCTCTTCCTTTGCTCATCTTTGATTTCATCCTCTTCCAATATTTCGCTTTTCTTTCGTCGGTCCCGCTCCACTTTACGTTGCAAGCAATCGGTGGCTTCGGCACTTGACTTTCCGCGACGGATACTGTACACATTTACTGAATGTATCGCGAACTGAAAGCGAAATATGAAAAGAATGCCGCGGAGAAAGAAAAAGCGTCAAGAAGAACGCAAGTTGGAACAAGACGGAGTGGCCAATGGTTGAACCTGACACCCAAATGATGTGAGAGCACCCATTCCTGAAAAAGAAGAAGATATCACGTGGAGAACGGAAAGAAAGTGAAAAGAGATGAAATGTAGATACCTGCCACAGGAGAAAGAACATCGTGCTTCTAATCAAGGATGTTCAGTACCTACACTGTAAAAGCAGAATTTCACCACACAATACGCTGACTCGCGCATGTTGCCAACCAACCGCCATTCAGAATGACATCGCAATCCAGAGTGACACTGTTCTCCCCCCCCCCCCCCCCGATTCGCTAAAAACTGGAGGAGCAGACCTTTCTGTGACACTTATGCAGAATCAATCGTCACAAAAGGGCGTACGCCTTGCGCTTTCCACAAATCAGGAATGATAACGATGCCATTGTGTATAATGGTTGGCCTTCACCGCGTTACGTCGTGAAGTTCTGTTTCAAAAGGGGGTGTTAATTGCGACAATTAAAGATAAAAAAGGTGAACACCCCCCTTTCTTATCAAACCAGAAGCTGTATCATTCGGCGAAATGGCGCAGAGCATGTTACGTCGTGAAGTTTTGTTATTAGAATGTACAGCTTAACTTCAAACTCAATGACGCAACGGTACGGTCCTGTTATGGCAGCGCGCAAAACGCACAGTACAGGCTGGTGGCGTAAAGTCAAAGCTCGTGTCCAATGGTTTGAACGCCGCTCCCGCTCCTACTACTGGAAAAAGAGGGCGAGAAGGAACAGCTGATTTATTGGTCACGATCAGTCGTCGCTTCCGGTACGGCCCATTTGCCACCCTCCTCCACTTGGTCTTCGCACCATTGTTTTTGGGTAGGGACCTTTTTGTTTTAGCCGGCGCAGGAGAGGCTTTCCTCTACTTAGCCTGTGGCATGCACCATCGCTCCTGCACATTGCCCAATACTACTCCTCAGGTGCATGTTCCGCACCTCTCTCTTCTTGAAACTTTGCGCGTGACTTCCAAAAGAATGTGAGATAGCTGCATGCAGGAGGATGCTATTGGTGGAGAGGCACCAAGAGAGTCTTATTTGTGTGTCTGTTTGTTAGATTCCGTGGAATGGAGAGCATACGCCACAGTCAAGAAACACTTTTTTCGCAACGGTTCCTTTTTCTTTTCGCCACAACTACAATCTAAAAACAGAGCTTCACCGCATCACGCGCTCGAGGCCAACCACAGCGTAGAATAGTACCGTTACCACTTCTGATTTGACGAGAGAGCTGGGCGTACGCCTGTTCGTGGCAATCTACAGACACGCAATACCACAAAGAGGGGTAAGTCTCGCGATTTCAACGAGTTGAGGAGATTTAATGAGAGTATTCGGAATGACAGTAGGCTCTGAGCGTGTTATTTGGTATCGCTTTGTTTTTAGAGTACAGTGGGATCCAGAGTTTTAAAGCGCCACCATAGTAGAAAGACACAATCTGCCGCACACTCTAAGAACAGAACCTCACATAACACGCTCTGGGCCAACCACTGCACAGAACGTAAGCGTTATCACTTCTCACACCAGAAGCATTTTTTTGTGACAATGCAATGTGTCCTGAAACGACGTACGCGTCCCAATTTCAACACATCAGAAAAGAGAACGGTATCATTCTGAATTATACTTGGGTAGGGGTGCAGTCTGTAGACTCAGAGTCCACTTTACAAGAGAAAGGTTAGCACTGGAGCTTCTCTATCGTCTCGTTCGCGATATTATTGTTCAGTTCTACTGCTGTACAAATAATGGAAGGAACAGAGAGAGAGAGAGATAGAGAAATACATGATGACGATGATATGGGGATGACTTCCGAACAAGCTCGTGCAGTAAAGCTGCTTTTATAGTAATGGGTAACTCGTTATTTGGAATACAAGTAAACTGCCGGTTAAGTAGCTATTTTTAAGCTATCTTTGGTAAAGAGCATAAGGGAAGTTGTTTCGTCTCCAGTTGGTTTGTCTTTGCAGTATATTCTTATCTGAGCTCTCCATGCAATTTTCCACACTTTCGTGGACAGCGACGGTTGCATATGCTCTTAATTCAGTGCACGACTCCTTCTTCTCTATTTCACATTCAGTTTCTAGCTCTACCAATTGAACATCACCATTCTCCTGTTACACGCAAGACCGGAGCAAGAAACCGCCGTGGTTGTTCGCGCGGTTGTACGAAGTGATCTCGTCGGAGTTTCCCTCCAGTTCAAGGAGCCTCGTTTTAGCGAAAAACTATCCCTAGCGAACCATCCTTCAGAGAATGAAGGGTACCTTTTTGAAACGGTTGCTCTGGCGAATTAAGGTCCTGGTTTAGGTATCGTACAGGTTGCGCGGATGCGTGAAAACCGGCAGCGCATACGAGCAGTGCATTGCGTATAACCTCGCACACTTTAAGAAAAAAAAAAAAGAAAGAGTAAATTGAGGAGTAAGTTCGACTTCTAGTCCCCGAGATCCCAATTACTCCGCATTTTAGTCCTTTACCTGAAATTTACTCCCCAGCTCTGCACATATGTAGTCTTTAAACTTCGCATAAACTGTGGCGGTTACAGTTTCAGTGTACCGCAAACGCAGCCTGGCGATAAATTTTTTCTTTATCATATCACCATCACCTGTCGATCACGTGGTAGTGGTGCTGTCACGTGGTGCTGTAATGTCACGGACGGACCTACACGATGGTTCGCCCTATACAGTTATGCTTTAAAAATGAAACTCATGACCGTTGAAGGTCGTAGGATGGTATGCAAAACGACATCTGGTATTGGAATCGCAGACATGGCAGTCACAGTTTCATCATCTTATTTTCTTTCTTTTTTTAGGAGAGTTTAACTGGCCTTACGAGAGTTACTTTCGAAAGTCAGCGCCTTTCTTCAGTTCCATTCTCAACTTCTCTAGAGAAACATTTCCTTGTTCAAACGCACCTAAAGCTCCCAAAGACCAAAAGAAATCCGATTACTCCGGGGTGATTTCGAGGAATTGCTAAAACTGTCGGAGTTTAAATGCCGATTGATATCCGACGCGGAGCGTTTTCTTTCGGTGATGATAAGAAGAAAGTGAAGTATCGACCGGCCATTTTCGGGCATTAGTCTCAAGCCCGAAATAGACCTGACGCTGTTATATTTATTAAACTGGAATATTTCTACAGCCAAGCGGGGATATAGCAATGGCAACTTTTGCTGGGTCTAGCTACGGAGGGGAATCTATGCTGGAGGGCGCAAAACATGCTCTTGGTGCTCTATGACATAGAGGGATAGTGTTATGGACAAAACAGTTTCGAAGGAGGAGCCAATTGCGGGAGAAGTGTGTCAAGTAATACCGATTTATTGTGTTTATCGAGGTGTCCAGTCTCTCCACTACACATGGCTACTTCAACGATAATATTCACCATTTGAAAGAAGCGTTGGTCGACACGCTGTGAAGTTTACCTCCACAGTTCATCTTCATCAATCATGCAGTAATGAAAGAAAAAGCGCGACCAGTGCTTGCAGGACAAGTGCAGTAATGTGTGGTTAAATAATATATTAATTCGAATATTACTTAATTCGCTTCTATAATGAAGCTACAAGACTCAATGGGTCAGCTGGTAGCGCGTCCACCTATTGATCCCAAGGATGCGGGTACGAAACTGGCCGAGGACGCTAGCAACTTGGTGGCGGGGTACAAGTTGCTTAGACACGCCGTATTTCGTGAGGGACGTATACGGTGTGCCATGGGTTGAGCTTTCTGGGCACGTTGAGGAACCCTCAGGTGGCCAGAATTAATCTAAGAAACCGACCACTAATTATTTGTAAAGTATCGAATTATTAATATGAAATGAAGCTGCAACTATAGCACGACTTATTTTGGAATGTGTTTCAGGGAACGTAAATGTCCTGAAAAGTACTTTTTTTTTAAATTTCGGCATTTGATCAATATCACCTGAAACAAACAGCGCTCAAGCAACATTAACAGCTCTCTCTTTTTCTTTGTCAGTCGTTACCAGCCTTGCACACTCGAAAAAGAGAGAACTTCACCGCATAACACGCTCAAATCCAACCAGTATTCGGAATGATATCACTCTGTCTCTTGATTTGATGAGAACGAAGAGCGTACGCCATTTTGTAAAACTCTGTGCTTATGTAAAGTGTTACAGAAAAGACGCAAACTCGCGTCGCCAACAATCGGGGAAACAGAGCGATATCATCGTGAATGCAAGTTGAATAGACCACGTTACGCGGTGATGTTCTGTTTTTAGAGTGCAGGTAGAAGAGGGCTCCTGAATAACGCGAAAGTTCTAACCTTCTGTTTCGTTGCGCGGATGGCAAACGTTCGAACCCATACAAACTGCAAGTCATCCTCGACTGCAAGCCTTGTCTGAAGTCTCTTTTCCGCGGTAGCTTTTCTTTTTTTTTTTTCTCCTCAACGACGCCCCTCAGTGTGGTTCCCATTGCGCGGGAGAAGAGGACCAAGGTATGTGGAGAACGAAACCGGATAAGGACGTGCGATTCATTGGCTTCGCATCCCACGGGAGTAATCCCGGTGGCTTACGCGGTCTGCATTATAACCCGCAAAGTCTTCAGGATTACCGGCCGTTTAAGAAGGCCCTCATCGTTACAGTTACACCTTCTCTTACAGCTGTTCTAGTTCGTTAGGATCAAGGAAATAATAATAACAATAATAACAATGCCTTGTCGGCTCTGCACGCGCCGCATATACGGAGTGAGAGTGAGTGAGCGAGTGAGTGAGTGAAGAAAAGAAAAACACGGAGAAATACGAATATACGGAAGTAATCATTGCCTCACTGATCATTGGAGGAGACGTGCAAATTACTTACAAAATGATGTCGAATTGGGAACACTGCATTTGAAACAAGATATGCTTCTCTATGCAACACCTTACCGTAGGCATCTCGTAGTCGAATCGCACTTTTTCTTTTGTTTGTATAATGGTTGTATGGATAAATAAAATATGAATATGAATATGAATCTGTCTAAAGACGGTGCAATATTTAATTTCCCTCACATAGCTGGCATGCAGCATAAAGTATACCGCTACCTACAGCCAATATATATTATTTCACGTTGATCTTGACCTTGAGATGATGCGCATTTAAAACATAATTTGATGAACCTAGCGCATGTGTGCATTTAATAATTCTCCCGTCAGAATGTTTGAAACACAATACGATTTTTCTGCAGTGACAGTATTTTGTACGAGATATCCGCGGATCCGAAACTCAAACAGAGATATCCGTCTGCTTCCTGTCGACGGATTGATCAGCGTGATCAAGTGGCGCCACTGCCATGATAAGCGACGACACATCGAGTCATCAATAAGTGGCTACCATGAGGTGAAAACGTCAAACAAATGGCATAATGTTTGCTCGCGCAAGGGCCAACACCGTGCTGTTGGCATACTGTACCAAAGGTTAGGTCTCACAGGAATTAGGAGTTAATGTTGTTGCTTACCCCCTGCTTCCCTTCTTCCAGCCACACGCCGGCTTCCCTTACAAAGCGTTTGACTATACGAAAATCTACGTTTAATAAGCTTTTTCTTGGAGTATGAGTTCCTCAGTAAGTATCTACCCATCTGAGATCACCTCCGTAATGAAACATTTGAAGAGAGAAAAAATATGATGTAGCTTTTCCCTGAACATCTCAAACGCTGTCAACAATGAATTGCTTTCAGGTTAACCGCCTGTGTACCGCCACCACGCAATTGTGCAAAGATCATTAATAAGCATGTTGGCGTACACTTACTCCAGGATATTATTATTATTCATTTTGTGTGGCTCATATACCCACAGTGTAACGTATGTAATGTGAGAAAATAACTAGACCGCGTTCGGCAACCTGTGTAAGTTTATGTAATTCTATCTCGCCAGAAATGCTTCACCCGGGGCACAACACCTTAAAGGAAAGTCGGCGGTACGTTTGGAGGGCAATGAATGACTATAGCGATATCTCATTGTGTTTCCGATATATTTTCGTATTCCTGTTCCAAAAGACACGACGCTTTGTTTATCTGCTCCGAACAATAGAGCAAAAGACAAGTTTTAAATGTGCTATCAACACGCTCACACTAGTTTTTCAACTGATTGTATGACTGAAACTACCTTCGTATAGCCAATATTATGCAGTATGTTATACCTATCTGTGTGTGTTTCGCAAATATGAGCTACAAAGTTAGAAAATACACAGAATAACACAGACTATATTCCTAACTACACAATTGCGCTTAGCTTATAAAAGTTAGTGAAACTGAGGAAGATCGTCACATCAGACTCCCTCATTAACAAGTATCTAAAAATAATGACAAGAAGAAATCCTGCTTCGTCGTTATCTCACTTTTTCTCTCTCTGTTCCACGTCTTTCCATATTATGAAAAGTAGCGGTAGCGGAGAAAGGGTCCGCCGCTACCCGTATATTTGTAGCGGAAATACTTTTTCCGTTACGAATACAAAAAGTAGCGCGATCGCTACTCCGCCACTGAAAAAAGTAGCGAATACGGTAGCGGCGCTACTACCGCTATGTACAACACTGCTTGCCAGCTTCGTTGCCCTGTTATGTTCACATCACGATACAAGCCGTCACAGCATAAACAAAATTAGCTTCCAGGGGTTAGTTTCCTTTGAAGCTTCCCGTGTACTTCCAGATATTTAACTACAGACCGTACGGGGAGCAAGGACCAATAAGCTCTGCGACAATCACATCCTCGAGTCGCCTTGAGCCCTGTCCTTTGTTGCAAAGGTTGCGCAGTCCGCTCTACATGTAAACACAGAAAATGGCGCTGTGGCTCGCGGCACTGAGAACGCACGGTGATAGAAGACCACAGACTGCCACTCACAAAACCTTGTCTTCAGACATGTCGCCGGGATCCGATCACCACCATTCATTCAGGAGTTCGGGAACTTCTCTTCCTAATGAATTGGGGACTCTATCTTGCCTCAAGCGAAATTTCCTTGTTAGTATGCTGGTGATTTAAGAGGTCAAAGGAAGGGATAGAACTAGGAACCTTCCTGTCAATTAGGAGCCCATTGTTTTGGGTTATGTTTGCCACAGTGGAAAGGAACGATATATCGCCGAGCTGAGAGCAAGAGAGGAGTAGTTGTATAAGGCAGCCACGCAGAATGAAACTTTATTTCCTTTCTTTCTTTCTTTCTTTCTTTTTATTGCATTTTACCACATTTATCAAAGTACAGGTACAATAGGACTGAAAGGGCAAGCCCTGTTGAACAGACCAGGATAATAACAGAGATACACTGAATACCAGTGAAAAAACTGCGTGAAGAGTGAAGTGTTGTGCTCTATAGTCTGTACTAATACAGTACTTGAAGTGCCTAATTGTGCATTCTACCAGGTCTTGTCCTTGCGTCTACGGAACAGCACCTCATCAGTGTTTAGATGCTGGGCCTTTCACGTTTAGCCAATGATGAAAACCATGGGCAGAGGAACCTGAAGTGGAGTTCCCTTTAACTACATGGGATCAACGCTTTTCCGTACGTTACAGCGGTAGCAAATGGAGAGAGACAGCATAAACTTAAGCGGTCCTCAATTTTGGCTGCCTTCCGCGGGAGGAGGAGAGGGTGCGATGAAGACGCGGAAGGCTCAAATTTCTCCGGGCCGGAAGAAAAAAGGAAGACGCAGACAGTCGATTTGGAAGGGCGAAGGTTGCGCCGGAAAACAACAAGAAGCCGCCTATTTGCATGGGCGTTGCGAAAACCGTCTGACTGACGTGACGCGGGTCAGACGCCTGGGGTCAGCAGACGCGTCTCTGTTGTCCTCTAAGGACTACGAGGGCCAATGACTACACACTGAGACGTCTCAGAGCTACGTTCATGACGCCCTTCAGAAGTGATATATGGGAACACAGAAAAAGGACCAAGGTCTCTACACGGGAAATGCGTGAGAAAGGCCGTTTTTACAGGACAAATGTTGTCCTAACGGCACGGACATAACCCCGGAGTGGTGCAGGAGAATAAAAGATGTGCTTTCGGACATGTTTGGGCATTATCGTATGAAGGACGGGGGTCATGGCGGGATTTCGCGTTCGCAAGGTAAGCCCAAGCAGCTCACCCGCGTTCCTCCAATGGCAGAAACCGATGTCTTACTGTAACTCTCATACGCGGAAAAAGAAAAACTGTACCCTCCTAAAGAGTAAAGTGGCAATCCCGACACAATGTAAGCTTTACACTCCAAAAGTTCAAAAGAAAAACTTAACGCTGTTATTACTACTTTTCTGCTGCGTTTCATAATACTACTTTTTTTTTAATATATGAGCTATCTGCGCTGTTCGGTATAATTTTCTCTTCATCTTTCAAGGACTGATATCGGCAACAAAGGACTCCACATACCATATTTGACATCCCACTCGAGTGATTTAAAAACAGCGACAGAAAGAAGGTCCGTACAATCACTAGACAGTAGGCTGAATTCGTTAGATTCCATCTGGAGGACGTGTGATCTGGAAGCACTACACGCGAACAGAAGTACAGGGTGTATGCTATAAAAGGTCAGTGACATTTTCGCGCGTGACACTATATCTATTTGAGAGACGGACTTGTGCTGCCATACAGTGTATCACTTATGCCAGAGAAACCTACGAAAAAAATTGTGGTTACCATTCACTGCGTAATAAAATAAACACGGCCACGGAAACTTTCGTCTTCATGTGTTTCCTATGCGCAATACCGATAGATGGAGGTGAAAGTTTGCATGGTCATATTTATTTTGTTACACAGTGCTAGGTAACCACAATCGTTTCGTAGGTTCCTCTAGCATAAATTATTCACTTTGAGGCAGAGGAAGTCTTTTCGTGATAGAGGTATAGCATCAAGGAGATCATCATCTTCTTGCACGAAAATGTGACTGACCTTTTATAGCATACACCCTGTACATTGGGGGCTGGGGCTGACATACGTCGACCCAAGCAGCACAATGCACTGAAAGTAAGAGTGCACAAGGGTGTACAGGGAGATCAGGGTTGTCATGTTCCTGGGTATGTCTTGCTGTGAAATGAAGCATCGCACTGATAAGACACCTATAGCAGCCCCCTCCCCCCGCACTTGAACTTTCAGTACAGACATTGTGCTGCTTGGGTATCTTCGCACTGGGATTATCTATCGGCTAAGTATCTGCGGCGGTGGTGAAAGCGGTCGCCGTTGTCGGCCTCACAGAGGTGGGCAACGTCATGACTGACGGGGAATGTGCGTCCTGGGCCGACTTCTAAGGGAACTGTGCCGACATATGTCTGAAAGCGTCTGAGGAAAACCCAGGAAAAACCCAAGACAGCACAGGGTGTGACTGCATAACACGACCCTAATCGGCCAATCATTCGGAATAATATATTCCTCTTTCTTTATCTGTTGTTCGTCGTCTCTCCGGAGGTGCGAGCGTACGCCTGATTGGGACAATTAGCATTGTGTTAATAGTCACAGAAAGACTTTTTTTTCTCAGATCAGGGGCGATGGCGGTACTATGTGTGCAGTGTACTTGTGCAGAAGTGCAATGGTATCTGTGCAATGCCGTTGAGCTTGTTAAGCGGTTAACATCTGTCTTTAAAGCGTACTGAAACAAGGATGCACGGTTCACAAAACATTTGATAACTGGTAACAAGTACGAGCGTCAAATTATTTCATCTTCATTTAATTTAATTTCAGTAGAAGTGTACTTTCCGTACTTTATAGCTCCTTTATATTTTTAGATGAAAACGTCCATGAGAACGTTTCCGGCGCTTCGCGTTCTCCGAAAAATGGCGACAGATCAGTTACACTTCTGTCTCGCCGCCGAATAGTAAATAGTCTCAGCCATTCAAGGGCTGGCTCTAATAAATTATTATAACTATATTTATACCCGTCTGGCAGATGCTCTTACAGTGTTAATTTGCATGATAAAGGGTTATCTGATCTCGGTCATGACGTCGAGGAGGAGCAGAGGTCAGGCAGTGGGTAAAATATCCTTAACCATCAACACCACGCCAAAGCATAACGGCACTCTGATGAATGGGTCTCCGTGTGGCTATCGAATAAAGCCAGCCGTCGGATGCTGTACGCCTTCATGGGAAGGGAAAGCACGCGGTACAGAAAGGGAAAAAGAAAAGGTATATTTGCAATGCTCCTCATGCACGACACCCTAAAAAGATGTTTCCGTAAAATCACAGGCAACTTCTCGTGGTGGAACTTGGCTGGCGGGCTAAATGGTTAGGAGACATAGGAATCTGTCCCATCGTACAGTTTGCAATATCAAATTTTAAAAATGATAGAAATTTTAAAAATGAAAAATATAGATGTTAGTCTGGTCGGAATCGAGTCTGGCTACCCCAGCTTGTAGACTGCGAAAATATGCTGATAACAAAGAGCATTTAAAAGATCTTGCGAAATCCCATGTAGAGACATCCAGCGTAGCGGACAAATGACACTCAAATCAGGCAAAGGCACAAACAGAGAGAGAGAGAGAGGAATGTAGAGTTTGATAGAGTTCAGCCCGAGCAAATCTCACAACATCATGGAAGGGGTAGACGACTAATGCAGTACATTGAAGAGCAACAATATGAATGGAAATACACTCTTAGAACAGAACTTCCACCGCATAAAAATTCTCCTAGCCAACCACTATCGCGAATGACAGCGTTCTCTCCCCTGATTTGCTGGAAACGGGGGGGGGGGGGGGGCGTACGCCATTTTTGTGGCAATTATGAACTGCATAATACCACAGAAATGGCGTACGAAATGCGTCAGTTTTCAAGTTTAGCGAACTTTATTTCGAACCTGCAAAAAGGAACCACGCAAAAGGCACTTGATTGCAAACAACTGAATGCGGGATTTCTGGAGACGCTCAAAAACTTGCGTATTTTTTCTCGGCTCTAGAAATTAATCTCAATGAATTAATTAGGGGCAATACAAAGAATATCCGGAATTGCGCAAGACGACTGCCAACCAAATCTCGTTGGTTTCGCCCTCGTGTAAAACTTCCTTCAGGTTACGCGAGACACCCTGAACATGGAAGCCTGACTCTTATACTGCTATTTCATTTCGCAGTTTTGATGTATGCAGTATCACGAACCGTATCGGAAGGACATGGGGTAAGACATGTGCTGCGACTTATCTGCAGGGTCACGCTATAGGTCTTCGCAAAGAAATTATTGCCCACGCGGTCACACACCTTCGTATTGCGTCGTACGAAATGAAACGCGAGCAACGTCGAAAAATAACTGTGCAGAAGCCAGATATTTATGCCTGATGGTACCTTATGTCAACGTGTACCCAAGACGAAAAGAAATAATTACCACTTCCGGCATATCGCAACCGTAAAGGAATATTTTCGAAGAAAATCACGGAGCAAGTAAAATAAAACGATGAGCGCAGAAATAAAAATATGCAGACAAAAAAAAAAGAAAAAAGAAAAAGAGCATGTGAGGCGTCACAACTCCTAATAACAGAGTGCTAGCTATGCTCCCGGAAAATGTTGCACATGGAATGAAACGCTGCGGGGCAGCGGATAAGATTCCCGTTGTAGGATCTCACCATTCCTCTCTAGGAAATATCCCGTTTTGGCCTGGAGAGTTCCGTTTTGGAGGGTCGGCCCGCCGTCACGACTTCTTTTTGGCTAAATGAGGTGATAGTCCCGTTTTCGCGAATGGCGAAGTAGTTTCGTAACCAGCACGAAGCGAGGAAAGTGATGCCACGACAATGTTTACTCCTCACATGCGAATATTTTTTAAATACACATACCATAAAAATTTTTTCTTCCATGGCATACAATTTATTACTGCGTCGGTTACTACATCCGGGAGCACTTTCTTTTGCGCAGAGATGGGTGCACAGGAACGTTTGTGTTGCTGAATTTAGCGCGCTTGTAGAACCTCGTTTTTGGCAACCTCCCGTCGTTGTTCAGAAATGGCGCAAAAACGCGCGTGCGTTTTCAACAAAGTTCTCCAGGAGGAATTTGTTTTTTCCCTCTTAGGTTCAACTGTATCTAGCAGCAGAGTTCTTTGTCAAATCTGCGATACGTGTTTTTCTGTTGCGCATGGAGGCCGCAGAGACATCTTTCGGTTCAGGATTGTACTGTCTTTTTGTATGAAGCAAAAAATAATTTCAGCACTTTAGGCTCAGTGTGCTCAATGTTTGGCACCCCCGCTACACCCTCTCTTATGTCCCGTTTCCTACCATCCGAAATATCATCACGCTACGTACAGATGACAATTTTTTAAAGGAAAGGCGTTCCTGAAACAAGCATCACGAGAAATTTCCATCGCAATTTCTCGCCAATTCCGGCTGTCCTTTTCCTCAGTCTAGAGCAGTCTTTGGGGAAAAAAATCGACTCTCTCGTAATACGTCGAATGAGGGAGTGAAAACTGCAACCGCAAAGCAAGAAAGACGAGGGCACACACCTCACTGTGAAGAGAACGAGGGGAAGAAAAAAGAAAGAAAGAGCGCGCATCTCTTCGATATTCAAAAACAAAGCTCCTAATCCCTTGTTAGAGTGGGATCAAACTGGTTCCCTCCGAGTCAGCATCTTCCGCGGCAACCCTTTCTTTCTGGAGAGCCCTCGCTTCCGCCTTCTGATTAAAACGCAGCATCGATGCACCACCCACCTTGCCGCAAAACCCAAAAGGTAACAGTGACGCCCACGAACTGAGAACAAGCCTATGGAAAAGGGGTTCTACGTTGCTGCCACATCGTTCCATCACACTGCCCCCATGTTGCTTTTCCACAATTGCCACTTGAAGGTTTGGGATTGATTGTTTCCATTGCGTGCGGGTTAATACAAAAAATAGCGCTCCGTGTTGTGGGAGTGTGTCGAAAACTGTTAGACATACCGTATGGATATTTGTTTAAAATAGGCACATTACAGAAAAATCTATCTTTATATTATACGCCTTTCCATAGTTTGTACCCCTGGTCGCTTGGTAAGGAACGCCGTCCTTAGTTGTTGTGCTGGGTATGACATGTCGTTCATATGGCACCAACGTATTCGGTATATATTTTTTCGCTTAAAATTAGATGCCGAAATGCTTCATATTTTGCGAGAAACGGCGCCCGCATTAGAGAGAAGTAATCACGTAATCACGAAACCCTAAACGCCAGGCTTCTACTCTGACGTTCTCATCATTCTGCAGAACTGAGCGATCATCTGAATAAGTACTTGCGAGAATATATACGCATTGAGTTCTGAGGAGAAGGCTTTATGAATCAATGGTCTGCATGGTGGCCAGCAAAGGTGCGCCATTCTCCTTGTAAGGAAGCCTGATTTTCTTTGCGCAAACACATTAACCGTTGCCTATGGGGAAGGCCTGCTGATGACCACAAAGTAGGGCGAAATGTTATCAGAGTTTGTATTCTTAATTTATCAATATCAGGGTTATGTGTTGCCATCAAGCAGGAGAGCTATCTATGGAGGTAGACCCCTTTACACATAAGAACACTAAAGGGGCCCACGAGAGCCAAAAAACCAAGTGTACTGGGGCCTACCTCAGGGGCCGCATGCCAAGGGGACCCACACGCGATTTTTTTGGGCCCGACCTCGTCCCGTCTATTTTGTCTCAGTGAAGCAATGCATCCCGTTTTCGCGGGTGACGAATAAGTTCGGAATCAGTGTCAATTTAGGAAACCGAAACCGGAACAATGGTTTATCTTCATACGAACAGTATCGTGAGGTTAACATGTAAATATTTTCTTCCATATAATACAGTTTATTACTGCGTCCGTCGTCGCACCCACGAGTACATTCTGTTGCTCGGAAACTTTCCGGTCACTTTTAGCGTGTTGCTTTAACGTGCTGGTAGAACCGCGTTTGGCAACCTACCGTCACTGTTCAGAAACGATGAAAAAACGTGCGTGTTTTTTCAACGAAGCTGATGGGAGTACTATGGATCATATGTACGCATACGGGTTTTACTAGCACTAGCTTTGACAACGTTGTGAGCACTGATCCAACCAGAGGGAACACTGATGCGTCGGATTTGAGCACATCATTCTTCAGTATTGCGCTAACAGCCTCATTAAGGAAGCGGGGTATCTTTGGAACGTAATGAGCTGAACATACGGTATCTCAATAGAAGTTAAAAGACAGTTCAGCAAAATGGAGATGTATCTCACACATGCAAACGACATGGACCGAATGCCTTTGAGTGTAGCGCCTTTTTTGTCCATGAAAGGTGATGCACAAAGAAGGCATTCGACCTTGAATTGCACTGCTCTTTGCAAATCCTCTTATGTATCTCAGTGCACTACATTCTTGCTGTGCTACTGTGCTGTGTCAAACGCCCAGTAGATATCGTTTTTTTTTTTAAATGTATGAACATTTCTGAAGGCACATTGGTGGAACACTCTTAGAAGAGAACTTGACCGCATAACAGGCTCCTACACTCTAAAAACATAACTTCCCCACATAGCACGGTGAAGGCCAACCATTGCACAGAATGATACCTTTATCACTCCCGATTTGTGGAGAGCGCGGGGCGTACGCCTTTTTTTGGAACTGCATAAGTGTTCAAAAAAAAAAAAAAAAGAAAGAAAGGAAAAGAAAAGAAAAAAAGAAAGAAGAAAAAAAAGGGGGTACGCCTCCCGTTTTTAACCAATTAGGGGGCAGAACGATGTCATTCGGGATGGTGATTGGCTAAGAGCGTGCTATGTGGTGAAGTTCTGTTTTTAGAGTCTAGCCAACCATAAATCCCAAATGACATCGTTCTCTTCCCTAATTTGTTGGAAGCCCTAGTTTTATTCCCTAATTTTTGGGACACTTATGCAGTTATGTTAATTGTCACAAAAATGTGTACCCCGCGCTTTCCACAAATCAAGGGTGATAAAGGTATCATTCTGTACAACGACTGGCCTTCAGCGTGCTATGTGGTGAAGTTCTGTGGTGCCGGCTGTGCTGTCTGGGGTTTTTCCTGGGTTTTCCTCAGACGCTTTCCGACATATGTCGGCACAGTTTCCTTAGAAGTCGGCCCAGGACGCACTTTCCCACAGGGGTCAGTCGTGACGTTGCCCACCTCTGTGACGCCGACAACGGCGAGCCCTTTGAAAAGCACCAC
Source organism: Ornithodoros turicata (assembly GCF_037126465.1). Classification (NCBI taxonomy): domain Eukaryota; kingdom Metazoa; phylum Arthropoda; class Arachnida; order Ixodida; family Argasidae; genus Ornithodoros; species Ornithodoros turicata. Next base: position 35,073,001 of record NC_088201.1, read on the forward strand.
CTCTGTTTTAAGAGTGTGCTATACTGTGGTGTGTCAAACATCCAGTAGATATAGTTTTTCTTTTTAAAATTTATGAACCTTTTTGGAGGCACATTGTTGGTACACTTATTAAAACAGAACTTGACCGCATAACAGGCTCCTAGCAAACCATCATCCCGAATGACATCGCTCTCTGCCCTAATTTGTTGGAAGCAGGAGGCGTACGCATTTTTATGACACTTATGCAGTTATGTTAATTGTCACAAAAAGGCGCACGCACAAATCAGTAGTGACAACGGTATCATTCTGTGCAATGGTTGGCCTTCACTGTGTTCTGTTTTAAGAATGTATGTACACACTATCGGTACTGAAGGGTTAATATACGCTGCCATTACACTTTTAAGCTAAATGACTGTGCTGAGCCATGCAATCCGCGTGTCATCTATTGAAGAGAAAAAGTCCGTTTTTCACCAATATCGCCATGTGTGGGTCTTGTGGATGCCACGGGGAAACATCCCATGTCATCATCACTTCTCCATCATTTGTTGTTGTTTTGTGACATCTGTGATCAGTTGTTGGTTTTGGAATTTGCTGCCACAGGAAATCAGTGTTCTTTAGTCCTCATTTGGGACTTGGTCCTGCTAGTACACCCGAATTTGCAGTGAAGCAGAGAATAAATGCGAAGTTGTGACAGAAATATCAATTTGGTGTTATCCCGAATACGAAACAGCCACTAATTGAGTTCCGAAGTACACAAATTTAGGCATACGCGTACATAATTTGAGGAAAAAATTTCAATGTACGTGTGATGGTTTTAGACGTAAGACGTATGCCAGATATTTATGCAAAGCCAAACAGGCGCAAGGCGCATTACTTGACCACACCAATCAACTCACGCAGCACAACGTGCGGAAAGCAGCAGTGAACACAAAGAGTGCTTAGGGTGGGGCTTATCAGTACGAACACTCAATTCTCAGCACTGAGTGAAAAAAGACAGTCTAAACGTACTCTCCCAGGTTGATCAATACGGGTAATCTATTCTCCATTATATATACAATTTTACCATGATTCTAGATCTAAAACGTTCGCAGACCATTGATGTAATCAGCTTACTACTCGTTATGCCGATAATGTCCTAATGTCCACCAACTGCTTCACGCTGACATACTAAGTACGATCTGACCAGACACTGCATAACAGCCATATCGAAGAACCAAAATGGCTTAAACGAAAATAGATGAAGTTCCACTACTATAGACATAAGACACACGCGTTGGTTTGTCAAGTTCACATTTGATATCACTTCCCCCATCATACCACAAGGTTGCCGTGTATAAGTTCAAGAACAAGTAAAGCTCTAAACAAAGTTTTTTTTTTTCGTTTTTGAAGTCATCTTTCAGGTGGAAGAAAGAACATAAATGCTCCGATGTTGCCATTTAGGGGGGGGGGGGGGTTCTGTTCGCTCTCTGCTACAACAGTTGATCCCGTCATCCCAACAGCAACCGATCACGAACGGAAAGAGGAATGGCAGGCAGCCCTCAGCCTTTTAAATATCGATCTCGGCCGACGGGAGAGAAAGACAGGGGGACAGAAGAGATGACTCAGGAGAAATCTGAACGCTAGGGGGGAAGGCTTCTCCTCGCAGCCGTCCTCGCGACCCCAGGGGCATGCAATCCACACGGGAAACTAAAAACAAAAAGTTTTATTTCTCTTTCTGGTCTTTTTCCTTTGCAAAGACTACGTGTGTTATTGTAAGGAACACGTGCAAAGCGCCAAAGGTGCGTAGAAGGTGGTAAGTCGATAATGCTTTGACTTTTTAACTGGCAGCAAAGATGTCCTGGAGTCTTATGACAGAACCGCACCGGATAACACGCTCCTAACCCACTATCATCCCGAATGACATCGTTCTTTTTCCAAGTGTCTTGGAAACGACGGACGTACGCCTTTTTGACACACGTTCCCAGATATGTTTGGTGTTACAAAAAGGTGTATGCCCGGCGTTATCCACAAATTAGGAGTGATAACGGAATCATTCTGTGCAATGGAACAACAACAACAGATAAATTAATGACGATGAATGGGGAAATTCGCCGCATGAGGTGCGGCCCACTAGCCCAAGGCACAATGGACGGAATGAGAGGTGTCCTGATGATGAGACGATGAACGACGATTTAAGTAGAGTACCTTGGCCAAGTGAGGACAGAGAAACAGGAAAACCAGCTGAGATTTTCATGCTGGAAAGAGAGTACTCAAGAATTCTGTCAGCAGTCGTTATGCAGGAAGCAACAACACGAGACCCTTATCTTCAAAGTGTGCGAGAGGCAGTAACGGATCAGCGTAACGGCAATAACGGCAGTAACACGGATCAGCGTTACCAATGGACTCATATTTGAATTCTTTCCGAGCTCGATTCCAGCATCTAAGCCTACATGAAGGGTGCGTGCTGCTAGGATCCCGGGTTGTTGTGCCCAGAGAACTGCGAAAGACGGTGCTTCATGTCCTACACGAGGGCCACGCCGACTTTACATAACATACTGCCAGCTTCGCAGGGTTAATAAGATTTGGAATTGATGACAAAACGAAAGGGATCAAACGCCAGCGGCGTGTCACTGATCCGAGTCATAACAACATAGCTAGAAATAAATATATGGCAGGTTCACAAACATTATACTATCATGCAGCACATGCACGCACATTCCACATATCTCAAGCTTGAATCCAAGAGCTAGATATGGAAATACAAATTTCAAATGTTTTCCCGTCTAACCAACTATGGGATCTCAGATAACTTCTTACTTGTTTTCTCAACATAAATAACGAAGAAAGGAATATGAGGCAAGCCAGCTGGTGTGCTGAATTGTGCTGTGGTTTGTTTTCTTTTCTTCCCAAAAACTCAGGGACATGTGTCTACATAAATAATTATTTACAATTTTTGAATAGACTCAGGTATCGAATTCCATAACTTTCCGGCGAAGAAATGATAAGAAAATGAAATGAAATGCATTGAAATGAAAAGTACGTATACCAGCGGCATGGCCGAGCGGGTTAAGGCGTCCCGCTCGTTCGTGGTAGCCAAGGTCGTGCTGAAGACTGGGAGGTGGAGGGTTCGAATCCTACCACCGGCTGTGCTGTCTGAGGTTTTCCCTGGGTGTTCCGAAGACTTTCCAGACAAATGTTGGCACAGTTTTCCCCGAAGTCGGCCCAGGATGCATACTAACCCCCCCCCCGTGTCCCACTCCTTCCTGCTGTCCTCTCTCCATCTGTACGCCACTCATAGCCACAGTTGCTTCGCGGCGCTAGCACGGAATTAAAAAAAAGTACGTATTTTAGGTAAACAGAGTGAATATGAGCCATAATTTCGTATTCGAGCTGTAAGTTTACGTTTAGTCAAGGTTATAAATGGTGCAACACAGAGTTGGTGTGTTAGCTTATATGCAACTGCGCATAATCTGGAGTGAAATAATTCTGTAACTCTAGGAATGCTCATAAGTGTAAATGCAAACGTAACGCTCTCATGATTCTGCAGCGACAACATAGTACGTAGTGCTTTCCTATGTGCAACATGCAACGGCTTTATCGTAGAGTCGTATGTCAGGGCGAAACTTTCTATACCACGGCTTTGAATGAATGACAAGTAGGTTGTTATAAGAATATGCATAGGGAAAATAATTAAATAAAATAAAATGCCAGAATATATCTTTTTACAAATATGTAACAACAACAACAACAACAACAAAAACGACTACATGTATGACGATGGGATGAGGTGTTTCACTGCGGATATTGCGATACCCTACCTCAGTGCATGTCGGTTAATATATGAGTGGGATGGCGATGAAGGAGATGAGACATATACACGCACACACACACACATTACAGAACACATAGCAAGGAAAATGAAAAATGAAAATGTAAGAAATATGCTCGTGGCACCCCGTGTGGTAGTATTCCTAACATTTTAACTGATGAACGTTTATTAATGACGTCAGGACCAAGAAGTACATCCTGAGTGCATGTACTTGGAGGCGTCTGTGGTGGCCTGACTTAGATGGGCTTACTATCAATTTATTATAATTAAGCCAAGCACCCAGCTTTGTTATACACATTATTCGCCTTTTCATACAATTTCACAATATTACGACTTTGAACAAATATTGATGTGTCATCGGCATATAATATGGTCGGCGCATCATTGTCAGTTACATCTCATGCACTCCCGTCGGCATTGGGGTAGTGGGCCACAACCCAGGTGGCGAATTTCCCCAGTCATCATCATCAGTGTTTGTTGTTGTCGTGTGGACAGATCAAGTAGAGTTACCAAGTCCTTTATATAAATCAGAAATAAAAATGGCCCAAGCATTGACCTTTGCGGAACGCGTGCGAAAACACTATCTGTAGACAAGAGGAAGCGTCGGCAACTTGCACAAACTGCTTTCGATTCTGCAAATAATTAATCAACAAGTTTAGAGTTTTGTCCTCTAATGTACGAGTAGTAGATGAGACAATTAAACATAGAAGGACGAACACAACACACGCCTCACTAGAAATACGGCAGACATCGAAAAAGCGAGGCAGCGGCGGGATGCTAGTGTTGTGTTTGTCTGTGTTTTCCAGCCCCATAATAGTTACTGTTGTACCGTGTTCACACACCGTGTTCACAAGCTTCACAACGCCCAGTTGCATACTTCAATTGAATGGTGGCAGTTCAAGAAAAAGCACAACAGCGGGATTCGATTGGGATTATCAGAGGTTGTGGGTTCGAATTCCACGGCTGGTGCCTTATCTTGCCACGATTCAATTACGTCTAATCCCGTAGCGTTCAAGTTTCTTGCATAATATTGAGTGGCGTCACATGCCTTTCGCAAGTCGACAAATATCCCTATAGTTAATAGTTTTATTTCGACATTACTTTTAATAAGTTCACAAATTGAAAGTACTGCTAGTTTTGTTCATTTATGTTTTCGGAATCCGAACTGATAATCACATAAAATGGTTGGCCTTCAGCGCGTTGTGCAACGATATCCTGTTTTAGGACTGTACGCTTCTCAAATTTCTTAGTTTTACAAAGCCGACACACTAAAACATAACTTCAACACATATCACGCTGAAGGCCAACCATTGCGCAGAATAATACTGTTAGCCCTCCTAATTTGTGGAAAACGCGGGATGCACGTCTTTCAGTGCCAATTAACATAATTGCGTAAGTATAGCAAAAAGACGTGTACGCCTCTCGTTTTCAACAAGTCAGGAGACAGAAAGATGCCGTTCGGGATGATGGTTGGCGAGGAGCGGTGAAGTTCTGTTTTAAGAGTGTGGTTGTCTCCTCGCATACACTGTGTTTCTTTTCACGAACTCCCGCTGCGGTCTTTTCCCATCTACCTCCTTCACTCCAAACGTAACCCATGCCGCCTCCTAATGGGTAAAGCGCAAACAGAAAAGAAAGCGTGACGTCTAAGTTCCAGCCGACAGTAGACGGAGCGTTTCAATGAAACAAAGTCTGGTTCGTCCGGACACGACTCGAGTTATATATGCTTCCGCTTTCATCTTGGGCTGCGGAGACGCACTTCAAAAAGCAAACTTTCCGCACAGCCCGTTCAACGTCTACCAAGGAGGCTGGCTGCAAACCTACGTTATGGTTCCACGTGGAAGCGCTGACACTGGAAAGAGCGGCAGCAGGACAAAAAGACCACTGACTGCGTCCCTTATCACATCCCAGTAGGTGAACGGGGAAAAAGGTACACTGGTGTGTATATATGTATATATATATATATACACACCAAAAATATATAAAATATAATAAAATATAAAAAATAAATACAAAATAAAATATATATATATATATTTTTTTTTAAAGATCCGCGCGACGTATCTGTGCTCAGTGAGGAAGGTTTGCAAAAGCAGCTCAGAGATATTGACAGTGTCAGAGAGCCCTGACGCTGCAATTACACGGCGATTGCGGTGCCATTCCACGTCGCTCCATTTATACGTTAACCACATGGAAACTACTGGATTCACTAGTCGGCAGGTACAATATTCCGGACTAACTTGTTTCGTGAAATGTTGATTTCAAACAAAATTTTCAAGCGATTTGTATTAGGTCACAGTAGACTTCGCAGGAAATATTTAAATAATAATAATAATAAAAGGAAGCACTGCCTGTGCTGCTTCCTTCAGGAGGAAATATCGTCCGTTACAAAAATTACCATGCGGTAAAGTACACGCTCAGAAATGAACTTCACCGCATAGCACGCTCCTAGCCAACCATGATCTCGAATGATATCGTTATCTGCCCTGATTTGTTGAAAACGGGAGGCGTACGCCTTTTTTGTGACACTTATGCTGTTCATAATTGTCACAAAAAAGGCGTACGCCTCCCCTTTTCAACAAATCAGGGCAGATAACGATATCATTCGAGGTAATGGTTGGCTATGAGCGTGCTATGCGGTGAAGTTCATTTTTAAGGGTGCACGCCTATGAAAGGGTTCGTTGTAGAAACCTATGTTCTTTACGTTTAAAGCTCTACAACTATTAAAAACCTTCAACTAAAATTTGGGCAGTACTTTTGAGCAGACAAGATCATAATGCCGGCTACCACTACTCTACACTCTTAAAACAGCCAAAAGGTAAGGTAAAATACATATACTACTCTTAAAACAGGTGGTGGTGGTGGTGGTGGTGGTGGCACGCCGTTGTCGGACTCACGAGGTGGGCAACGTCACGACTAACGCCCCGGGGGAATGTAGACGGGTAGAAATCCAGCGAACCGGTAAGGAACTATGAAGGGGATTGCCTCAGGACGAGAGCAGCCGATATTTCGAACAGAGATTGTTCTTCTTGTGGGACCAGGGGGAATGTGCGTCCTGGGCCGACTTCAAAGGGAACTGTGCCGATATACGTCTGAAAGCGTCTGAGGAAATCCCAGGAAAAACCCCAGGCAGCACACAACCGGCACCGGGATTCGAACCCGGGTACCTCCCAGGTTCGAATCCCGGTGCCGGCCGGAAACAGGACTTCACCACGTAACACGCTGGAGGCCAACCACTGCACAGAATAATACCGTTGTTACTCCCGATTTCTGGAAAGCGCGGGGTGTACACCTTTCTGTGACAGTTAACATAACTACATAAGTGTCACCAAAAGGCGTACGGCTCCCGTCTTTAACAAACAAGGGGAGAGAGCGGTGTCATCCGAGGTGATGGTTCGCTAGGGGCGTAAAAGATGCCGTTACCTTGACAGCAATCCAAAAGGAACGGGTTTCATCCGTTGCGGCGTTCGTGATTTTTTGCGAAAACGAAACCGCAATTTACGCTTTCACTCTTTTCCTTCTCAAGAAGGGCTGCAGTGTGGAGCGGCCTGTGATTGGCCTTCTCAAACGATTTGTCCAATCATCATGGGAGATCGTGCAAGAGCATCTTTCATTCTGCGAGTATAAATTTTTCACTTTCCTTTCCTTTCATTCTTCCTTTAATTTACATCTGCATGATGTCGAGACCTGTCCATTGATATATTTTTTAAAAGCTTAATGCTCTTTACTTCAAAGCCGCAGTGGAAACACGAGCGATGGGGCTTCCAGGTTTGCACTTGTTCCTGTCGTGTCGTTCCTCCTGAGAAAGGGCGTATAAATAGACAGCCAGGAAACCAAGTCAGAAAGATTCCACGACCAGCCCGTGGTTCAACTCGCGAATGTGTAGCTCTATCGCTATGGTCTGTGAGCAGTCGCGGCGGTGCATCTAACTTTCGTTGCATGCAAAATGAACTGCAGATACGCATCGTTACAGGTATAGGTAGAAACAGTACGAAAAAAAAAGTGAAATGGGACTTTTATACCCTCATTACTAAGGCGGCTTGTAAAACCATACCGAGTGAACAAGTAGCAAGAAGAACATAGACGAGATAATGACAAGGACAGCTGCAAGATGTTGTGCTTGTTCACTCAGTATGAATCGTCACCAACTACTCCCGCGTGCACACCGTAGTGGAATGCTTGTAGAACAGCCCATAAAAGTTTGGTTCAGCAGTGATTTTAGTAAAGAGTATACTCATCTAAAAATAATACTGATGGAGTTTGGTGGATTTGTCATTCCTTCATTTTTTTCAGTTTCATTCATACTCATGGAGAGCAGAACTCACAGTGGAGTTCTGCTCGATGAATTCACTGATTTATGGCATATTTTGTGTTCGCTATGCTATGTACAGAACTTCACCGCCTAGTACGCTGTGCGCCAACAATTGCCACGAATGATACGGTTATCGCTGCTGATTCGAAGAGAGAGTGAGGGCGCACGCCGTTTTGTGTCAATTTAGATATATGATAATTGCACAAAAAGGCGTACGTCCCCATCTCTCTTCGAATCAGAAGCGATAATCCTATCATTCGTAACAATGGTGGGCGCACAGCGTGGTATGCGGTGAAGTTCTGTTTTTGGAGTGCATTCTAAAGAGAGAACTTCACAAGACCAACCACTGGATGGAAACATATTGTTATCACTCCCGATCTGAGGAGAGAAAGCGACCTACGCGTTTCTGTGTCCGTCGCATAAACGCAAAGTGTCCCCATAAGGCGTACACCTCAATTTTGAAGAACTCGGGAGAGAGAACTGTACGATTCAGGACGATGGATGGTTAAGAGCGTGCTATATGGTGAAGTTCTCTTCTTAGTGCGTAGGGAGCACATAGTAAGCTGGTCTTCCGCCATTTTAAAGCGCAGTTATATAACACCTGCAGCAAAAGACTAGTGTAACTCACGGTATCACTGTTTACGACATTCGGACCATCACCGCAAAGGTTTGTACCCTAGCTTACGTTTCAGGATGCAGACATTAACATGTGCCGAAAATTGGAGATAAATTTCGACAGCTTCGGGAAATTAAGCATAGTTACTTTAACGGACGACAGGTTGAAACATACAACGTTAAATCAAGCTCTTTTAGATATCAGGGTTTTCACAAAATTGGATTTTGAAGGACAGGTCAAGGTAAACGAGGATTTCCATGCACCTCAGAATGTTTTGATTTGATTGACGCTCAGAATGATTTGCCACAGCAAAATTGATAAGAGGGGTTCACGGGGTGGCTTCTGACAAATGGTGCAGAGGATAACAACTGTTGTTGGCTGCTTGATGATCCTATTCGACTTACATGCGTTATTTATAACTATGGTATTTTGTATTTCCATCGTTCGTTACGCATTTGTCCTTGCTGTTCACCTGTTCTCGCTATTTAACCACTGAGAAATGAACCGCATCAATAGTCATATGAAAGCAGCAAATGTTGGGCTTATATCGCCGCCAGGAATAAAAATTCAAAAAGCCGTGTTTTCTTCCCAAACAGAGACATAACCAACACACTATGGGTGCACGGTAGTTGCCGGTCATCGAAAAGGACATGAAAACAAAAAGCATGATGACTTCCCGGACAATTCTATCAAACTATGGAGGACAAAAAGAAGGGTTCGTTCAACCTGTGGCCATAACATTTCATTAATTACCACATCGGTACTGATCCGTTACTGGGTAACGATTTCCGCGCGTGCACTTGTCGTTGCTGCACGGTTTTCGCCACATTGTAAAAAAAAAATCGTTATGAAAATTATAAGGAGAAAATGAATAACTATTCGGGCTTTATTTTAACCAGCAATTGTTGCGCAAGCCTTTGTCTATTAATGTAAAATCAATTCCTAAGAATTGCCATGTTATGGTGCTAAAGAAGATCAATTGTGAAAAAATAATTTTCTGTGCAGTACAACTTCCGATATTCGTTTCTTTGAAGTTGCATTAGTGTTCGATAACCGATTTCCCCTTAACAACTGACTTAGCGGGGACACGTTGCCAATGTGATAACGGTAGACGTATTGCGTAAACCCTGCAGCATGGATAGAAGCATTAATTAGATAGAAAAGAGATTCACCTTCACACACTATAGGAACTGTTATACTGCAACACGCTACACTCTAAAAACAGACGGTGGTGTTGGTGGTGCTGACGAGACCGGATAGCCAACCATCATACCGAATGGCATCGCTATCTCCCCTGATTTTTCTAAAAACTGGTGGCGTACGTCTTTTTATGACACTGATGCGATTACGCTAATTGTCACAAAAACGCTCCGTACGCTCCGTGCCTTCCAAAAATCAGGAGTGATATAACGCTGTCATCTTAAGCGTGTTATATGATGCAGTCCCGCTATAAGAGTGGAGAGGCAACTACGGTACAGCAGTTTCGGTTTGGCTCGCGTGTAATATACTATACCTATTATACGTACGTGAAGAGTAAACCAACAGTTGTGAAACACATACACGAGGTAATCATTGATTGTGAGGAAGCCTGGTCCTAAACATTCCCCGTTTAGTCTTTTGCATAGCCAATCTGAACTAATACAACACGGAATGATATCATCTGTCTTTTGGTTGTTGAAAACGGGAGGCGCACGCATTTTCTATAACCCTTTACATGTATGCAGAGTGTTACAAAAGTGGCGTACGTTCCGCGTCCGACAGAGCGATATCATTCTGAATGTTGGTTGGCCTCGAGCGTGTCATGTGGTCAAGTTCTGATTGTACCTCGACCCCCCCCCCCCCTCTGATTGTACATTACCTACCGTCATTTTTGGCCCCATGATAAATGTCCTTTCTCTACCATTATGCGCAAATATACTGTAGGGCTCAACTGACACAGGAGTTCTTCGGGAATATCGGGAAAACACAGTGGAAGTGGACTGTACGCACTAAGTTTCCGCTTTACAATAGCACAATACCAACACATGGGCCCGTGTGCAAAAAATTTACTGAGCAACATTTCAAAAAATGTTGAGTACGAGCTTTGGCAGCGCTTCCCGCACGAGCAGCGAGAGCGTGCTCAATGCACTGCCAAGGCTATGGAAATTGATTAGATTAGATTAGGAATAGAATGAAACTGAGCCTGAGACTCGTATTCGTTTTATGCAAACGGGCCATGGTCCTCTAGAACTTTCTTATAATATGCACCTTATAAAATATTATTATAGGTTTTATATAAAAGAACGGTAGTTGATGAGAAAGCTCGGGCAGTGAGGTTTGGACTAATACACTCTGCTTTCCAGTCAGAGATGCTACCCGTTGCACCATGCTAGCTAGTTTTTTTCTCCTCAAAGCTTTTATTGGGGTTTATGGTGCTACGTATAAGAGTTGCATAATGAATGATACAATATTTACATTATGTACATCCCACTGAGAAATGCTGCACATAACCATGCTAGCTACACCCTGATCAACGCACCAAGCCACGCATAGGAAACACAGGGACACTGACTCACCTGCAACCTATAAGCCTCCATGTATTGCACCAGGCCTGAAAGCTCCCAAGAAAAAGCTGGGCGACACTTAGTTCTCTTGCCTACCACATTCGCGCTCTTTATATGTGGCCCTACGACAAATTATTATAATGCACCTCCCTCCACCTTAGCTATTGCGTGCTGCAGCTTCTCCCCAGTGTGGCTTAAAGCGTTGCGTGCACCACTCACGTGTAATTCGTCACCGCTGTGTCTCCGAGTAAAATTTAAATCTATTGAAATTTGAGACAGGATGCTAATTTGAAGCGATTTAAATGCTAGCCGTCGGCCGGAACGTCCTGCGACAGCAGATGATCATAGCAGACGACGCAAATCGTCATCACACTTCTTTTATTATGTGCACATAGGAACCTTCACATATGCTCCAATTATTGCTCGAATCGAATTCTTCAGAATGTGTACTATAAAACGCTATTCTATTACCCTTGGAGATGTTATCACATATTATGTTTATTGTCATCCAACGACATCGCCGCCATTCTGGGCCACGTAGCGAGCGCCATTGCGGTAAACTAACTTCCATGTTTTCAATGGGAGTACCGTGAAGCCCTCAGACGTGGTGTAATACGTGGGCTCCTAGCCTCAACGCATTCTCTCTTACATTGTTGCCAGCCACACTCACATTCAGACAATACGAACTTACTCGTAGCACATTTTTCTCTCGTGCGCAACTCAAATACTCTTACTTGCGTCACAATCAGTACTAAAATTTATAGGATAGCCAAGGGACACAAAAGAAGATTCGACATGAGGTCAGAGGACTTTCAAAAGTCATTTGCCTTAGGAAGGTTCTTAGGGGTGGTTGGGAGTGGGGTGTCAATAGCGTGGACGTAAAACAATTCACATTGTGGGTTGATCAATTTCTCTCTAATATTCTAATGTAATATAACATTTCGGTCGAGATCTGCATTATATGATCAAATCCTCCCAAAGGGGCAAAAGGGCGAGCCGTAATCTTTAGTCAGGGCTGTGAGATGCGTGATGTGATATTTTCGAGGTTGATTGATATTGATAGGAAAAGTATCTTCGCACAGCTACCTGCGCAGCAACTGCACCATGGTCACTTCTACACTTTGCGCACATACGCAAACAGGCGACTGAAAGGGGCTCTGACACCTTTGATAAGTGTGGTTCATTACATCATGCGCGCATTTTGCTGCACGTCAGAATATTGTGAGAGAGAACAAAGTTTTCTTCTACGTGTCGTAGATGGAGGGATTCAGACCCTCGAATGCACAGCGGTGTCAAGCTCGGATGTCAGAGATGTCACATGCGACCTCCCACGCGGCCGCCTAACTGGCGGTGATGCCGGCCGTTATGTCACAGGCAGTTGAGTTCGGTATTCCCGGTGCCACTTTTCTATATACACTCTGAATGATACTGTTATCACTCTCGACTTGTGGAAAGCGCGGGCGTACACCTTTTTGTGACACTCCCGGTTTTAACAAATCACGAGAGAGTATAATATTATTCGGAATGGTGGTTGGTTAGGGGCGTGTTATGTGGTGAAGTCCTGTTTTAAGTCCTCAGACGCTTTCAGACATATGTCGGCACAGTTCCCTTAGAAGTCGGCCCAGGACGCACATTCCCCCAGGGCGTCAGTCGTGACGTTGCCCACCTATGTGAGGCCGACAACGGCAAGCCCCATCACCACCACCACCACCTGTTTTAAGAGTGTACACGTGTATTACCCCTTCTGCTGTAAAATTCGGAATGCGATTTCACATCGATGTACCGATAAACGACTGATATTTATCCGCCATAACGTTGGTCGAGGGGTCACAAAACCCTTTAATCGACTCCACCGACATGCACTTTGTGAATACCAGAAGGTATGAGCGATTACTACACTCTAAAAGCTGAACATATGCGCAGAGCAGCGCTCTGCGCCAACCATTGCGCCAGATCACACATACCTAAATGGTGTACTCTCCTGATTTGTTGAAAATTACATACATCCGCGTACACTCTAGAAACAGAACATCACCGCATAACACGCTCTTAACCAACCATCAACCCAAACGACATCGATCTCTCCCCTGATTTGTCGGAAACGGGAAGCGTACGCCTCTTTGTGACAGTTAAGAGAACCACATAAGTGTCACTAAAAGGCGTATGCCCTTCTGGGGAGAGAACGATGCCATTCGTGACGATGGTTGACCAGGAGCGGGCCATGTAGCGTGCCATTTCGACATTACCCCCGCCCCCCGTTTTAAGAGTGTATGTGGGACTCATTATGCCAATGCGACTTATCCAAAATAGACGGGTCCATCCCATTTTCAACAAATCAGCTGAGAGAAGAATATCATTCCGAATAACAGTTCGGCCCGAGCGGTGTTCTGTGGCGCAGTTCTGTTTTAACACAGTAGTTATTCTGATTTGAGGAGAGAGCGGGGCGTACGCCTGTTTGTGGCAAATAACGTTAATTTAAATTACCACAAAAAGGCGTATGCCTCCCATTTTGGACAAATCAGGTAAGCGAACGATATCATTGTGAATGACGGTTGGCTCTGAGCTTGTCATGATTTGAAGTTCTGTTTTTAGAGTGTATAGATGATACCAGGGCAATCTGGAGTTCCGGACATGTTGCCTACAAAATATGTAGGAAATAAATATGAGTAATAGAAGTACACAAATAGCGGATGCGAGCATCCTCTGCTGAAAACATGCACCCTCGGGACCGCCAAACACATAGGAATCATTGAAATTCGAGTAACGCATGAGAAAGTCAAAGTGCGACACGACTCGAGCCATTTCTTCCCCGCAGTTTTTGGGGTTACTTGCACGAATATTGCTTACGTGTCAGAACAGTCAGCGGTAACATTGTCGTGGGAACAGTTAAAAGAACAACAAAAAACAATAAAATAAAAATTGATCCGATTTAAGGATGATATAGAGAGAGAATGGCGCAAAATGAGAATCAGGTTCGGAATGGCAAATGCACTCAAAATGTAATAACACTGAAGCTTTCTGCATTTATTTGGTACAAGCTTTCTCGTGGTGGACCACGCTTCGTCACGTAAAAAAAAAAAAAAAAAAAAAAAAAATAACGGAGCACTTGTTCATGTATATATACAATAACAAGGTGGCTACGTGAGGTAACCACATGAATAAATGTAGAAAGCTTCAGTGTTCTCATACCTCGAAGATAGTCAAAAGAAAGATACTCGTACAGTTTCTAAAACTATATAAATAAGCGGATCGTGCAGAATTGGAACAAAGAAAAAAATAAACATCACGTACGGGAATTGAAAAACCACACGTAATGCTCTGTACGATGAAAATGACTAGTGCAACCGAAATTGTGCAAAGTAACGTGTAAGGAAAACGGCAGCATGACGCACAAAGAGTTTACTGTGCACTATACATATTCGCAGTCACCGGAACCTCAACCCTTGCACGAGTATATTCACGGTGCGTGTACCTGTGATCGTCGGCATATCATTTCAGGCAAGTGGACAATTTATCGTTGCACTTCATCCTATTCGAACATATGCGTCAAACTGTATCACTCGACGTTGATAATATAGCCAGTGTGAAACAGACGGCTGTGCTCCAGGGTAGACGGCCTGACCCGTATTTTGCATACGAGATAAGAACACGAAGCAACTTATCTGTCTGGCTTTATTACCAGCAAAACCCGCGCACAAAAGCGGCACTGGACATGCAAAAAGATGTACGCGCGTCTTGCAACATGGATATTTCGCTGCTATAAAGCGAGTGCTGTCAGGTAACTTTTCCTTTGCTAAATACGATGGTCATTTACGCGAGAAATTGGAGAAGGTACGAAATTCGAACAACTATACCAATTTGGGCGGTTGCTTTGACCTTCGATGGGATTCGGGAATGTCAAACAAAATATTTACGTATGCAGTATTGACGAATTAGTAACCCTGTTGCTCGTGAAAGTATAAGAAAGCTACGCGACAGCCCTAAAAAAGCCCACGCGTGTGTTTGAAACGTAGCCGGTGCATAATACCAATAAAAAGAAAAGGAATAAACTTGTAATGAGAGATCGACATTGTAGGAAAACGGCAAAAATCGCTGACAAACTTATTAACTCATAAGCAGCATTTGTAATTATCATTCTTCATGGTTTCGCAAATACGCGCAAATTGTTCACTATATTAAGCAGAGCGCAGGCTAACTACGTTGTGTGCATATATTCCCCCCTCCCTTTTTTTTCTTTTTCCTACGAGTGTAAACGAACGAGACGAAAGACGGCTACCAGATTGCCACCCATCTCGCTTTAGAAATCTATCGGAGCATAAAATTCGCGCACATTTTCAGGCACCCGTCTAGAGAAATACGAAACAGAAAGGCTCACCTACGGGTGTCGTGGCCCGGGCGCCGTGAAACTTCAGCTCGGGACGCATCGAAGTTGCCGGGAGAGGGGGCGCCGGCCTCCCAATGCTATGTGACGTCACACAGAGAGCGGCGCGCTATTGGCAGAAAGTGCGGCGGCGCGCGCGGTCATAAATATGTGGTTGAAGTCGCTGGGGTCTGAGCGGCGCTCTCCCGAGAGCCAAGTTGGCAGCGCAGCGGTGGAGTTCTCCCGACGGCGGTGCTCGCACTCTATCTTAGAACCAGGGGTCCAGCGCCTGGGCCACCACGCCACGAGCGTGGCACTGTACGCAGGCGAAGTAGCGCCAGGCGACGCCGCGGTGGCCGCCTGGCTCGCTGGCGCACCCCCGGAGCCTCCTTCGTACTTTTCAAATCCTGCCGTTGCCGCACCTGTGGATGCGACCCCGTCGCCTTCTGCATCATCTCTGAGCTCATCTCTCGATGACGACGCTATGGCTGCAGATGAGTACAGCTTCGACTTAGACAACCTCGAGGAGGTAGTAAAACAAGAAATGGGAGTCAAGTACCAGGCTCTGCAGCCCGAGCTGGCATTGCCGGAGCATCTGCAACACCAGCAGCAACATCGTCCACGACCAATGGTAGGAAGTACACCTGGAACACCACCCGACACACCTCCAGGTTCGACGGCATCTCCAGAATTCGGAAACTGTATGCCAGACGACAGCATGATGTGGCTTTCGCAGCAGGGTGTGCGGTACCAGGAGCCGCTCGATCTGCGTCCACAAAATGACCTCGAGTGGATTCAACTTCGCCGCGACTACGAACTGCACCAACAGCAACAAAACCACCATCAACAACAGCGGCCACCGTTGTCCTCCGTGGCCCCACAGCTCCCGGTGCGGGACATCCTAGACGATGAGCAGCTCATCTCCCTGTCTGTGCGCGAACTCAACAAGCGGCTCCACGGGTTCCCCCGCGAAGAAGTGGTTCGGCTCAAGCAGAAGCGGCGGACGCTCAAGAACCGCGGCTACGCGCAGAATTGCCGTACAAAGCGCCTGGCGCAGAGGCACGAGCTCGAGAGCAGGAACCGTATCCTGCAGGCTGAAGTCAGCCGTCTGCGTCAGGAGCTGGAGCGGACCTGCCAAGAGCGGGACTTCTACAAGCAGCAGCTAGGCGCTGCGCAGAGCCGCGTCCGGGCAGCTCAGCTGCAACAACAACACCAGCAACAACAGCAGCAGCAGCAGCAGAGCTCGCTCTCTACCGTAGCTTCCACGAGCAGTCCTGGTTCTCCCGACTTTCTCATGTGACCCCGACGCCAAGCGTGCCAGGACCGTGGACGGACCGCCCGCTGGGGATCGTTCTTGACAAATGACACCCGAACGCACACTAGCCGAACATACACTGCAGGAGGCTCATCGAACTCAACGCTCCCAGCGTGCAAGTACCCCTAAACGCGAAAGGTAAAAGGACTGTGCCAGAATGAAACGGTGACGGGACACAAAAAGTGACCAGAAACGTTTTCAATGACTATCCCAAGCGAATATTTGACTGACAACAGGTGAAGGCCGTCAATCGAACAGCATTCTTGAGAGACAGTCCGGGGAAACTTTCTGGTGAATGGTGTTCTGATGTCTATCGTTTCTCTGTTTTCCTATCTGCGTGAGACACCATCCAAGCTCCCTGTCATCACATTCTCTCTTCGGAAGTATATCCTCGTCTTTCAGCATTGCCGTCTTCGTCATGTTCACTGCTCAAGGCTAAAAGAGGAAGAAAATTCGCCTTTCATATTCATCCCCAAGACCAACAGTAGAGGCCCTGGACAGCGGTGAAACGACAGCCGGGGCACTTGAAAATTTTGGACAATGCTTTACGGTATGGGCAAACAGGTATTGAAGCTTCGGGAATGCTGAACGGTTTTATATTTTGTGCCGGTTTTCTCATGCCAGACCAAGAGCCTATGATCTGAGCGTGATGTATAAGCACGTGCCTACAGAGTACGGCAATCATTACCGTCAGTCCTGGTAGTGACAATGTGCTTATTGTGGGCGCGTGTTTATAACTGCGGATGGATCACAAACTTTCCGTCATTCTGTATGCGAACATGTTGAAACGTTATGGGGGTCATTGTGGATGCAGAGACAGTGAGATGAGAAATTATTTGTTGTACATAGCACGCTGTATATAAAAGTCGCGTTGACGAGTGAATCGTACTAACGTGAAACGCGACCAAGTTCCTTCGGTTGATGGGGAACCATACCTTTCCTAAATGCTTCATTCGCATTCGCAAGTAAGATAATGTCAGTTGTGGTTTTTGGCTTATGAAGGCTTTCAGAGTGTTTTCGATCCCGGTTATAGTTCCTAGGTGGAAAACACTTGCTATCGCCACCACGCATTATGAGGTAATGGTTGCGAGTGCTTATTCATGGAATTGCTCATTTTTCACAACGGAGGCAGTGTATTCTGATACTACGTTCAGATTATAGTTAGCGTGGCATCACAATGGACCAGCAAGTTATGACGTGGTTATGGCTGATAATTAAAATTAGACCCGAAGTTTCACACCCAAATGTACAAAACTCGGAGCAACTAGCAGTTGAGTGAATGGCAGATGGAATCGCGATTCTGATGGTGGTTATACCAGGTGCAAATACGCTCTGAATTTAATGCTATAAGCTATGGCTTTAAGCCGACGTAGCTAGTCTCTTAAGTGATAAATTTGAACAGAGCTTATGCCTGGCAAAATCAAATATACTTCTCTTTGGTCGCCTAGGCAACCAAGAAACATTGTCACTTTTTCATCCCCTCTTCTTGATTTAAGAGCTCTTAAAGGAACCAGTAATAGGATGCCGCTATTTCTATGTACATATTTAGAATTGTTCCTTCTGTTGTGACATAACTTCACGGCACTGTGAAGTCATACCGGTGTGCGGCACAGTCCACTTCAGTCCGTACTTGCAGCTGATGTATGATCCGTTTTGAGGAGCGTTAGTACAAAAATTGTGTCAACTTTAGTTTGTGATAATGTATAGTTTAACTTATTTGTCCTATATAGTGAAAAGACATAAGCCTGACCTCCCTTCGTCGAACCGAGCGGGTGGAACGCATTCACTCACTTAAAGCGATACCGGTTTTAACGAAGTGCAACTTCCGCCACAGTAGAAGATTCGTGATAGAAAAATGATCTCCATGACTATTGCTCTGATAGCATATACTTTCGCGAAAGAAATCGAGACACAATAACAAGTGATTGATAGTGCCATTTTATTCATCAAATAGAATCAACCTCATATGCAGTCTCAAAAAGGAAATAATCGTCATAGGCTTATAGTGTTTATCACCAGTTCTGTTACGTAACGATCAACACCTTACAGACAGCTGTTGCTATTGGTCACCTGACGTCTTCTTCTTTGTAGACCAGAAAATAGTCGTGACGCTATTGTCAAAGCGAATTCTTCATCGTAAGCTGCTATAAATTCCAAGCCGCATATTATTTCCCAATACTGCTAGAGATATGCATGAAGCTACGCGTACTCTATAGTGGGCACATTTGAAATGCCAGTGATAATTTTTTATGCTGTGATAACAATACACATTAATGCATGTAAATCAAGTGTTATATGTTATGGTTTGTTACATGTGTTTGTCAAGTACCGTTTTTTATTAGTTTTAGAGCGTCTAAAATATGATTTCGCCTTTGTTCTTCGTTCCGCGAATAAATTTATCTGCACCAATTTCCACAGAGTGTGGGGCAATCCCAATATTTGTGTTCGTTGCCAATGTCCGGTACGGCGCCTCATGCTGCCATATAAAGTTGTTGATATTCAGGCCGAAGGGACTGTGCCGATGTAAATCAAAAGGCAATAAATGCGTACGTAACCATTTGTTGTTGCCATTGCTGTGAAACTGTGTTACTGAAAAGGAGTTTCGGCTGCATAAAAAGCAGGGATCTCGAAATGAACACAATGTTGCGGTCAACGAACATTCCTCGAGCACACAGCGAGTAATGATAATGCGGATCGTTTAGGTCCACGAAGCGGTGCCTTGAAAGACCAACGAACGAAAGGGCACAGAGAGCGAAAGAGGAAGCCACGCCACACTCTGCTAACAATGCCTCCAGTGGGTTCTCTGTGTAATTTGCCAATTATACCTGCTTCTCAGCACTTCATGTTTACGAACTCCACTAGCTCAGATCCCGATTTCCATGGAATCCTTCATGCCTTGCCACCCGTGATTACCGAATATCCCGTTAAATGCTCGTCTCATGCACTAATATAAAACTTCTAATTCCTGTAACTGTCGGATAATGCGTGTTTTCTTTTTCACATGAAAACAGAACTTCACCACATAGCACGTTGGGCGCCAACCATTGCCAGAAATGATAGGTTTATCGAAGAGAGAAGGGGCGTACGCCTTTGTGTGGCAATTTGGATATATGAAAATTGCCACAAATAGGCGTACGACCCCCTCTGTCTTCCATTCACAAGCGATAACCCTATCTTCCGTGGCAATGGTCGGCGCACAGGGTGCTATGCGGTGAAGTTCTGTGTTTAGATTGCACGACGGTGCTATGCTCCTTATTTTTTAATCGACTACGTAAAATAGATTCTAAATTGAAACTAAAACTTCATTTAGAATAAGTTTAGTTTTCGAAACTATATCTGTTAGCATTTTTTAAAATACAAGAAATTATACACTCCAAAAACAGATGGTGGTGGTGGTGGTGGTGATGATGGAACTGCTTGCCGTAGTCGACCATGCTTAGGCGGGCAACGTCACGACTATCGCTGGGGGTGACCGTGCATCCTGGGCCGACTTCACAGGGAACTGTACCGACATTTGTCTTTAAGCGTCTGAGGAACTGAACTTCACCGCATAACACGGTCTGCGCCAACCATTGCGCCAAACGATACATTTATGTCTTGCGATTTGAGGAGAGTACAGAGCGTGCGCCTTTTTGTGACAATTAACATAACTGCGTAAGTGTCATAAAAGGGCGTACTCTTCCCGTTTTCAAGAAAATGGGGGGGGGGGGAAGAACGATGACATTCGGAATGAAGGTTGGCTAGGAGCGTGCTCCATGGTGAAGTTCTGTTTTTATAGTGTAGTCGAGAATATGAACTATCAAATAATAATCGGCAAGAACTGGCAAATGAAGATTTAGAGGTAGAGCGTCGGAAGCACGGAAAAGCCAATGTAGTCTTCCATTTAAAAACAGAGTATCCAGGATCCATAATATGATGTGTTTTTTAGTTTGTTGCCCTGCAGTCTTAAAACAGCCTTCAGCGTGCTATGTGGTGAAGCTTTGTTTTAAGAGTGTAGTTTTGTCTCGAATTGGTGGCTTCCATGTTTGTGAGAACAACGTTCTCTTCGCCACTTGGTGTCACCTTCTTTACACCTCCTCAAACTGAAGGAAATGTTACCTTCAACACCATTACACCAGCTTGCTTGTCTTTTTTACTCTCTTGGTCGCCTTTGTAGAAATCGGCACCATCGCTCTTATTATAACCGCTGTACTGCATGCAGAGGACCGGGGAGACCTAACTTTTATACACTGCTAAAATAGATGGTGGTGGTGGGTGAAAGGGCTTGTTAAAATAGATAGGTGGTGGTGGTGGTGGTGGTGGTGGTGGTGGTGATAGGGCTTGCCGTTGTCGGCCTCACGTATGTGGGCAACGTCACGACTCACGCCCTGGGGGAATGTGCGTCCTGGGCCGACTTCTAAGGGAACTGCGCCGACATATGTCTGAAAGCGTCTGAGGAAAACCCAGGAAAAACCCCAGACAGCACAGCCGGCACCGGGATTCGAACCCGGGTACCTCCCAGGGTACAAGGCTATTTGCCTAACCTTGTTAAAATAGAGGTGGTGGTGGTGGTGATGGTGAAAGGTAAAATAGAACTTCACCACATAGCACGCTCCTAGCCAACCATAATTTCGAATGATATTATTCTGTATCATGATTCATTCAAAACAGGGGGAGGAGCCTATCTTGGACATGCATAATGTGCCCCTGATAGGCGCCTCCTCTCATTTTCAGCAAATAAGAACACAGAATAATATCATTCGGAATGGTGGTTGGCTAGGAGCGTTTTATGTGGTGAAGTTCCGTTTTAACAGCGTAGGTCTAGCCACCTTGTAAACGCACTGATGATTCGGCACACGTTGACTGCTTTTAGGCGGCCAAGGTTTTCAGTCTAAAAACGACAAGCAAATGACGATGAAGAAAGAGTCTGTGCACGGTGCCGCGTGCTCGAGGCCGACAACGGCACATCTCAAGTCACATTTCGGCGATATTTTTCTGGGATCATTTATGTAAAGGGCTACCCAATGAGTAAGTCGTAAGCTAATTATGAGACATTTGTTTGAGAATACAGTTACGTGTTCAATGCAGGAGGTCGCGTGCTCTTGGGAACGTGGCTCTATATTTTAGTTAATGCGTTATATGAGCCATGCGATACTGTGCAGCACCATATGCCATTGGTTTCACGCTTTCCCACGTTGCGGGTCACTCAAAGCGTAATGATATAGTAATGTCGGACCGTTGCGTTATTAACTTACTATACGTCTTTGGAGAACAGCTTCCGTTCACAAAGCAATAAAGAGGAGATTTGAACTGTGTTCTTTTCAAACTGCTAGAAAAAATGTTCCCCGTATTTTGGAAGAGTGATGCGAGAACAGCCAGCGCTTCTATCTAAGTGAGTGAACCAAAGACTCGAAACGCTCGAACGAAAATGCTCGTCGATTCAAGAACTAGAGCACATTCCTTTAAGAGTTCAGGTTTTGTATTTTCGTTAAATTCAACTTGTTAATAATACATAGTTTCTCAGCAGACACCCGCTGCATAGAGGAAAACGACGGGATTCGCATACAGCAAGTCACTTACGTAACAAATTTAATTGATATCACTTGTAAATACTGTTTTTCAAAATATGCCATATATATAGTCTATTTCTTCTATTCCAAAGAGCATCAAAATTTGCCGGCATTCAACTTTCTTGACGTCAGCTTTAATGACATCCCTACTGCTGACCTTAGGTCTTGAAAATGAATTCCATTCAGGATCCTTTCTTGCACCCATGGGTCAAAATATAGACGTAAAGTTGTTTCTGGAAATATTTTTCTTATTCCAGATAACATATCAAGAAAATAACTGTGGAAGTGCGTTGTGTCGTGCATTAGATGTCTCGCATCTCATTATTTTGTAAAAAATTTGTCGATAGATGCAGTTCATTATGTCGCTTGATTCACATCATGATCATTTACAGCGACGCAACAACGAGATGAATAGAAGAGACTCATCTGACCAGACGTGCGTCACGTGCATATCCCTGTCCATGTAATCCTTCAAGATTAGGACGCAGAAAGCGTGCCACTTGGCGGTAGCTTTCTATGTGAGGACAGCTGTTTACTGCCGAAGTGGAATTTCATGCTCGCGGTTTCACTGTAAGCATAATCTCTACTAAGAGTAAACGCGATTACGGTATTAACTTCTGCCAGTTATGTCTAATAATAGATTAATTAGAATAATTATTGAACAACAGTTCATAGAACAGTGTGTGAGGCGCGAGTCTGCGGTCCCGAAAAAGACCGTTGAAACTTCCAGAAGGCCCACAGCCCTAGAACTTCTCAAATACAATAATAATCCACCAGTATTGTTATTGGATGCAGAAATATACCACATTGTAAATCGACCATAGTGGCGTCCGTTCCCCAAAGGCTTCCACAAAATTTTGGATTTTTCCAATCGCCTGAATATTTCTAGTATAGCTTTCTTGCAGCCGCAAAAAATGCAAGCACGAAAATTCCATAATTGTTTCTCCCTTGTAGAGTGACTCATTGGTCCGGCACAGTCCTATACTATCCTACCTGGACTGCGTGAAACGGAATGTCTCGACTAAAACCTGTTGCGCGCCGTCAAGTCGGCGCTCCCTGAACCTGGTGCCTTGGGATGCTGCAATTTCTGAACTGCACAGAGCTCGTCCCCCGTCAAATACATAAATAAAGCGACCTCCGCAAAAGCGCTACGACGAATACGACAATAGAGACAAAACGTAGTGCGTGACGCGCAACGAGTCTGGAATAAGATCGCTCCTGGCCTTCCCTTTGTTGTAAAAGGGAGATATGAATCGTTGTGAGCACGGAAACGAAGTGACGTTACTTTCCTTCTCCGATCTTCGTATGGTCTTCACGCGATATACACAATCAACATCTATTATCGGTGACGTTTACAGGAGATAATGCAGAGACCTCGCTGTCCGTCTGGTGGCGATCAAACTGAGCGAGGAGTTCTTATCAAAGTGGGACGTCCTGACGCGCTGTAAGAGTGACGCATGTAGTATGACGCTATTATTGGGTCATAGTGTTCATCACCAAGAGAGCACCTCAAGATCTCTTTTCTGAAGCGAGACAGGAAAGAGTAGGGAACGAAACAGCAGAAGAAAACTTTAGTGAATGCAAAAGAACCGTTCTCATTTCATTCGGCGATAGCAGACTATGAGTTGGGGAATGCTGAGTAGCTGAATTCTACTGTTCCCATATTGCGGCTCTGTGTAGCTGACGGTAAATAGTGAAAAAGCAGAGGGGTAGAATGAGACTCACTGGTCAAAACTCAGTTAGTACTTCACTAGAGGGCAAGCAAAGGCACGGAAATGGGAGACATACATGATATGGGTGTTTGCCGTCCTTGTGCTCTAGCAGGTTCCCCCTGCTATGCTTCTCCTGTGTAGAGAAATGTCAAAACACCGCTTCGTATGTAGTCTGCAACTATTACAATTACTTTCGTATTACGGCAATCCTAAGTTTCGTTTTTTCTCCAGTTCTTGGCTATTCTTCCAAAGTATTGCAGATCATCGTAATTTGGGAGGACCAAAGAGGCTCGTCACTGTCAACACATTGCGAGTAGCCTATTCAGCCATTTCCATCAGTTATCGGCGTACCAATGTCGCTTTGAAATTAACTCTAGAAGGCATGTTTATTCGTCGGGAAACAACAGGCGCGAAAATTATGCCTCAAAATTGCTAAACGGATAAATGTCGCGGTCCACCAGAGGTGAACTGTACCAAAACCATCTTCGCCCAATTTTCACATGACTTTTACGTCAAGATTATTCTCTTTTGTCAGAATAAAGCACTGCGCTCTACATTGATTGGTTCCTTGCGTAGTGGTATTTTTAAAATAATGAAGCGCTGCTTTGAGGGTATGCTGCTACACCCTCTCAGACGACCATTCATGCCCAAAAAGCAATGGGGCAGTATACCGCCACAACGGCGATGAATCACCCATCCCATCGTCATCTAACGTATACGCGTCTGTAAGGCTCTCAGACGACTTGAAAATGTGACACCTCTTGTAATACTTAAACAAAAGCATTTCTCACAGGTTAAATTCGAGCGATTGGCTTTTGTAGTTAAAGATGCGTAAAACGAAAGTGATTCCTCGAGCCTCGAAGCGTTTCAGCTTACTCAGGCCTACGCTTGCACAGCAGTAAAGAGAAGGAACTCATTCTAATAGATGTGATCATCCGCAGGAATAAGTGACAAGGTCGGTAGTCATGTAGCTAGTAATTAAAAACTCACGAGGTCCAGCAAGTCAACACTGGCTTGAGCTTCTTCAGGAGGAGAATGTCTTGCAGGCACTCTAAGTCACTGAAACAGGAGGAACGGAGCACACATTAAAATCGATAATGATTATTGAGGACCTGACACCAACGGTGACGTCGATAGATGAGACAATGACACTGTAAAAGAAAACAATAACAATAAGAAATGGGAACTATGTGTGTTTTGTTTTGGACTAACCCCGAATAACACGCTATATAGCTGATTTCAAATTTTCGATGCATAGATATACCCAGCAGGTGTCACTGTGCAGTTCAATGCGCAACCTGATTTATATTACCCTTGATCTTTAGACAACGAGGTTAAAATAAAAATAAAAAGAAATAATGTCGGAGCTCGCAAACATTAAAAGAGTCTTGTTTTTGCCTTCTTTTCTGGGTCAACACTCGCGAGTACCAAAGGCATTGTCGATACTCAGTTTCCATGCGTTGCACCATTTTGTGGCTTATTCTTCTGTGATTCCAAGCGCTGTTTGCCTTTCATGGATGTTTGGGAAGTTTTCCTTTCATGAACGTGCTTGTTTAATCGTATCGCGCGAAAATTGCTTCCGGTTCTTCTGCTTTCCAGTACAAATATGTAGTGGCTACATGGGACGTAAGTTTTGCTGTAAACATCGAGTATTACAAAAAAACAATGAAAGAATAGCAAAAGAGCAAGCGAGCTGGTGATTAGAATTCATATAACTAAAACCCCGACACTGTTTTCGCAGTTCCCTATAGTCTCGGGGTTTTAGTAATATGAACAAAAACAAATTCTTAAACTTTAACGACGATGTTAAAATAAATCCAAGTTGCACGCAGTTGGACACGTACGGAAGTACACAAAAAGAGCCGGGTCTTATGTGTTGTGTCAAAGAACCAGTAGTGTTTTCTTTTTAATTTATGAACATTTATCGAGGTACATTGTTGGTACACTCTTAAAACAGAACTTCACCGCATAACAGTCTCCTAGCCAACCATCACCTCGAATGACATTGCTCTTCTGCGATTTGATGAAAACGGAAATCGTACGTGTTTTTGTGGTGGGACACCAGTTAACGAACAATCGCCTTTCATAAGTCTCTGACATAAGTTTATTCTTTTAAATGCTGTCACCATTAGGTTTCGCGTGAATATGTAGCCGGATACGCTACAAGGTCGACCACTCGTTTAAAACAGAAGTTCACAACATAAGACGCTCAATGCTAACCACTATAGACGGAATGATAACGTTAACAACCTTGACTTGAGAGAGCACGGCACAATTAGCATCAATGTCATGTGTCACAAAAAGGTGCACGCCTACCACTTTCAGAAAATAAGGAGAGAGAAAGGAGGGTTTTTATGCCGCAAAGTTTGGTTTCAAGAACTTCAAGCCGAAGTCGTCAAGTCACCACCATCTGTTATAAGAGTGCAGATACTATATGACCGGTATGAATATATGAGGGTGTGCTGCATAAGGTCAGGTGCAGACCCTTATACCCTAGCCACACGGCAAACTTTATGTATTAAACGGAATGGCAGTAGCTTCACCTCCTAACCAACCATCATCTCGAATGATAAAAAAAAAAAAGGCGTACGCCTCCTGTTTTCAACAAATCAGGGGAGAGAACGATGTCATTCGAGATGACGGTTGGTTAGGAGGTGAAGTTACTGCCATTCCGTTTAATGCATTAAGTTTGCATGTGTGGCTACACTCTTAAAAATGAACTTCACCGCATAGCACGCTCCTAGCCAACCATCATCTCGAATGATATCGTTATCTGCCCTGATTTGTTGAAAACGGGAGGCGTACGCCTTTTTTGTGACACTTATGCTGTTCATAATTGTCACAGAAAATGCGTACGCCTCCCATTTTCAATAAATCAAGGCAGATAACGATATCATTCGCGATGATGGTTGGCTAGGAGCTTGCTATGCGGTGAAGTTCATTTTTAAGAGTGTTGGGTATAATTAATCCCATTACAAACCTTTTGCATCAGGGTAAAAGGTGTAATGACCCATGACAGAAGACTATAAGCTGTAGTCTGTGTGAAGGCACAAGGCGCGGTTCGCCTTTACACGTGTAGTCATGTAGAAACATTATAAGGATTTAACTACAGATGATGCAGATAATTACAAAGATGTTACATGAGGTCTTATGGGACTTCAAGAGATGTACGCTGCGCTGTAGTCCCACGACACATTAAATTTGGCAAGAACTGTGGAGAAACACGTTTGCCACCGTTTCTCCAACGGGAGTTTATGCGTGGACACGAACGATGTCGTTTCACCACAATTTATCAAAGTCGTCAAGGACTTTATCGCGTAACATACGACGACATTCGATATGGACTATAGGTGAGCTTTTTGCTTAGGCGTTTGCTTAGGCTTTTCTAGATGGATGCGTACGCAGGGTCCCGGTTAAGCTCTGTTAAAACTATACCCCGGGTGACTGTGAACATTTTGAGTATGATAACAAACGTACCGCAGTGCAGAAAAGCAGAAAATCCAGCGAAGCGGTGAGGAAATGTTGAAGGAAGAACCTCAGGACGAGAGCCATCGATATTTCGAACAGAAACGGTTCTTCTGGGCACCGTCCTTGTGCCCAGAAGAAGAACATTCTCTGTTTGAAATGTCAGCGTCTCTCGTCCTGAGCCTCTTCCGTTAACACGTACAGTAGCGTATATTTATGAACACCTTAACAGACGTCGTCAGTCATAGGACAGGTAACTGTGAATCTTAGGGCCTGTTCTCACACTGTAAGAAAAAAAGGAGTAAAACGGGGAGTAATTGCAGCTTCTACTCCCCTAGTCTGCCCTCCAATGACTCCCCATTTTAGTCCCCTAACCCGACATTTAGTCCCGACATTTACTCCCCAGGACTGCAAATTGTCACTGAACTTCGCGAATGGTCTCCTGAATGCAACAGTCTACGTAAACATGCGCCCTTGGTCAATTTGAACGGCATAAGGCTGTATAACTCAGCCAACGTAGCAATTTTCCAGCCACACCGAGCAAGAAACAGTTAGCACATCGTTATTCGCAAATTGTGCCCTATGTATGGCGCAAGATTTTACGTATATCACGGTTGACGGTTTGCTTCAAAGTATTTTCATGCATGCACACGAATTATTTACTTGGGACTCTTACAACAGCGCGTGAAATGCAGTCTCCACTCTGTGACATTCATTTACTCCCGTGCATTTACTCCCGAAAGGGACTATTTTTTGTGGCAATGAATTTAGTCCCTCAAAGGAGTAAAAGTACTCCTTTTTTTCTTAGAGTGCACATGCATCGCTTCGCTTCAGAGCGCTGGAAATCAGGCACTGTTTTATACCCTAGCGCACAGCGCTCGACCGCCTCGGCAGTCTCGCGAAACCTCATTGGCGACGTGACGCAGCGCCGTTTCTTCTTTCTAACAGGAATATGTACTTCCAAGAACGCTTGTAATAATAATTCGGGGCTTTACGTCTCGAGACAACGCCAAGAAACGTTTGCTTGGCCGAGTTGAACGGAAATGCAATAGAAGAAACTAATAACTTTAAGAAAAAGAAGGTACCGTTTCACAGGTACAGCAGATACCAGGCTTTGTTCACTTTAAAACAGGATCTCTCCATCACAAGGATCTGGAGCCTACCTAACGGTCTCTCTGTCCCCGACTTATTCAGAGTGTATAGGGCACACTCCCTTTCGCGACACAGTTCACTTGAGGGCGCACCGCATAACGCCATCGTCACTCCGTGACAGAATAAATGCCAATACCCAGCACCTCCACGAAATGTAAGAATGAAATAGCCTAGGATAATGACCAGTGCGAAGCAGAATGCTTTTCTTGCTCGTATACCAGGTGTTTCACGGGCTAAATAATTCGCGAACCGGTGCACTAATCGAATAACTTTCTTTTTTACAAGTATCTGTCCAATACCGCCTACAAGATGCGCACCGCGTGAATGAGTGGGAGGCGCTCATTATTTAAATAAAAATTCAAATGAGTTTCGTGAAAAAAGCTAATTTCTAAAGCAGGGCGCCGTCGGCATTAAAATGGGTACTACCCCTTTTGGGACCTTCAGTGGACACCTTTTAGAGAAAAATCTGCCACCGAAGCGGGTCATTTGTTGCAGTAATTAATTGGTTTCGGTTTACGTATTTTTGTCGCGGCAGGTCGCGGCGAAGCACAAAAGGACGTAATTCATTGGTGTAATTCATTGGTGTAAGGACATAATTCATTGGTGGACATGGGAGTGAAAGAGCGTCCTTTTGCGCTTCACCGCGACCAGCCGCGACAAAAATATGTAAACCGAAACCAGTTAATTACTGCAACAAATGACCGGCTTCGGTTGCAGATTTTTCTCTAAAAGGTATCTACTGAAGGTCCCAGAAGGGGTAGAGCGCCTCCCGCTCATTCACGCGGTGCGCATCTTGTAGGCGGTATTGGGCAGATACTTGTAAAAAAGAAAGTTATTCGATTGGTGCACCGGTTCGCGAATTATTTAGTCCGTGGATTTAACTGGAACACCCTGTATATGAGAGTAGCAGAATTCGTCGCCCGACGAGTCAATCTCTCCCTATTTCTATTTTCCAGTCCAATCCACATTGTGGCGGCCGCGATGATGACGCCTGCGTCCACTGCGCCTCCGTCACATTATGCAAATTAACAAGGCAGGGAAGGCATCCTTTTACAGCAAATTCGAAGATGCATGGCCTTCCGCACCTGCATGACTGACGCTGAGCGTGTTATCGACGAAGTTAAGTTATTATCAACCTCATGCTCGCGCGAGCCATGATGTTGCACGTTTCCACATGCTCTCATAACCAGTGAGCACCTAAATCTTAAGTTGGAAGATATGAAATGTTGAACACTCAAGAACAACACTGAAGCTTTCTAAGTTTAATATGTAAAAGCTTTCGCGTGGTGGACCACGCAGAGAAACCTCGTGGCGTCCCTTAGGTATTGCATGCTGTCTGGTTTCTCTGTTACTTTAATGAATGTTGCCATTTAAGTACTGACGTGATGTACATCGTGCCTTGTAAATTTGGTGAGGCATATTGAAAGTACACCGCAGGCGTCGTTGGAAATACCCATAGTTTCAATTTCAACACGCGAAAAATACTGCTTACACGCTTGCACTGTACTGTGCATAACATAGCGACCACAAGACAATAGGCAGCTTTAGCAAACCGTTGGTAAGGTTATCGTGCCTATCTGAACCAATCGCAGTCGTGTGTGACTCAGAATCTTCTCCACTGATTGGTTCTGGTTGATACGGTTCGACGCAAGCAACGTTATGAACGATTTGCTAAAACTCTTTATTAGAGAATATAGCTCTCCAAATCCCTTTAGAATGTTAAAGAGTTTAGAGAGTCATTTAAAGAAGCATTGGCAATGAGTGATGATGACGTTATGTGGTGCGCCGTCAAGTGAACTGTCCCGCGAAAGGGAGTGTGCCCTACGCTCTGAATAAGTCGGGGGACAGACAGACCGTTCGGGTAGGCTCCAGATCTTTGTGCGGTGGAGAAGTCCTGTTTTAGAGCGAACAAAGCGTGATATGATCTGCTGTACCTGTGAAACGGTACTTTCTTTTTCCGAAAGTTATTAGTTTCTTCTATTGCATTTCCATGCAATTCGGCCAAGCAAACGTTCTTGGAAGTATGTCTGTTAGAAAGACGAAACGACGCTGCGTCACGTCGGCAATGATGTTTCGCGAGACTTGAACTTCCGAGGCGGTCGAGCGCTGTGTGCTAAGGTAGAAAACAGTGCCTGATTTCCAGCGCTCTGAAGCGAAGCGTTGCATGTGAGAACAGGCCCTAAGATTCAGAGTTATCTGTTCTAGAACAGAGCGTTTTGGAGCCCGCAAAGAAATACGGAGCCGCATTGCGCAAAATGCTGTTTGCCTTCATTGTATGCGTAGTGACAACCCCTTGTTCCTTCTGGGGTCCCAAAGCGCTTGGGTTGCCATTCTAAAATTGTCAGATATAAGAAACGCAAGAAGTTCCAGAGAATGAGACAGGACAGTTAATGACAACTCGAACAATTGAGTTCACTATTTATTTATTTTTGAATTCAGTGGTCCGGGTTTTAGCTGAGGAGGACCCGTGACACAGCGTGTTCTTGTTGTTTAATTTAATAAATAATTTTGTCCAGCAGAAGCCATTAAAAATGACGACTATCTTGTGCGTGCTGTTCCTTTCGCTGGATAAACGCTAATCAGATTTCAGCAAGTACGATCCAAAAGACAACTAACGCTGCCAGGAATATGGATGATGTTACGTTGCGATGCTACTTACCACACATGTGACAGTAATTTTCTTTCGCGAGAAAAATGTCTCTTGGTTGTGCAATAAACGCTTGTATTGGGTGTTCTGGTTGCGCTACGTCTCACTGTTCTGTCGTAAACGGTGGCCGACCGACGGACATTATCTCTGGGGAGGACGATTGCTATAAAGCCTAAACTCACTGACCGTGATGCAATAACCTGCGCTGTCATCATTGGACGGCGCATTTTTAAGACCAACTTCGTGTTGACAACGTGTGTATTCCTTCCCAAACTTTCCAAGGAGCACTGGTCCTTCATTGCAGCTTGAACTGATCTCAACTCATATCGCGACTTTTAAGCCGTGTGCAATGACATTACCTGGTTATGATGGGTTCGTGCTGTGACTGCTACGTTTGTACTAGGATGTTACGCGGTGTACATACGTAACTTTGGGAATGTCGTGCATGGATACGTGTTATTTTATCATACAAAGAACGCTTAGAACATTACTTGCCTCCTAGCTCATCGTTTCATATCATACACTGACCACTGTGGCTCGAAGTAATGAACCACAAATTAAGTGGCACATTTCCTCTTTCATCGCCACTTCATGTACGTACTTGTTGTCGACAGCAATTTCAAGTTGACGACGTTCTGAACGTTGAACGTTACTAGAAGTGTCTACCTGTGGACCGTCGTGAGTAAGAAGAAAGAAAAAAAGCAAATTTTTAAGCTCCATTGCTTCCAACGACGAGCAACCAATCTGCACCTGAGCGAAAACGTATGCAGCGGAAACATTGGACGTCTCTCTTCCGAGTAAAGGAAAGACAAGTTCTTAGTGTTCTGGACTGAAAGGGTGTTAACCTGAACTTTTTTACCACTCGAAAAGTGCCACTGTGTAGTATTGTTCAGCACCGTTGGATGAAAGCCATTCCCTGTAAACGAAGACTAAGCTTCCAGATTGATTCAGGCTTCCGCTCGTTCGCTGGACGCGAACTGTCCGTTAACGCAGGTGGGATGTTTTGTATCACCAACTCTACAGCCGTGATGTGGTTCAGTTCGACTATTAATTATTTAGACGACCTTACAAAATACCTTTACGAGGCAAAAAGTCCAACAACAATGAAGAGGTCATCGAAGCTGCGCGCAGCCAGTTTAACAAGTAGCCAATAAACTTTTCAAATCAGCAGGCCCCTAGAAGAATTGAACAATTGTATTGCAATCGAAGGTGACAAATTTTGAAAGGATTATGTAAAAGATCGTTCTTGTGTTGTAAATAAAGTGTGCACAGACAAATCTTATCTTTAAGCCAGCCTCGGAGGAACATGATGTGTAATATGTCAATAGCACACTGAATACAGAACTTCACCACGCAACACGCTCCTAGTCAACCATGATTCCGGATTACATCGTTATTTCTCCTGAAAATGGGAAGCGTATGTCTTCCTGGGACACGTTGCATATATATTAACAGTCACAAAAAGGCGGAAGCCCCCTCCACAAATTAGGAGTGTTACTGGGATCATTCAGCGCAGTGGTTGGCCTTGACCACACTATGCGGTGAAGTTTCGTTTTATAGCGCAGTTGAAGTTGATATCGTTATGCAATTCAAGCAGCTCCCAAGAATAAGATTTTTATACAATACCGTCCCTTTTTAAAGAAAAAAAGGAAAGAAAACGAAATGGAGCTCTCGCCATCTTTGCTAGCGAGTCTAGGTTTCGGTTCCCCTTCCGGAGAACGATGCTGCGCCAGAACAACTGGAAGGTCTTTCGGTGACAGCTTTTGCGGTTCACGAAGGGAAGGGCTGTTGCTCCTCGCTAGCCGACCGGGGCCCTCGCCCCGGACACGGTGCGCGATGCGGACATTGGACGACGGCATGCCGAACATTGAGGAGCATCCTATACGGAATTTGCGGAATGCGCATCGATCGACAAAGGAGGTGGAGCCTAGGGCCCGTCTGGGGCCCGCTCGTAACCCTTTGGGGCCTCTCATTGGCCACAGGGGGCCCCTCCCTCGAGCTGGCGACGCCCGAAAGGGCCCTCTTTTTCACGATGTTACTTCCCGCCGCGCCCTTTTGCTCTTCTAGCTGGTACGCCAAGGACGTCCGTGTCAAAATGGCCGACACTTTCCATCGACGGCACAACAGGTCCCATCACCGCGTTACCACTTCGACGGCAGACAGATATCCGTAATAGAGAGCTTGCGCCGGTGTGTAATGGTGCAAAAATAGCCCGTGCTAAAGTTTCCTCGATGTCCTCCACTGTTCTTCATGAAACCTACCCACGACATTGCGAGAGTACCCAACACCTGACAATGCACACAAATGGTTTCTTGTTTTGCTGAGGATTTAAGCACGACCATTTAAGTAAGCTAGGTAGCATGTCGAAGTGCTATACATCTGTAGCAGCCTGGGCCACCAACACTGTCTACAACAACCACGTCACCCTCTTTCTTATTGAAGGGTACCAGTAAAGGTTTTTTGCATAAGCCTTGTTGGCATCATTACGGGACAGGTGATTGAAAATGCTCAGTATTTCGTGTCACATTTTTTTAGGTCACATCTCGTAATGGTGGTGCCAACAGTCATAACCTTGCATTTGAATGTGGCTAAAAATCAATATTTTGAGACCCTAAGACACTCGCACTCCACGAGCAGTGGCGCAGGTGTGCATACAAACCAGAAACTGAAACCGAAAGTGCCGTGATCTTCCTGTAAAGCGAAAATTTACGCTCATTCGCCGCATAACACGCTGAAGGTCAACCACTGCACTGAATGATACCTTTATCACGTCTGACTTGTGGAAAGCGTGGAGCGTACTTCTTTTTGCGACAAATAACATCACTACATAAGCGTCATAGAAAGGCGTACGCCTGTCATTTTCAACAAATCAGGGGAGAAAACGATGACATTCCGGATGATGGTTGTCTAGGAGCATGTTTTGCAGTGAAGTTCTGTTTTTTTTTTCAATTCAGTATTAGCGCCGCGAAGCAACTGTGGCTATGAGCAGCGCACAGACGTGAACAGATGGAGAGACGACAGCAGGAAGGAGTCGGGAACAGGGGGGTTAGTGTGCATCTTATGCAGACTTCAGGGAAAACCTCACTAGACAGCACAGCCGGTGGTAGGATTCGAACCCACCACCTCCCAGTCTCCAGCACGACCTTTGGCTACCACCAACGAGGGGATGCTTTCACCCACTCGGCCATTCCGCTGGTAAGTTTTGTTTTAAGAATGTGGGAGGTGTGACATGTGGCTCCATCTGGTTCGAAGTACCCCATTTTCAAATGAATGTCGTTGATTGTTCCGTAAATTATCTGAAAATGTCCACATACGTCTCAAAGTTTATGCACTCAAAATAAATAAACAAATAGGTCCAAGTATTTTTGTTCTTGATTTACTCGAATTGGTAAACATCATTCCCTGGCACGCGTAACAAACGTACTGAGCTAGAACTACCCACAATATTCACTCATCCCGTCTCATTAACCACTGTCGTTTATGAAAGTGACCCAGCGGTGAAAAGAAGGCTTTTTTTGCTACCGCTGTTTGGGCGCTACATGGATACTCCTCCTTTCTCTCTCCCACAGCGACGGGTGAAGAGAACCCGAGAAAGCCTTCGTATAACCTCAGAGAAGGAGCGAGAGAAAAAGGACGTGGAAAAGAGCTCGACTTCAGCGGCTCTTGGAGGAAAATACGGCGGAATTTAACCTTCTCGAACAGCTTCTCGGCAGGAAGGACAGGATTCATGACAAAAAACCCCGATACCAAGGAGCGTAAAAAGAACACAAACAGTCTCTGTTTGAGACCTTGTTTGTGTGTGTTCTTTCTACGTTCTCTAGTGTAAGGGTTTTATATAACCCCGAGAACGAAGGACTTATTGACGGAGCTTATATCTGGTGGCCAATAGATAGAGATACACAGAGCGCGCAACCGCCCGGCCTTTCCCCTTGATCTTTGAAACTTCAAGAACACCTCTCGCACTCCTTCGTTCAAGGCACAAACGAACGAAGAACGAACCGAAGGACCAATGAAACGTGAGTGCTGGGTTGACGCGGCCGTGTGACATGCACACTCGAGCCAGTGCAACTTTTTCTGCACCAAAACAACCAGTTCAATTTGCTATAAAGCCGGTTCCTTAAATTGTTGGCGGCATTACGGAACCAATAAATGCCACGAAATTTCGAAGCATACACGTACAGAGACGCTCATAGCGTGAGTCCCTAATGCCCGCCATTTGTAAACAAGGCAAGGTGAGGTCAACATGGCGCCATCCAGGGTGGCTTCAAATATGGCTTGCGGTTTATCTCTCTATTTCCCTCTCTATTTCGTTTCTGGTGGCATGCATATATGCACATATCTGTCAAGACATCTCTGATAAGACACCTTATAAGAACCAGCTAACGTGAAAGGTAGAGCTCCTGAGTCTTGACGAATACAAAGTCATGGTGACCATGGTCATGTGTACGAAGAAGAAATCACGAATGGACCCCTCTATGAACTACTTTCAGCTGAATTAGATACCCCTCTCACTTGAAAAGGTCAGAATAAACGTAGACACGTATCAGCTGCCGTCTGTCGAGCTCAAGTGGCCCATAATCTTCTGAAGAATTATGATATCATGCTCGCAGGCAAAATGCTTGGGTAATTTACGCCGGCAGAGTTATACTGGCCTAGGAACTGCGCTATACCAACAAAACAGGATGTTGGCCTATTGTTTATGTGATGCGCAACCAAAGACGAAATAAATGAGTCGCTTATATAACGAGAGACGTCTGACTACCCCAGTTGTTTTGACAATTGCACTACTATACTGCTCGCATTGACGTCATTGTACCTAACGGCGTTTTTCCGCTGTGATGTGTACAGCAACATAACACTGTCGTCCTATAGTCCGCTCACACAATGGCGCGGCTTAAGGAACTGCAAAGGAAGACAGAGAAAAACGAAATTAAATAACGCTGTGTGTCGTTCACAGTTGTGTCCAACCCGTCGTAACCGTATATATCAAACACAGCACGTGATGCCCTCCTGTCCTCCACTGTCTTCCGTGGTCATCTCCTTTCTTACTTCTTATTATGCAGCCAAAGTATTTGAGCTTTAGTTTCAATACCCGCCCTTTCAATCCGTGTTGATTTCTCTTAATATTGATTGATGCGATCCCTTTGCTGCCCCCGAAAAGTCTTCTCGAGCACAACATTTGAAAACTTCCAATTCTTCGCCGCTCAACTTTCATCATACTGGGTCTCTAACAGCCATAATTACCAACGGAAGTACCATAGCTTTGACAGTAAAGAACTTTCCTGTGAGAGTGATGCCTCTGCCTTTTATTATACTGCCTAAATTCGCCATATCTGTGCTTTAATATCCAGGCTGCAATCACTTTAAAAGACCATTTATGTTCCAGAATTAACCGAGCCAACCAACTAACAGCTTTACCGCATAACATATTCAATTACTTACAGACAGTTCAAATTTAAACCGGACGCAACAATCTTGGAAGAAACGGACAACAACAAAAGCAAATAGATAGTGACGATGACATGGGTGTCACGCAAGTTCAAACGATCGTTCACAAACTTCAAGCAGGCAATGCGCAGAAATGTACACCGCCAACAATATGGATGGTGAGATGAGTGGGGTGTTTCATCGCGATGGGCGATTCTCTACCTCATTGGTCGCCGTAGTTTGGTAAAAATATAATGATGAGATTCACAGTGAGGACCGAGGGTCCCACAGCGTCGAGAAAGGTAAGCAGTGCATTTAGGGCGTGGTGTTAGTGAGCTGGATTGGACCATGGACACAGCAATTTCATCATGGCGAGAGGGCGGGAGTCTAGCACTGTAAATGTAGTGCTGAAAGGCAAGTGGTGCGGGCAATGGGGAAGGAGGTGTTTCAGATTTTCTAATGGTATCTTCGACTGGCAGTACCAATGCTGTAATCCAGAACGCTCCGAGCTGGAGGAAGGAAGATAATAATAATAATAATAATTGGGTGTTTACGTCGCGAGACAACTGAGATCATGAGCGACGCCACAGCGGTCGGTCTGTGGATTGCTTTTGCCCACCTGAGGGTTCTTTAACGTGCAATGAAAGCTCATTACACGGCACCCCGTATTTAACGTCCCTCGCGGAAGACGGCGTGTCTAAGCAACTTGTACCCTGCCACCAAGTTGCTGGCGTCCTCGGCCGGGTTCGAACCCGCGATCTCGGGATCAGAAGGCGAACACGCTACCGACTGAGCCACCGAGGCCGGTAGAGGAAGGAAGAAGATTGAAGAAAGAAACAACTGCCGAAACTGTTGTCAGAGCGTTCCCTTTTGACCAATCGATGATAGAGCGATCGGTGGCTACCAGTCGAAGATGCCATAAGTCACCACAGTTCTGGCAGCTAGCTTGGGGGACTCCCCAAGTCCACGGTTGGCGAGCGGCAACGCAGCCGAGCAGTGCAACCGAAATTTGAGTCGCATCCAATGAATAAACGACGCATCCTGACAAAAGATGTTGCTGAGATAAGAGAAAAGGGGCAAGAGTACAGACAAAAAGCGCACGTTCCAAATCAGTGTTCCACGTTGAAATAGTGCAACCATTTAAGTTCCTGCTAGTAGGGTTAAGCAAGCGTGGCAGTTTGACTCCTGAGTAAGGAAAAACGTTGGACAACTCGCCGGCCGACAAACCATGTCAATCGACGGCATGCCTCGAATAAAACGCATATGTAAGGTGGGCAGCTTACGCCCTAAGATCGCTAACTGTCGATTTTTTAAAATTTCGACGCGATTCCGGTTACTGTCGCACGCGCGAGTCAGGCTTTTGATATCATTTTGCTTTTCGGCAAACATATTGGCTCCAAGCGATCTTTGTTTTCAGTTTCGTTACAATTTGTATGCATGCTCCATATGGAACGTGCCGGAACACGGTGTGTTGGGTTTCTGCGACGCGGATGGGTTGTATGAAGTTTCTCGACTGAAATTCGTATACTTGCAACGTATCCATCATATCAGCGTCCGGTAACAACATCATTTTTAAACAGCGTTGACATAGACTGTCTAAATTCTTTCACATTATAGTAACTTTTACTCCATCTTGATCTTTTAATGCTTTAATGATGTCCAAATGTTTTTAATCATAGTACCTGCCGAGATTATCTTCAAAG
This sequence comes from Ornithodoros turicata, assembly GCF_037126465.1. Lineage (NCBI taxonomy): Eukaryota > Metazoa > Arthropoda > Arachnida > Ixodida > Argasidae > Ornithodoros > Ornithodoros turicata. Next base: position 35,111,586 of record NC_088201.1, read on the forward strand.
CAGAATACTCAAGAGACACACTGTTAAGGGACCATTAAACTAAATAATTAACAGTCTCAGGAAAATAAAGGAAGGGAGTTGCCTCAGGACAGAAGCCGCCGATATTTCGAACAGAGACTGTTCTTCTTCTGGGCACCGTCCTCATCATTGGCATGATATTTAAAGGGTTAGGTGTGAGTACGGTGCGGTTATGCTACGGACTGAGTAAAAACCATCTCAAATTCGTTACTATTAAAACATTATCGCCGTTTTCATCGTAAAGAATTTCAGGGTCAGTGACAGAATCCGCCGATTTCAAAGCGTTGCATATAAACAGGGTGATGGATGGCATCGGCCATGCAGGCATTGCGAGTTTCGTTGTTTAGCTACATCTTGTGTCCTCGAAAGCAGAAAGTTCACTCGATAGATTCCAAAACGAAAACACAGTATTTATACAGAAAGAAACTGGCGAATTTTAAATGTTTACTAATTTCTGGATGATATTTTTCAGCAAACTGAAATAAAATAAAATAAATGAAATGAAAAGCAAGAACCGCGCTGATGTTTAGCAGGGTAGGCTATACACGTGTGTAATCACTGCAATAATAAAACGCACACGAGAAAAAACGCAGCAATGTACCCAATATCGACATTTCAGAAGGCTACACTGTGAAGGACTTCGTTATTGGGAGGCCGCACGAGAGAGCCTTGAAACAATCGTACATGGAATCCGTCGTCGGATGAAACGGCGTTCATTGTTCGATGACACTTTCAATGATGCATAATATATCTACAAAATAACGCGACGAAACACTTGTGAGACATTAGGACCGCACTTCCATTGCCAGCACGAGTCGAATTTCCAGGTGATATCCCTAATGTCCGGCGAAAACCCACTGATGGAAGAATTATCTCCAGGTAGGACAGGCCGGTGATCGGGGCGGTACCTACCCTATTGTGTAGCCAGTGAGAGGAAATGAGTTGGTTCTTTGCGGAATCCGCGGATTCTCGCCTCCTTATCATCCGTCGGAAGCGCTTATTGTCAAAGTTGACCGTACTGCCCTTTTTAGGATGTCGCGATATCTGTTCCCACGTGCTCTGTAAAAGCTGAAGACGGACTGGACGAATCGTGCAGCCATTAATTAACCGAACGTTAAGTGACTTGCTTTCTCGGGTTGTTATCGCCTCGGCTTCGAAGAACGCTGGGTCCATTGAGAACAGTCCCGGAGTAGTACCTGCTGGAGGAATTTGTCGCGCGGAATGCGATTACTCTTGTGGTGCATTGGAGCGACATGATTAATCAATGTCCAATCTATACCACTGGGATTCAAATGGAATTGGCAGAATGTCATAAAATTACGCACGGATGTCGCGCTAGCTTTCTAGGTTTATTTTACCAAACGGCTGCTCATCGTGCGAAGCTAATAGTGGAATAGATAATAGTAATTGAATTCACAATTCATATCAATTCATCAAAAACGAGATATCAGATCAGATATATCAATATCAGATCATATATCAATCGATTAAACTTATAATACTAGTAATAGTTCTGAGTTTTACGTCGCGAGGCAGCTATAGGTCACGAGAGGCGCCACCATGGTCCCGATTAATCTTTCCTACCTAGGGGTTCGTTAAAGTGCGCTGAAGCCTCCGCATTCGCCACACCGTATTGAACCATTCTCGCGGAGGACGACGAGTCTGCTTGTACTCTGCGATATACCATGTTGCTGGTGTCTTCGGTCGGGTTCGCACCCGAAACCTTGGGATCAAGGAACGGACGCATTACGAGCTGATCCACCTAGACGAGCAAAAAAGGAGGAATGAAAGCCTAAACTTGAACATAGATATATAAAACTAGTAATGAATCCAGAACAGGTTTCTCGCCCACAGTCGCAGAAATCTAGATATATCATCATTCCTGATCGAATTTGCTCACTTCATTAAGAAATCGGCTCTTTAAGAACACGTGCGGAAACCGCCTGCGCGCTGCCGCCGCCTAGCAGCCGCTATACCGCCTGTGGTTCCGCGGCTCTCAAGATATGAACGCTGACGCGTCAACGTGCTGCAGACTGCGTGAGTGGCCGGAAGAAAACAAGAGCGTGACGCAATCTCTGTTGACCACCGGATTAGACGAAGATGCGCGGCATGCCGCTAAAGATCGTGCATTGCGAGGTCGAGGTTAAGTGGAACGCGGAGGCGGCTTCTTCCGCACCGCGGCAAGAATTTTTCGCTCCGCATACGCTTTACCGCGCGCTTTTGCCGCATGTGGGTACGCGGCCTTACAGTGCATAACGCATCGCCTGCGACTCAATGTCCCGTTAACAGCAGCATTCCTGCATAAGATCTCCGAATTGTTCAACATGCCGAACCCTGGAGGACACGGAGCACGTATACTGATCACCTGCCGACGCTACTAGTCGGCAAACATCGAAGAACGCCCTTGATAAACTACACCATCGACCCTTCAGCGTTGAGAAGGTACTGAGGAGCCGGCCAAAGGAGCACCCACAAGCCGCGCTGATGTTTCCTGAGCTATCTCGAGGACATACGGGTTGCTTGCTCAACACCTAGTGTTCCGCGCGCTCATGCACAAAGCGTCATGGAGCAGCTGGTCGCACTGGCGCGACCTACGTCTCCATTTTTTTTTTTTTACATCTATCTATCCTTATCGAATGTGATTAAAACAACGCGAGGGGAACAGTTTATTCAGACAGGGCCCTCAAACACTGTGACCACAGTGCTGGCCCTACAGATGAACACGCAAGGGCATTGCGTAACTCATAAGATTAATAGATTGGCTAGATAAGATAATAACAGAATAGTATAGATAAGGTTGGCTGTGGGACGACAGGGTGGCACAGAAGCGCGCAGACCCCGTCTAGCGACAGAGCACGGCGTGACCCTTCAGTTCAGAGACTCATTCGCGGTTCCGTCAGTTTGGAAGTCAGTTTCAAGTTCCCTGTGTACAGAGAGCGCAGGTGCACAAGGGTTTACCATTCCGAGGCTTCATTCGAAGCGCTAACGAGGCGAAATAAGACTGGTGACCGCCCAGCTATCGGTGCGGAATGCATTCGCGATGCGTCTCCATTTGTCAAGTTCCTCATTCGTCTGACAGGCGAAGACCGATGAGAGCGCATCTGCAGTTTCCCTTGTTCCATGAAAGTTCAAAGGATAGATACACTGTTTCTGCTACAAGTAGGTTTTAGAAACACTTTTAATAGCCAGTTTAAGAAATTTTGTTTCAATACCTGGAATACTGTTCAGCACCTGAAAAGAATATAGTATCATTTGCCGTTGCTATTTATGAAATACCAGTACATTCGTTTGCAACCTTTTAAAATGCACCCAAACGTAGGTGGGACTGCTGCTGAGTGCGTTCTTTATTTAATCCGCGAGTGGATTGTGCTTCTGGTAGACTGATGCCAGCATGCGGTTCGTGAAGAATGAGTTGATGCGGTCGATCGAAGACGATCAACGTCTGATTTATATGAACGACATTATTATTTTGTTCAACGAAGTCAAATCCTCAGGCATTTGCTAGAGTATGACACTAACCTGTTTTTGCGGAGCGCACACACTCGCACACACACACGCGCACACACACGCGCGCGCGCGTGCGCACGCACACACACACCAGTGTCATTTGTAGGTAATGAGAGATGATAATGGAGATGAGGATTCCGGTAATCAAAGCAGGGTGGAGAGGCCTGTTGATGACAGGAAATCCCAAAGGTGACGGAGACCTTGGTGCATATGGACGGCACTGGACCATGAGCCCAGCACCTTGCCTATGGTGAAAGGGCGGTGATCGATTGCATGCAGTCCGTGCTGCAAGATCTCGCTCTCCCGCTGGTAGTCAGGGCAGTCCATAAGCAGGTGGTGCAGGCCAGCGCGCACATTGCATGAAGCCCAAAGGTCCGATGGCGCACGGCCAAGACGCTACCTCATAACTGGTGCAAATGCAACATTCAGCCGCATGCGGTGGAGAAGAGATGCATAGTGTCGCGGATGACGATGAGGAAGCGACAATGAGAGAGACGGATCCACTGCGTGGAGTCCTTAAGACCGGCCACAACTACGTTGAAGGGAAGCGGGCTAAGCACACTTCCCTGTGGTACCCCGTAGTCGGATGGCAAACCCGTGGTCTGACCCGTTGGTTTGGCAAAAATGCACATTGCTATAGCAAATTTGTGCAGTTTGTCTACGCGGTATTTTGTTTGTTTGTTTGCAGTTATGAGACGGTTGAACGGATTTCAGGACTTGGATTTACGAATTCGATTTCGTGCGTTGATCACGTGGAACGTATTGCAAAAACAGACATCATGAACTTTTTAGGGGGTTCAAAAACCCTTCCCCGGACTCGTATTTTTTGGTAAATTGCATGCATTGCGTTTGGTAAAGTGCATTTGGAAAAGGGAAAACGGGGATGAAATCATCCTCGCAAATTTCCCATAGAATCCCTCTCAAAATAGTTTTCTGGTTACGCCACTGTCATGAACCATTGGTATCAGTGATTGTCACAAGCCCGGAGTCTAAGATTGCTGGCTTACAACTTACGCTTCGCACATTTTATTGTTTAACCTTTATATACATTTATCACGTACTTTACACGAAAAAGCTGTATTGGTGACTGATGCAATGTTTGCGAAGTAATCTTGTGAAAGGCATTTCCTGCCTCCGCCGTAATATGCGTTTAAATAGCTTAAACCCTAACAAAGAGCATTTTTGCCATTTTTTTCTTCTATTCATCACCAGCTTTTTTGTTACATTTCTTGCTGTTGATGCATCCCAGTACGCGACTCATTTAGTTTATATGAAAAATGCGAGATATATTTCTGTATGCAGTGCTTAAACATTTAGCTGGGCTGGTGAGCGTCCTGAAACCTTTCCTGTCGTGAATGATGGATCATCTAATCGAACGAGGTCAGACTTAAGGACTGCTCCAATAGCCTGAGCACCGAAGGAGGATATTCTCAACGACCCCCACCACAATACAGACACACACGGACACACACATCACAATCGGGGTTGCCTGAATTGTGCACATGGCGTCTACCTCATATCAAGTAGGAGTCGCTGAATTCACTTGAAAAACAGAACTTCACCACATAGCACGGTGAAGGCCAACCATTGCACAGAATGATACCTTTATCACTACCGATTTGTGAAAAGCGCAGGGCGTACGCCCTTTTTGGAACTGCATAAGTGCTCCACAAAGGCGTTATGCCTCCCATTTTTAACCAATCAGGGGGTAGAATGATGTCATTCGGGATGGTGATTGGCTAAGAGCGTGCTATGTGGTGAAGTTCTGTTTCATGGTGAGCCCTTTCACCACCACCACCACTACCACCATCTGTTCACCACCGTCACCCTTTCACCATCACCACCACCACGACCATATGTTTACCACGTCACGGTGACCGCCACCATCAAGCTGAAGTTCCCCACTCTCACCCTCCACGCATTAACGTCATGTTTTTTAAGGTCATCTTTTTCTGTAATCCATCTCGCCCTTCTTTCACCGTTTGTTAGTCACTTTTTTTTGCCATCTTTGTCTTTAATCTATCCCATCCTTCTTTCACCGTTTGTTATTTATCCTTTATTTCCTAATTCTTTTCTTTTTTATTTATTTTATTCTTTAATTGATTTCTCTCTTTTTTTTTCTTTGGGAATAGCAAGCCGGCGTCCCGTTTGGCTGACCTTTCCCCCATTTTTTCCTTTGTTCTAATCAGGGTGTCGAACCGAACCCGAACCGAAAACCGTACCCGAACCGTTATTTTTGCCGGAACCGAACCCGAACCGAAATTTTCATGACACTGTTGAACCCGAACCGGAGCAGAACCGTAAAAAATAATAGCGGTAACCGGTTCGCAACAAAACGGTTCGGACATAAAAGAAGTCAGCATAAGAGTTCCTCTCTATCCCCGAACGAAGAGACATTGGTATCATCATCACGCGCCTATATCATGGATTTCAGAAATTTTCACCTAACAGTGAGACGACGACGTATAGTAAGTATACTTTCAGCGTCTTTTTAACATGTTGAAGCGCAGTTGTCCTTGTGAGCGCCGCGGCTAGCGCCCCACGCACGCGGTGCGGCATCTACTCTTCAGAGACGAGGTGCCACGCGGACGAATGAAACAGGAATGGAGTAGGCCAGTTATGTAGCTCTACAAGCCGAATATGCGATCAAATAAGTGCCCAAGATTTCCCGTTACACGTGAGGAGTACAAATTAAACAAGTCAGAAACATGAGAAGTGGAGAAGGAGCGTACGCAGAATGGTGCCTGTTTGATTGGTCGTGGCTTCAAAAGTAAATGTGGTTCTGCTTATTGGTAGTGCAGTTGTGTCGTGACATATTGCCTTTGTGTTGTGGATTAACTAGTACACTGCTGTGAGCTCGGACAGAGTAATGCTGGCAGGCTTATTTTCGACATGCTTCAGTACGGTTTCAGATCGATTCACGTTGCGAAGGCAGTGTGCCGGCTAGTACTGTCGTCTATATTACGCTGTCCATCTTATTAGGCTTCCTTTAAGTGTATCTTGCTGGCACTGTGCGTGTGAAAAAAGAGATTTTGGGAACAGAAAGTAGCAGGACTACACCGCTTCAACAGCGTGGACTCTATTTGCAATAAGTGTTCATCCATTCCTCATTTCTCTCGCTAAAGGGCTACCTCACCGCTAGAGACGTCAATGCAGACAACAGCAGTAAGCTATTAGCCACGCATTTCCTGATAAAAGCTGTTTTATGGAACATATAAAACGGAAGCGTTGAACCGGTTCGCGAACCGGTTCGGGGCTGCGAACCGGTTTGCGAACCGGTTCGATTCTTGGCGTGGCCGAACCGGAACCGAACCGGAACGAAATCAAAACAATGTGAACCCGAACCCGAACCGAACCCGTATTTTTTGTGGTTCGACACCCTGGTTCTAATAAATATATCCGATCGCTCATCGATCCGAAGTTCCGACCGATCTTATCTTCTTTCACGATGAATCTCTAATATTTCCCATGAACATAGATTCCCCACAGATCAAAGATGTAGAGGACAAAACATTAGCTTAACATGACTCTTCGTCAAATAGATAGAACTTGGACGCGATGCATGCTGTGAACGTTGCACACTGCTGCCGCATTGCCTGTCCTACCGGAGCTCCATTGAAATTTGACGTAGTGGTTGTTGTCGGACGTTTATCCCAATGATGCAAGGATGTAGATAACTATGTGTGTTGACGACCTATTCCTTCCATCATTGTTGTTAGTCCAGCTTTTGACTCGTATGTGAATGATCCAGCAAGCGGTGACGTGTACGTGCAATGAACCCCATGGTCGCATATTGCAGCCCAGCGGTTGCGCCTGTCTACTCTGAGAGCACTTGGCGAGGCCAGCAATAGAGAAGTTAGAGACTGCGTGCGTACACTTCGCCGTAGGCAATTACGGAGACGTCGGTGTATACATTAGGTCTATTGTCTCCAGCTTAAAAAGTCAAACAGTTGACGGATCATTTGTGCCAGTGTTACATGTGTCCTCCTTTAGCAGGCACTACACGAGGGGACAATACACCCTTATGCGTAGACTAAAAGCCATCGACGCCAGACTGTTCAGTATTCCTTGATTCTTGTACCTGGTCACCAACTCTGGTCTCTTCGATCACTTATGACGTTTCTAACAGCCACAGGTCTACTGGACGAACTCTAAGCTTTTGTCCTGCTTCCTTCCCGTGCGTGTAATGCTAACTCATAAAATTATATCAACCCACATGCACTGGGATAGGGTCCCGCAGCCTAAGCGGGGGAACCCCAATGACATAATTATTTCATTTCATTAATTTCATTTATTTTTCTTAAAAAACAACAACTTTATTACAAGATGATGAGACCCATTTCAAGGCTTTTTATTATATTTAGGGCCCATTTATAATTTAATTACTGTTGTTGTTCTTTTGGAGAATACGCGGAAGCTCGGAATAGGCCCTCCGGTGACACTAATACCTAGGTTGGATTACGTTAGGTGTACATGTCCGGTTGCCGATGGAGAGGGCGGTAGAGCGTGTTGCCGGTTGGATGTTCGATGACACTCCCCGCAGCGCTCATACTGACAGCAGCATAGGGTGGCGGTAGTAACGATCGAGTGACCCGTCGTATGAGGTGGTGGACAGCTTCTTTCGATGAGTCTTCAGCGACAGCCACCGCAAGATTGTTTGATCTCAGTCTAGAAACCGAGAGGAGGAACTTACATAAAAGCACGCTACAGGTACTACACAAAACGTGAATTGTATTACGCCATCTGTAAGTCTGAAAACAAAGGAATGTAGCCATTATACAAATACTTTCTACTGTCTAACGTCCCCGTTGGAAGAGGCACACTTTTGTAACTTGCACGCGAAATTGTTGACGTCCTCCTCACTCATCGTCACTATATGTTTGTTGTTGGTGGTGATGCTGACGTCCTCTTGCATCTGAAGCGTGACCATGACGTACACCACTTGGTGGTCTAGCCAACTTGTGCGCTAATACGCAAATACCAGATGACACTAACTTACACACAGATATACTTTAGCATGATTTGATATTTTGTTTGTGGCGAATTTCCCCATTCATCACCATTAATTTATCTGTTGTTTTTGTCGCAATCTGTACCAGAAAGATAAACTTCGAATGGTTAAACAACATGTACGGAAGCAGAGTATCCTATAGACTGATAAAAAAAAAAAAAAAGATCAGGTAAGAGATAGAGGTGCGTACGAGTCATTGCATTAACTTGGAGCATTGTAGTTCCACCGCTATTCTTGCATAGAATTAGTGACCTCTGCTCGCTTCCCGATAAGCACAATAGAGATAAACGTACTAGGCGACGTAGAATAACCAAATGTTGGCAACGGTACTAACATGAGGCAAAACGAGGCATCGCTCGACGAAGAGATGTGAATGTGGAGTCTCATATATATATATATATAAGAGGGGAGGAAAAGCCAGTAAAGAAATAAGTAAATTACGCTAGACGTGTTTGAAATTCAAACTTACAGATTAAGATGGCTTCTATGGCTGCACGTACAGAAACAGATACTCATGGAACGATGCGACAGCACCAGAGGACACGTGTTTCGCCGTGTTTGCGGCTCGTCAGCCCTGGGTAGCTGCGCATCGTTCGGGATTGGCAAACCAGGGGTCACTCAGCGAGCGATATACACCTGGGAGGGTGACTGAGCACTCCTCAATGCCACAGTGCAAGCCAGTGAATTATAAAGAGGGGAAAAAGCCATTAAAGAAATAAGTAAATATATATATGTATAAATATGTAAATATATATATTCCGTGTTAGCGCCGCGAAGCAACTGTGGCTATGAGCCGCGTACAGATGTGGACAGATGGAGAGAGGACAGCAGGAAGGAGTGGGGGACAGGGGGATAGTATGCGTCCTGGGCCGACTTCAAGGGGAACTGTGCGGACATTCGTCTGGAAAGTCTTCGGAAAATCCAGGGAGAACCTCAGACAGCACAGCCGGTGGTAGGATTCGAACTCACCACGTCCAAGTCTGTAGCACGACCTTGGCTACCATCAACGAGGAGGATGCCCTAACCCGCTCGGACATGCCGCTGGTCCGGAGTCTCACATAACTTGGTCCATTTTCGTATACCTATCGAGGGCTTTACACTGGTAATTGTGGCTATAGTTTTGCCTACAATGAAGAATATTTATTAGAAGAATATCAGTGTCTCACACACCAAGCACGTTGGACGGACCCAGTATGGAGAAGCTTATTGATCACTTCTCCGATGAGAAAGAAATCTGCCTGTACGGACGACTAAGGAGTATTTTACGAATCACATTGTACATCCAGAAACGTTAGGGCTTCTGGTCTTCTGTGACAGTGTAAGAACGAAAACGTTACCAAGTTAAGGCTTCGGTGGCTGGGGAAACGTATTACTATACGCGCTGCGGTGTCGGTTACGTCGCAGATAACGATACAGCCTTGAATACCTCTTGCATAAGCTATTCGGCCTATGTACTAACTGATTTCTGTTCGCCTTCCCAACCTTCGTCTACGTCTCCTTCGTAAGCTCTCCCGCAGTCGTCCCACCGCATCATATATAATTACTCCAGCTTTTGATATTTGTTCTATAGACTGGGTCCTTCAAAATCGAATTTTTCGCGTTTGCTACACATCTGTATATTATAGCATTCAGTTTTCGCGTCCATCCTTCCCGGGAAGCGTCATAGAATGGGACAACTCTCACGGCATCAAAGTGGTCCTATGTTATTTCATCTTTCTCTCTCGCTCATCACTTTGACATTTAGCCTAGTCACCACACTGTTCAAACGCAACTTCGCCACATAACACCGCCCGGAGCCAAGCGTCACCCGGAATGATATCCTCTCCTGACTTGTCGAAATCAGGAGGCGTACGCCTCTTTTGGAAACATTATGCAAACCGGGAAAAAAAGGCGGAAAAGAAAAAGAAGATAGACAAGTGGATCCACCCAGTTTTCAACAAATCAGGTGTGATAACGGTATAATTCGGAATGACAGTCGGCTAGCAGCGTGTTTTGTGGTGAAGGCCAACCACGGAGCACATGATGATACTATTATTTATTTATTGGTATTTATTTATTATTGGTATTTTTATGGTGCCCATGAACAGCAGCTGCCTAGGTGATGGTGCACCCCAAATTCAAACACAATCAACAACATAATAGAAACTAGTAAAGGTAATAGTGGCACATCTAAAAAATTGGAAATACTCAAGTACAGAAATACAGGGTCTGAAACAGAGGTAAATGTGCAGTCACAACATATAACCCTTGATTTGTGGAAAGCGCGGACGCCTTTCTACATTTAAAAACCGCATAAATGTCACAAAAAGGCGTACGCCACCCGTTTTCAAAGAATCAGCGGAAAGAACGATGCATTTCGCGGTGGTGGTTGGGTAAAGGAGCGTGTTTTGCGGTGAAGTTCTGTTTTAGTCGTGACGCTGCCCACATAAGTAAGGCCAACAACGGCAAGCCGGTTTTCGTCACCCCCACCTGTGTTTCAAGGGTGTGTGGAATTTCGATTCTTTACGTGTTCAAACCCTCTCGTGTAACTACCCAGAAGGGTTACTAGAAGTACGCGTAATAAGTAAAACTAAATAAAATATTGTATACTCTCACGAGTGGACAAAAAAGAGAAAAGTCTGGTGATTGGTTAGAAAAAAAAAAAAAAAAAAAAAGAAAAGACCGAAACGTAAAGGAGTGTCTCTACAACCACATTATCGCGTGTCATTATGGGTTGCGTGGGCCGGAATGGCAATTTTGTTTTGCGAAATGTGCCTTTTTTGGCTTCATCGAATGGTTTCATCACGACAGAGTTTTTTTTTCTTTCTTCTTCCATTTCCAGTTTTAATACCATCCACAAACGTGAGGGACAGCAGCGTACATGTCTGTTAAATGCAGTAACGTGTTCCAACTGAAGGGAACATGTATTCATTTGGCTCAGGATAATTACAAGGTAACTGGAGTAAGGCAAATTAATGCTTACAGCTTAGTGAAGCCTAAAAACTTGAAAAATAAATGAAGGCGGACGACGCACCAATAAAACGCATAGTAATCACACCTTTTTAGTCTATACTTCTTTTTCATCCGAAGAAGTGCAGCCTCATGCACGAACAACAACAATAAATGAAGAAGTGATGATGACATGGGATGTTTCCCCGTGGTAGCCACAGGACACTACCCCATTTCACAGTGGTTAATATGAGAGGATGAATTATGGTGAGAATGAAGCAACGACAGGTCGGAGTTCTGTTGTCATGCACGAAAGCTTGCGATTAAATATTGTATTGCCGCTTCGTCTATCTCTACTGATTTCAAGTTTGACAATGATAATTCCTGGCTTTTACGTACCGAGACAACTATGGCGCAAAGCCATGAATTGTCATAATAATAATAATTGGGTGTTTACGTCGCGAGACAACTGAGATCAATTGTCATAATAATTAGCTAATAATAGGTAATAGGTAGGTAATCATTATAATTAGCTAAATGAACAGACCTTCCATTCATTTAACGACGACATTGTTGCTGAATTTACTCCTCTTCGCAGGACTGGCCGCAGACATGTAAATTTGCTTCCAACTCGTGTGAGTTACGCAACTAAATTACGCAACACTGCACACGAAATTGCAAACCGAAACTTACGATTGTTTGTCGGCAAAACAGATCCGAAATTTGTGTGGCAACAATTGGCATTCGCTGTATGAGCTGCACTGACAACAAGACTTTACGTTTAACCTAGATATGCGCCTATATGACCTATATTAATTTTCGTTAACTTCGGTAATTAAAAAACTGTATTATTTGTAGCATTAACGGGCACCTGTCTTGTTCCACAAGTGTCTTATATCAAGATGACATTCACTGGTGAATTTGTAATCTGTGCCGTGTCAACACCATATCTCCCTACAAGGTCCAAAACACGATTGGCTTCGTTTTCTCTGTCTGCCGCAAACGAATAGTCTGCGCCCCATTTGCATACAGATAACAAAGAATCTCGAGGGCACTCCTATGTTGCAAGCTTATCAAGAAGTGAAAGTGACACTCTTATCTGCACGCGCACAGTAAAGGAAACCGAAGCTAGGTAACAAAGCAAAGGTCAGTCGTTTGCTTTGGCAGCAGACGATGCTACTACAAGGATAAGCACCGAAGGATGCGGTGGTGTTATACGACAACCGTACTCCAACCTTGAACAAACCCTAAATTTGCCACGAGAACCGAATGGTCATTGTAACTACGCGGAATGGGGATGCTGGTAGTCTACGCTGTGCACAAACTTAATTTGTAACTCCGAAAAGTGTTTAAAATTCCCGTTTGTTGCGCAACGTCACCGTTACAAACTATCAGTAAAAGAACTAAATGACAAGACGGAGTAACTGTTGATATAAATGAGCAATTTGAGTGAGAAATCCCGCCATCCGCTGTCTTCTCAATATATTTCGTTTATTTTTTCAGCAGACGATCTCCCTGATCGATTGATTCAGAAATAAAAAAATATGGAGATGTGACACCTGACCCCTCTATCATTTTCCTGCTGTCATCTTCTCAGTTGTCAACATCTGTAACCCATTCATGGCTGCTTCGAGGTGCTCTGGTCAAATACGCTCAAGTGCTGACGCTGATAACGAAGGTGAATCACAACCTGTGCCATTCCAGCCGAAACCAGCTAGAGGTGTAGCTCGTACCCGACCTTCTTAAATTTCGCCTAAAAAATGTATGCATTCCCTTATGGGTGTGTATGTGGGATATATTTTTTTTTTCGTTTCAAGATTTTGTTTTCTTGAACATTGGGGGCACCTCGAACTTAGGCAAACACGAAAAAGTGTTGTCCGTTTCGCGCGTCCTTCTGACATATACAGACGACATTTCTGCGCTTTCTTTGCCTGGTCTTAGAGGGGAAGGGTCGATCTAGCTTCCTGAAGGGCATATGGAACGGGAACAAATCCACACCCCTAATGGAATGCACACAATTTTTTTCAGCGAAATCTAAGAGGGTAGACCTTCACCTCTCTCTGGTTTCGGCTGGAATGGCCCACCTGGTTTTGTCCGGGTGCTGATGGTAGACTGGCTTCCCACTGTCGACCTCACACAGATATGCACTAGTCTTTCGGTGCGCCAGTCTTTGAATGCACCAGTTCAGTAAGTTAAATTGTATGCTGTATGGGTTTTCCTGTTGCTCTCCGTTTCATCATTCGACTGCCACTCACTTCATGTCTACGGCCATTCCATGCATCTTATGCGTGGGCGAAGTCTCTTTGGCAAGTAGAACTCGCTCGTTTTACCTGCTGCGAGACACTTTACTCTTGCGGAACGTGGCCCACTCCCAGAAAATGGGGCAAAGTGGATGAAATGGAAGACGACTGTTGCGGTTACGTCTGCCGAGCAGACTCTCCAATTATACATATCGCGGGGATCACACGGGTGACCTCCGCAAGAGAAACATTTCCCACAGTCTCCCGCTAACGCAGAGAATTCACGTATAATTGGACAATCCGTTTCTTTTGCCGGGTACACTACATGCGCTCCTTCTCTTCCCTCGCGGCACTGCACGCGTCACGTCGCCGTACATTGGACCGTCATTTATTACACGGTGAAGCGCAGTGCTCCTTGTTTATGAGCTCTCATGGATTGCAACAATTCCTGAATGCTGCAGGAAAGACGTGCCTGTCTCAGGTCGAACGAGCCGAGCAGGTGTTTACCTTAAGTCTGGGGTGATATCCGTTTATAAATGGCCTTTCACGGAATATCGCGCTACTGCCCCCTTCCCCTTTCCGCGCGTAAAGTTTATGCAGCCGAGATTGTGTTTCATTCCCGTGCGCTCTCGTGCAAGTCCCACTCTCTGGGGGTTTCCAGTTGCCGCGGTCATGTCACCAGACCAAGTACTTGCCAGAGGAACAGCGCCACGGTCATGTGCTCATAGCCCAGCCACAATAGCGTCATGCTACAATAATGCTTACGCAGCTTTCCTTAAAAAATGCTTCTGCTACAAATGCAGCTTATACTTTCATTCTTTTCAGAGCCCTAGAGTATGACCATGTAGTGACCTGTGGGCTTTTGATCAAGTATGCGAAACGAGAACTCTCCTGGAGCGATGGAATGTAACTGTTCTGATACTGGCACACGCAAATTCACAGACACAACACAAGCAGCCGTAAAGCGTCTAAGAATGTGAAATATTAAAATATAGTAGTAGTCGAAAAAGCCAGACAGCAGCAGGACTAGAACCTGCACCTCTTGGTCACGGTAAGAGGTGGTGCCTGACTTTTTCGACAACTGCAATATTTCAATCCCTTCTCTCTGTTCTCTGTTCGATATATCAGCGGCTCTCGTCCTGAGGATCTTCCCTTGAAAGGACACACTGAAGTGCAAACGTTTCTCCTCGCGGAATGAAAGATGTCGTTACCTTGACACTAACACAAAAGGAACGGGATACATCGGTTGTGTCGTTCGTGATTTATGAGCGAAAGAACCCGCAGTTTATGCTCTCCCTCTCCTTCTCAAGAAGCGCGACAATGCGGAGATGACTCGGATTGGCCTCCTCAAACGCTCGCGATTATTGGGCAAATCGTTTGAGGAGACCATGAGAGCCAGCTCCGCTTTGTCAGCCTTCTTGAGAAGGAGAGAGAGAGAGAGGAAGGGTACATTGCGTTTTTTGCTATCGATCATAAATCACGAACGCCGCAACCGATGTATCCCGTTCCTTTTGTGTCGCTGTCAACGTAACGGCATCTTTACGCGAGGAGAAATTTTTGCACTTTTGTGGCCATTTAGCGTTTCATTCCATTAAGCTCATAGCTACGGCCTCCTGGGATTTTAACTTGACAATCCCTCGGAATGTGCGCCCGCTTCCGGCCACCGCCAGGTTGAAGCAGAAGGACGATGCTCCGGTGTTCCGTGAGCTGTCGTCCAGAACTGTACTCGAGGTTTCCTTGAAGTGCCTGTAGATATACGAGTATTTCCGGCCTGTAGTCGAAAAGAACGTTTCACCGCGCGTAATTACGTACACTTGTAAATAAAATGTGTCTGATATACGTTGTCACTATAACTGCACGTCTAAATAAACGAAGTTTATGTTCAGGTTATATCACAGTACTAAGCCATTAAGAAATGCGGTACTGCTATCTAAACACTTTCTAGTTGCGATGTCAACACCGCCGGACGTTACTTAGAGAAATTAAGCGCGATGTACGAGCGTTCACCAAATTAATTACAAGGGTTAAACTCTGAGTATGCTCCATTTTCTAACCAATTATGCTTATAGAAATGAGTATATGGAATGTAGGAGGTGGTGGTGATGATAGCGTTACCAGCTTGCCATTTTGGTGGGCATATCTGGGCGGTGGCTGTACTCCTATTTGTGACACTTATGCAGTTATGTTAATTGTCACACGAAGGCGTACGCCCCGCGTTTTCCACAAATTAGGAGTGATAACGGTATGACTCTGTGCAAAATGGTTGACCATCAGTGTGCCATGTAGTGAAGCTCTGTTTTATGATTGGGGACGCTACGACTTCTGCTACGCAACAAGATGCCAGCTGCATCCCGGAAATGGTGTCAAGATTGTTAAAAAACAAACGCGCTTCTAAGTCGTGGATACGCATGGTATGCGTTGGGACAAAGTCCCGTTTCATTGTCACTTTGAGCTCAATCATATAAATATTTGCTAATGTTTGCTAAGAAGACGTACGCTGATTATTTAAGCCTGCAGGTTCGAAGTTTGGCACGAACCCCATCAGCGCAGCGCTTCAATTAGCAACATTACTTGGGCACCAAACGCAAAGCTCGTGGACACCTGTGCGCCCCTATGCACTGAAGCTTTCAGTGCATTTTGCTTCTTGAGTTGCAATCCCCACCGGAATAACCTCGGGCAACGAAAAGAAAAAAGAAAAAAGCCGGAACAAGAACACAGCCGTGCGCGTCAGTCTACGTCTAAGCCGATTTCTATAAATACATGTCACGGTGTAATATTTTTAACAAAACGACACATCATTTAGATGCCAACATATTTCACGGCGTTTTATAGAATATTGAAGATTTAATCATCCATAACGCTACTTCTGTTTATCGTGTCTCTGTTTACGCTCGCGCAGCAGATATTTTGATATAGATGCTGCTTTGCAAAGAAAGAAGACTTGTTCAATGTAACGTACTGGTATATACACCCGCGTTGCGTGTATAATGTGCGACCGAATTCATGGCTAGGGTTACACGAACTTGAGTAATGTACGATGGCCTTCCAGCAAAATACATTAGATATACGACTTCCAAGTATACCTCACAAGCACCTAGTACGTCAGCCCATCAGACACATAGCGTCATCATCGGAGATTACGTAATTTGTTTGCTTGTCGCTAGGTATAAGGCTACTGCTTTTCAGGTAAACCACGGTTTCTGTACGCCATACTTCGTACCTCTAGAATATTAACGGCGCTTCAGTCTCGGTGTAACATGTATTTCGGCCTGAGAAGCTGGGAATGCGCCCTCACGCTAGGAAATAAAATCTCACGACATGACGTACTCATAGCACATCACTGCACAGAGTGATGCAGTTTACAGGTTCTGGTTTCATGAGAAAACGTTCTTGAGGAAACTTTTATTTTTGCGTTGTATTTTCCCCTTGAAGCGCCAAAGTAGGGGGTTCGAAACACCTGAGAGCCATCATCGCCATTTGATTTCATTTATGCAAGTATGCTGTATATCCGTACCGAGATGTCCGCACACAAATATAATAAAAAAGAACAAAGAAAAAAAAAAGAAAACGAAAAACACTGAGTTCTCTACGTGAATGGAACCAACTGCATGTTGTTAGCAGTGGTGTATCATAGTCGCCAGTAATTTTCCATTGTACTTCCATTTTTATTTTATTTGAAACCTTGGCGCTCGCCATATCAATGTGCACGGACTTTCCACGTAAGGTCAGTCAGTCTATTCTTAAAACGGAACTTTACCACATAACGTGCTGAAGGCCGACCACTGCTCAGAATGATACCGTTATCACTACTGATTTGTGGAAAGCGTGGGGCGTACGCCTTTGTGTCACAAAAAGGCGTACGTCTGCCATTTTCAACAAATCAGGGGAGTGCACGATGTCATTTGGGATGATGGTTGGCTAGGAGAGAGTTATGCGGTGCAGTTCTGTTTTAAGAGCGTATCTGGTAAAACGGGATCTGGTAAGTCTTACCATGTACACACTTAAAAATGAGGGGGGGGGGGGGGGGTGATGGCAGGATAGGCTCGCCGTTGTTGGCCACACAGAAGTGGGCGTCGTCACGACTATAGCCAAAAAAAGAAAAGGAAAGCGCATAGCAAAACAAAACACAAAGGAAGGACGGACGGATGGAGGATAGAGGAGGTTGAAGGATGGGGATGCGGTGAGGTGCATGAGTTCATCGGGGAGAGTACAGTATTAGATGGGTCGATCAGCAAGGCCTGTCTTCAGCAGGAAGAGAATGAGGTTTCTTGCTTTGGCGGAACGTTCGGCAGAAGAACCAGCGGGGTAGAGGATGTCTGCTAGCGAGCCCGAGGTGGAGCGAGGGAGATGTGTTTCGCGCGCAGAATGGTATGCTCGGCAGTCTCGCAGGATGTGTTCGATTGTTTCGGGTTCTTGACAGTGGCCACAGCAGGCGTCACCAAATGAACTTCACCACATAGCACGCTCCTGGCCAACCATCATCGCGAATGACAACGATCTCTCCCTTGATTTGATGACAGTGGTAGGTGTACGCCTTTCTTGTACAATTATGCCGTACATAATGTAACAAAATAGGCTCCGCCTCCCGTTTTCAACAAATCAGGGGCAAGAACGTTGTCATTCGGGATGATGGTTGGCTAGGAGCGTGCTATGTGGTGAAGTTCATTTTTAAGAATGGCGAGCCCTTTCACCACCACCACCACTGTCATTTTTAAGAGTCTAGTGTCAACAGGCCGATTGGGTTAGTTATGATTACGCTGTGGGAACGGAGTTATATCGTGTTCGAGAAAGATAATCTGGAGATTTTCCACAGCCAGTTCGGAGGAAAACTGGAGAAAGAAATGCAATAACGATTGAAACATAAAAGCGCTTAAGCCAAGTTACGCTGCAGGCAACCTTGGACACGAGATCCACAGGCTTCGTTCCTGTTGTTGCCTCTGTTCTCTGGTGAACTTGGTGCTAGCACGGTCCCTCAATACTCTTTCTGGTTAGGGAACTCCGGCGAAAAGTTCGCTTAGAGCGCCCCGATGATGCGTGGCGGCGCATCGGTCGTTTCGGGGGAGACCTTTGGTGTCCACTGGTGCCTGCACGTATGGCCTCAATGGTGTTTCTGCGGGTGTTCGGACGTGTACACGTTTTTTCTTTTTGATGCTTGAGTTTTTCGTGCGTAAGCAGAGGTTCTTTTTGAAATGTTCTTCAAGGTTATTGCAATCTTTGCGATCTGTGTGTATGTAAGAATGATCTACACACATCAGGAGACTTCGCAGAATTCGAGCGGGGAGCATTTTGTGATGACTATTTTCTTCATGCAAGGGGAGCCTGAACTTCACGAGAAGTGAACGAAAGTATGTTTTCTTGGTCTACAAAACAGTGATTTGCATCACGATACCTTTGCCTACGCGAATAAACAGAAAACTTTCGCTAACAGCCTTTATTGGAGATGTACTGCGATGAGCTGTTGATCTCCTTCGAGTAGATCACTAGGTGACATATGTAACACACCGAGAACCGTAAAATTTTCAAAGGATGGATCTTTCTACACGATGTCAATAGAATAACATGTCTGAGAGCAGAACTTGCGGGGAAAGATGTTTTGCCAAATCTGCTTTGTAAACGAAGATCACTCATACCAATTATTTTTGCTCAACCGGAAGCGAACCGAAAATGGTTTCTACTGCTCAGACGAAATAGCCTGAAGCAGCTACCGCTTCGCGAAACAGTTCAGCTGAAAAGCTTGCATGAAACAACCAATCCTGTACTGATTCTCTTGCAAGCCATATAGCATAGTGCTAATCCTTTCACTACATTTTGAAAACATAACTAACGACTAATTAAAAACAAACTACTTAAAACGGGCAAAATCAAGGCAATCAAAAGGCAAATCAAGCACGTTCGTATGAGAACCTTACGCTTTCACGAGACGAAACACACAAAACAGAGGATTCGGTGCTATTAGGTGAGGATTATCGCTTCCTTGTCGTCATTATGAATTTCAAGCGAAGGGCTAGAATAACTCAAGATATTTACTGCCTTTCCCCCTGCTTATCTCTTTCCAGCTGTTATTTATTTCTCACCAACTACCACCACGTTGTCCTCGTCAATGTAGTTTCTGGGCAATCCCAAAATTTCCTGTTGCGCTATGAGAACAGTGATCGTTTCCAAATAAAACTCTACGTGCCATTCCACCATGTCAGATAGTTTGTTCAGTGGAATGTCCTGGAACTGACCTAACTCATATGCCCAGGCTATCTACATCACAATGATAGTTTGGCAGCTGAATGTGATATCCGAATATTGTCAGCCAATTTCTAGCCGGGAAGTGTTATCAGGCAACACTTTAGTAAGAAGGAATTCGATCTTGTGTATCTAACCCTGCTTAAATCATGTTGTAATCTCATTTATTTAAAATTTTGCGTGTTAGAAAAAGACAACAACGAAAGTTGCAATCTGCGCTCAATCAATGGTCAAAAGGCCTAAAATCGGTTCACTGAATCGTAATGTACAGATTCAAATCATGAATCGGTTCGAGTGTTAATTGTTTCTCCTTTGAACCAGGAACTAACCTCCAAAAATAACAGTTCCAATCTTCGATGAGAACACGCAGTGCTGCGAAAACGTCGTCTGCTCCACGAGGGTGTCTTCCCCCGAACGACGCGATCGCCCCCGGGCGGGAGCTATGGTCCCTAAGCGACCTTTCCTATTGTATTCGAGCGGAGTTTCTCGACCAGAAAGAGTATATTGAGGGACCGTAGTATTAACAAATCAAACGTTGAATCAGTACACCCCAGAATATCTTGTCGACATCGGAATATAACTGGTTAGAACTAGTGTACAGTTCTCGGCGTAAAGACTCCAAATCTGACAATATCTAAAACTGCACAGACGACAGGGGGAAGTAACTATATTCTCCAACTACAGCTGTAACTATAACGCGCCGGCGTTTTTGGCTGAATTTTAGAAAGGACGCTCTCAACAATATGCTCAGGAGCGTCCTTAGAGGTTGTACAAGGTCTCCCAACAAAGGCGGGCTAAGGATACAAGGTTCGGTCAGTAGACTATGGAACTCCAGACGATGATCGTAACCGGTGTGTCGTAACGTGGGCACGCGATGGCAGACGACGAGTTTCCCAGGGTTCTTTTACGGGAAGTTGAATCACGGCGATACAAAGTTCGCATTTTGCGGCCGAAAACTAGACACTTGGAGGTAAACAGAGGAAGCTGCTGCCGGGCGCACCCAGATGGCTGCGTGCGTTTGTTGTTTCGGTCCCGTATTTTTAAACTGCTCCTCCACAGGTGGAGACACACCACTCCGTTGCCAACTTGCCATGCATCATATCCCTCTGTCAACGCGAAAACCTTCTTGTAGCCGTTCCGTCATGCTGTTCCATCACGCCGTTCAATCATGAACGTATGTGCCCATGTTCTTGGAAGGACTCATATATTCTGTAATCTTCCTTTTATTGAAAGATGAGGCAAATTATAACGGTGAGTTGGGTTATTAGGGCAGAATATCATCGTTGTATGTCCCTCTGGGAAAGTGGATATTAGAGTGTGGTCTACTAGTCTCTAGTGGGATACGATGTATAGTCTGTGGGAAATTTCCGACCATGTGGTCCCGAACCCTTTGCCAAAGGGCCCAGGAAGGAAGGCAAGGCAAGGCGAACTTGGGTGGCTGGTCTTTGAAGGTATTTGAAGAACCTATTCTGTTCGTGTTATACCATAGTGTGATATGCTTTTCTTTCTGGGGCCTTTCGCAAAGGATTCGGGACCACATAGTGGGAAATTTCCCCACAAGTTTGAGGTGGTTCGTCATATGCTTTAAGACAGAGCCATGTGGAGGCATAGAGGATTACGGCACTTAATTTGATGAGTAACACTGACGATGAGTCGACACTGATGAGTAACCCGTATGACAAGCCACTAAGTAAGAAAATGGTCACTTTCAACTATTTTGGTTGTATCGCGTTGGGGGTATTATTCAAATTTAAAATGGGCTGGTGGTTTGCCATTTAATTAAAAATGGTCTGGGGTGCTGGTGGTCCGCGGATGATTTTTACGTGCATGGCGAAGTGGCTCGAGTATCAAGAAGTTCAAACAAATCACTGCTTCGGCTTTATAACAGAAGCGGACAGCACTAACTTGCAGCGGTGTTATTTTCTTATGGGACCCAAAACCACAAGCCCCCGATACATTAGTTTTATACAGTTCAACTATACTGAAAGGAACTTACCGCTTATAACGCTGTCCAGACCGTTTTGCACGATTGCCCTTGTGGACTATCATTAATGGGAAACAGTAATTTTGAGGAAGAAGATACATCATCGGTGAACTTTTTTTGGGGGTAGCAGAATTGACGGTGTCGTATGCTCATAGGTCGGTGCAATCATGATCGCGATCATGAGTGCGATCACGAAGCACTGCCAAGGCTGCCGCGATCATGATCGCGCCGACCTATGCGTATGCTAAGTGTCGTCTGCTAAGTGTGGAGCACGCCACTCCCGATATTGCGCACCGTGTGAATACTCAGCGTAACACAAGACGGAACTCCGGCTCTGTGTGCAGTGTTTTCGCTTTTTCTTCCACTAGAATCTTCCGTGAGGATGTCACTCATGTGAATACACGGTTATTGTACTCCTATTTTATCAACAAGAGCTATGCTGCGATTTCTATGCCAGCGGATGTTTCGGTACGCGGACGCAGATGTGAGCGCGCGCCTCATCGCTCTTCAGAACCCGCGTTGACATGTGATGCACAATTCTTTTAACATCGCCAATAAATGCTTTCCTGGATACAAGTTTCTTCACCTCCTCGAAGGATATAACGGATTCAATATGGGTTCTTGTAGAACGAGAACATAAGACAGATGTTTAACGAAAGATTCTTAATTTCGCAAATAAAAGCGATTCCCTTGTTAAGGCTGAATAACTTTGATGTTACTTTGATCTGGCAGTCAGCCTCTCGTTCACCCGCAGTGACATTTTTCTAGATCTCACTGAACTTGTCAACTGCCGTGACCAACCATCGGGGAGACCTCTCCTCCGGAAGAGTCGAGCATTATGCTTTCAATTATGTTTCATCCGAACTATGTTCAATGCAAGAACGTTCATGTGGAAGCGCTTCCTGTCTGTAAATACCGCGGACATCGCCACAGCCATCCAATTCCAAAAGTCCTGTCCGCGCTCAGAGCCACCCTCGAAGTCCGAATGTGAGGATACAGCACGCGTACGACAAGGATGTCTCTCTAAATAAGGTCACGGAGTCACTCTTTCGAGATATACCTTTTTTACACTAAAGAGGTGTGCAACCACCAGTGGACGACCCGTCGGGTTCTCGGCCAGGTCTGCCGCAATCGTCTCTGTCACGTCAATGACTGCTCGCGAACGCCTCTATTTTTGACGTAAGCCGATAAAGACCTTTGGCTGGAAGCCATCACCATCGATTCCCAGCCATCACCACGTGAGACATCTGCTGGCGGTAGAAGCCTTCGACATCGCTCTTCATGCTGCCACTCCAAGGACTTCCCTGATATGTTTACAGCTTTCACAACGTAAAACAATGTTTTGACCCTCTCCGCACAACACAAAGAAGTCGGGTGAGCTGAACTCAGAGACTTCCGCTCAAATTATCGGAGTTGTCGTACCGTTGCTTAAGAGTGTCCCACGAAGCGCGATGTTGAAATTGAAAGAATTAAGCAAACATCATAGAATTTCTGCCAATGTTACTACTATTAGTAAGAATTAGTACACATTATACAGGGCGTTTTTTTATCCTTTACAGAATTTTTACAATAAAGCTATGAGAACTACCTAGATGCGGTTTTCACAGGTGGGTTATGCGGCCAGGAGACATCCTGCGGGAAAGAGCGTGTACTACAGGACGACGAATTACATACAATTTATTAATGAACATATTAATTAGATGTTTTCGAGGATTTGCGAGAGAGGAGAATTGGAGCCAGCCATTATTTAAATCTTTAAGCCCATCTCTTTTTAAATATCATGGAACGTGCACGTACTCTGAGATATAAATCGCCAAATTTTGCTATGCAATTATATGTACAGGGTGTTTGCTCTAACGTGTCCAGAAATTTTATTTAAAGGAGCGATAAAAGAGAAACGAGCGCTACTTTTCAGCTACTTGACTAAGAAACAGGTGCTACTAGTGAAGCAGTACCTGTTTCTTACTCAAGTAGCAGAAAAGTACCACTTACTTTTCTTTTATCGCTCACTTTAAATATAATTTCTGGACACGTTAGAGCAAACATCCTGTATGTATATATATATATATATATATTGCTCTTTTCGCTATTTTTAATTCCAACTACTACCGAACTCAGACTCCCCGCGATATCCTTCATGTAGCGCTATAACGGCGCCCCACACAAAATACACATTCTGTGCGCTCGCACATGCCTGCATTATTAATCCAAGCCGGTCGGCATTTTTCTTCTAATAGACGTTGGGCTAATAGAGCTCCTTAGTCAACTCCAAGTCTGCCTCCCACTGATCAACATGGGCTCACATCAAATGATTTCTCCGCAGTTTAGGCGTAATTCATTCCAATTAGCGCTCGCTTTTGCGGATCTCACACCTCACGTTTTCAAAAGCCCGAGCGCGTCAGCAGAGAGCGAAAACAAAGTTAGCGAGCGGGAATGTATGGAGCGCATATTGGGAAGTCACCGGGCGGGAATCAACAGCAAAGGTAGCCGGGAAACCGTTTGCTCGGAAATCGAGTTATCCAGAGCTTTCCTATTTTAAATAAACAATAGTTTGGTGCCGCAACAAAGTGAGATGAGCAAAGTTTCTGCCGAGCTCGGCAACATGCGCCCCGCCAACTTGAGCTAACGTCTTTTCCGTCTTTCCAGAGCAACACCTGGGCTGCTGTCGTTATTAAATGCTTCCAATACCGCATAATTAAGAAGCCAGCCAGGAGGGACGGTGTAAAGAGAGAAGTTTCTTTTCTAGGGTGATGAGATGGATATGGGAATGTTTGAATGCTAGCCTATTTTCACTGAAGGAAGGGGTTCCGAGAATGAAGGGTGTCAACGTGTATCAATTCTTATTTTTACTTGCCTGCACGACACGCATTGGAACCAAGGAGTATAATATAAAGTCATTTTGGCAGTGTGTGTTGTTTCCGTGCATTCGACTAACTCTGCGCGAAACGTCACGTAAATTAAGCTGTTAAAACTCAAGGCCTCGTGTTTTCTTTTATATTTTTGTTTTCCGGCTTTTCTGCCTTCAATGAGTTTTTTTTATTCCCCTGTTTGGCAATATTCTCGTACGTGTTGCGAAGTCAGAGTAAGTCCGATGCATAGAAAATACATGCACCGATTTGACTTTTTCGGGTTAAATGCTTTCCCAGATTCGGAGGGGGAAAAATCGGGTTATTTTTGTTTTCTTTCTGTTCAGGAAGCGACCCGCAGTTAAATGTACATATACTGGTCGAGCATGCATCCTTCGCTAATTATAGTCACAGGCACGTACCACATGTTGTGACACCAAACGTGTTTCGCATAGTTTCTTGTTGCACTCAAATAATATTTACATCATACATGCGCACGGATTGGTACTACATAGCAGTGATGGCCGCTAACTACTTCTACAGTAGTTTAACTATAACTACTTCGCGCTGGAGTAGTCTAACTTTAAAGAGTTCAACTACTTTTCAGGGGAGTAGCTAAAACTACTTCTTTAACTACTGTAATGTATTTTAACTACATCTATAACTACTTAACGTTGTCCATGAACACCAATCCCTTGTAGTGTTCTTGGACGCCTAAATGTGAATCACAAGCAGTGATAATGATATTAAAAATATACCCTTGTGCCTACGCCGCTTAATTCACATACTGTCGTAAAATCCACTGCCTGTTTCTTGTATGTTATGCGCTGACAAAAGAGGTACGTACAACATACGACGGACCATGTATGAGATTTACACTCAGGCTCCTTCGTCACAGATCAATGCGCCACGCACAAATATTGTGGTGGGTGCCGATTGGACCACTGTGGACCGTAAAATATTTTCGCTTAGCCACGATAATCGATCACGATAGCCATCCTATGCGGTTATGTGCACACCAGTACGGTAACCAAGGTATTACGCAGGCCGCTACGATCGTCAAATACAAAGCTTGCTGCGGGATTCTTTCTGTGCCTACGCGATAAACTAAGTTGCAGAATTATTTCACAGCAAATGAGGCTTCACTAGACAAGCATTAAAAGTGAAGATTTAGTACACATGCACGGCACAATTGCTCTGTACCTCCGTTCTCATCAAACAAGTAGCTCAAGGTAAAAGTCGGAAGCAGAATCGTGCCGTAAAGCTTGCGGCAAAATCGGAAGTAGTTGGCGCCTGCAGTAACCTAACTACAGTAGTTAACTACTCGAAATAGTAGTTTAACTAGTAGTTGTCACTACATTTCTGCAAGTAGTTGATTTTTGAACTACTTTTTAACTACAATCAGGTAGTTTAACTACATGTAGTTAACTATTTGACATCACTGCTACATAGTATCGTAATGAAACGTGATATACGTGACTGGAATTCGGAGAACAACAACAACAACAATAATAATAAATGAATGAAAAGAAGCGATATGTTTAATGGTTGAAAAAAAAAAAAAAGAAATGGAATGGAATGAAGGGAAAATGATGACGACATGGGATGCTTCCCCGTGGTGGTCGCAGGACCCTACACTCTTAAAAGTGAACTACACTGCATAGCACGCTCCTACCCGGAACCATTTGTTGAAAACGGGAGGCGTATCACACTTCAAAGAGGAGACAAATTGGGTTTAACCCGAAGAAGTCAGACCCTACAAATCCATATGAGCTCGTGCGACGCTTAATGAGCACAGGGTCCGTTCAGACGATGTTGCACTGTGCACAGACCATGCACTCTAAAAACAGAACTTCACCGCATAGCACGCTGTGCGCCAACCATTGCCACGATTGATAGGGCTATAGCTTCTGATTCGAAGAGAGAGAGAGAGAGAGAGAGAGAGGGGGCGTACGCCTTTTTGTTTTGTGACAATTTGGATACATGATAACTGACATAAAAAGGCGTACGCCTCCCTCTCTCCTCGGATCAGAAGCTATAACCCTATCAACCGTGGTAATGGTTGGCGCACAGCGTGCTATGCGGTGAAGTTCAGTTTTTAGAGTGTACGCAGACTACGTTGCATTTTATTGGAGCATTTGTTTTCATTCATTCATGTTAGCATTCTCCCAATGTTGTAACATTTGAAACTCTGAAAATGTTATAACGTTGGGAGAATGCTAACATGAATGGAATGAAAATAAATGCTACAATAAAATGAAACATATAGTCTGTGTATGGTCTGTGCATACTCCGAAAATGTTGCCCTTAAGAAACGCAAAGGACGGCGTTCCTCAACGACGGCAAGCGTTCGTAATAACCGTAATAGTTTTCATCTGCATCCTGATGAGAAATTCGCGAAAGTTCCGAAGACACCTGCTTGAGATTCAAACCTTCCAGATCCATCTGAATGCAAATCCGTAGACAGGCAGGTTTCCTCTTTCTGAAGTGTTTCTACTTGCTCGTTCGTAGAAGCGCCTCATTCGTTTCTGACGTTGGTGTATACCTCTTTCTTTCTATGCGGCTCTAACACAAAGAAGAAAAAAAGAGAAGAAAGAAAAACGCCTCCATAATAAAAAAATATGGGGTGATAAACATTCCGCGTTCAATATCACTCTCATCGGCTTTGATTTTCCGCTTTCTACTTTGGTTGCGCTTTCGGTGGCGGCACGCGCGCGGATTTACATTTTAATCTCTCACTCGACACGAGTGCGCACACAGGGAAAGCCAGGAACAGACAAACTAAAACGATACATTCCTCCAACCCTTCTCCTCAACAAGTGTGAAGGAAGCCCTGTGTTGCATGATGATAAGGGTGGCAGTTTTCAATAAATCGCGTCCCCCATCAGAAGGGCTTGCTTCGTCACCGCCGACATGACATAGGTCCGTGGATATTGAACCTTCGACACCCTTTCTCCGTGCGATTTATGCAAATAAAGTGTGGAGACAAGTTTTTTTTCTCCTTCTCCAGCTTTTTGTTAATGGGAAACTATACTCTAAGTGAGACTGGTCAAGCAATTAACATCACGGTCTTCACTGCGCAGTCATCTGCTGGTGGAAAACGATTCCCACAAGAGTGACAAAAACCCTTTCGCTCGACACAGCTTGGAAGAAGGAATGACTAGGGTGGCGGTGATTGTGACGAAACCGGCTTGCCGGTGTTGGCTTCACTCATCCGGGCAGCGTCACGACTGTAGCCAGGATTAGGTGAGATGAGATGATATGATATGAGACGTTGAAATGATGACGGTCGAAAGGGCACCCGCCTTTTGGTGTTTGGTTGACCATTACGGCGGAACAGCTATGCATTATAGGTATACGCACGCAGAGCTCATATTTCTATTCCAAAATGTTTTATTGAAACGCGTTTAACAGTCCGCATGCCAATTTCCATTAAACTGCTAAAAAAGGACGTATGGACGTTGGACGTATATTCATCATTGAGGCGCCAGTGATCAAAGCAACGTCGCTCGTACTGTTTCATATCCCAAAACGTCACGCGAAAAGTTGAGTATTCAGCAGTGCTCATTTTCCGGAACAACATTACCTCGTGAGATGGCCCTTCTTGGGTCTCACATCTTCCGCCGTTATATGCATCATGAAGGCTCCTATTAATATAATAACTTAGCACCATCGAATGTCACACGGTAGCAATGCTGCCATTCGAAAGCAAAACGGTGTAAGTTACAAACTGAAAGTAAGAGCTCACCTTACTAACATCAGGTACGGTATCAAAGGACGGCCTTCAAGACTGGTTCCTCCCAGAAATCGAAGTAAAATTCATTTGTACAGGTAAATGTTGCGCGCTGTGTGGTTGAGGTACAGTTCCATGCAATTACCTGCGTGGAAAAACAGTTTAGTTTTTTTCCCTCCGTCTCCGGAAAAATAGCCCAAAATCTCCAGGCGACAAAATTAAAAAATGTTAATTTTCGTGCATTTGATGCGTTCCAACACGCCAACAGTGCCTTAGGTGCCTCTAATCCGCCAACCACCACCAACTTAGAGCCCCGTCTGGCCGCTCCAAGCGATCGCCATCGCGTTCACATAATGTCGGAGTTCTGGTCGGAATGAGTGCGGAACATGTCCCACATTGGACACGCTCAGATTTAGCACTGGGAAAGAGGCTTAGACGGAAGTGCAGCTGATGCAGCAACGGTTGTTTCGCCTGCCGCAATGCTTCTGCCATGGCGCACCGACCTAGCCAACGGCTTCGCAGTCTGTTAGTCTAACCAACCTAACCTCACCTAGAAATTTACAAATAACAGCGCAATTCATTACTAGAAGAGTACGCGCGACTTCCGGTTAGCCTTGTTCCCAGGAGTGGGGGCCGATATGGGAATTGTTCTATTTCGTGGTCGGAATGGACGAGTTGTTCTAATTACCTATCGCTGGGTAGACAGCAGTGTCATGGGATGCTATGCTCTGCATTTATGCCTAGAGGATGAACACTACTAAATCTCCTACCTCATTGTATGCTGTGGTTTGGCCGGCAATGCTTCGACTGAGCAGTAACCACGTTTGTTTCCATTTTTCCAATTTTTCGGAACCCCCCCCCTAAAAAAACGTTTTTTTTTTCGAGCGATTCAAAATTTCCGGAAATTTTGCATCTCTAAGCGGTATCAATGACCACATTGCATTTATTAGGTATACAAGCATATGTTATCTACAGCTGCAGTCGCGTTCAGTAGTTCCCCCAGTACACCCCCAGGTGTTGCAAAAAAACCAGGGGCTGTAAGGAAATCCCTGGCCGCGTTTACCTGACTGTAAACTTATAGACTATAGTATATTTGTAATGAGTTGTGCAGCACGACACACACGCACACATAATAACACGATGATGAGATGAGACTGATGCCGGCCAGCAGGCTGGGCGCTGCCCCAGTGCCAATGTTAACAAGTATGACATTATCGTCACCTTACACAATTTATACGCTCAAATACGTTGAGCAGTACATCGGCAGCAATAAATGCTCGTGAATTGATGAGACGTAAAAGAGTCTCGCCCTCTCTATTTCGTGTGTCGCATGCGTCTTTACCTCAAACTCAGGGTCATGTCTATAAATGCTGAATTGTTTCAACACCATCAGTCAGGTGTAAGGTAATGTGTCGCGTCCGAACGGCTGCTGTAGTGTCCTGTGTTACAAACAGATTGGGGAAAAAACAATGAGCACCCGCCCGGAAGTAACAGTGGGGAGCACTTTCAATTCGGGCAGTCTTCCAGGGCAGCTACCGTTAAAAGGGGGCGTAATTAATGTGACGTCCCTGTACTGCGCTCATTCCTTTGCTGGAGGGCCACACGCCTTCTTGTTGCCTACAACGGGATCCATTGTCCGCACTTAAATAAATGCGTCGGGCGCGCAAAAGAGCCTCGAGATGGCGGTGGTGCATGAACGCCGCTTTGGACTGCGAGCAAGAACTGAGCTTGACTTTCAACTCTCTGGAGGTTCCTAACTAGTTCTATTCCAACTTTGCTGCTAACGATCCTGAGCCCGAAAAGAAAAATGCCGCTAATGTCAGGTGACTTACAGCACACCGCGTGAGATTAAAAACGGTAGGAAATAAATAGGCGGGTGAAGAGGTTCCGAAAACTGAAATATGCGGGTAGAGATTTCGTGGAAGCACTCACCCACACACATACATGCATATAGATAGGATGATATGGGCCATTCACCGCAGCTGTGGTGGCGGCTCTCTGTGCCGTTGCTTTTGTGGAAGGGTAGTGTTTTGGTGCTTTATGGCACAAGAGCGACTAAGGCCAAATAGTGCCAAGACACATGATTTATTCTCCGTGCTGTGTTTTGCATGTTCTGTGCCGGTTTGAAACAAGAAGGGTCTTATGTGTCTTTTGTTTAAAAGGAGCTGTGACTGTTTTTGTTTTGACTACCGTGCTAAGAAAGAAAAAATAGGTGTGTTGTTAAGCTTGAAGCAAGGCACGGAAAGGTATGTGGGATTTAGCAACGGCAATAAACTGCCACTAATACCCTCCGGCCTCCCTTCTGTGATCGTCGCATCCATGGCGCCCACCGCACTGCGACGGCTCAGAAGCTTTGTGAAAAAGTCTCTGGCGAGGAAGTCGCGTATTTTCCTCTGTCTAAAAGACTTCGAGACATTTCCGGGGCGAGGAGCTCACCCGAACCCCCTACCCATGTTGAGATTCTGGGCATCCCCAGGCGAGGGAGTCGCCATTTCTCCTCCGTCCACACGACTTCGAGGTATGCCCAGGCGGGTGGTTGTTTATTCTCCTGGTTCCGTCACACCCACAACCAGCAGACGCCCGGATGAGATGCTGAGCGATATTGACTTAGTAAGGCCAGTTGCTTCTAGGTAGCTTAACAAGCATTCTGTAGGGATCAGCGGATCCTCCCCAAGCATTAGTATGGGATGAAATGGGATACAGTAATCTGAGAGCATCCCGAAATGGTGCTTGTATTGTGCCTCATATTTTGGGCATCCAGACAAAATATGTATCACAGTAAGAGGTACGAGACAGACATTGCATAATGGTATAGTTTCCCCTTCTAGCAGATACTCATGGTTCATATGCGTATGATCCATGCGTAGTCTCGTAAGTATAATTTTTTGGGCCCTGGGCGTGTCAGTATTTGTGCACCAAGGGTTTACCTGAGGGTTTTACCATTCTCAGTTTATTTGCAGTGCATAAGTCCCACCGTTGTTGCCATCGTTGCATTAAGTGTTTGAATACTAGGGGCCGAAGGTCGGTGTGCGGCAATTTTGCCTCCAGGATGTGATGGTGATCACTTACACGTGCTGCTTTGTCAGCTCTTACATTTCCCACTGTTCACCATGCACCGTTTTCGACTGTTCACCATGCGTTCCATCGTTCTGCAAATACAACTCGTCAAAGCTATTGGTCGATAGCTTGTGGGTAAAGCATCATCCTTTCCAGGCTTTGGGACAAGGATAACCACACCCTCCCGCCACGATAAAGGAAACTCACCCCTGTCCCAAAGTCGGTTGAAGAAATCTAAGAGTGTACGTTTGGAAGATTGGTTTAAATGAGTAAGCATTTCATAGTGGATATCATCTGGACCAGCGGCAGACTTGTTTCCACGCTTCATAGCTCTTTCCAACTCTTGCATAGAAAAAGGTAAATTATATGGTTCTGTGTTATCCAAAGTTATGTTAAGTTGTTTTTTTCTCTGATGCCTGCCGGAAAACTTGAAATTTCAAGTTACAGTTGCAGCTGCTAGACAGATTTTGAAAAAGAGCACCTAGTGTATTTGCTTGTTGCTTAGGATCTGTAATTTCTTGTCCGTTTTGCATTATTATAGGCGATGGCCTATTTCTGTAACGGCCATGTATTTTTCTTATCTCCCACACCTTCTGCGAGGGAGTCTCTGGGGAAATTGTTGATATAAATTGCTGCCACGATTCTCTCTTGGCATGGTTGATTGTTCTACGGAACAGTGCTTTCATCTTTTTAAAAAGCATCAAGTTTTCAGAGGTGGGGTATCGTCTGAAGCGAGTCCATGCTGCATTCCGTTTACGACGAGCTCTCAGGCAATCTGCATTCCACCATGGCTTGGGTACATTGGAAAACGTGATGATGTTTTTCGAATTGAGGCCTGTGCGGCCTCTACAAGGACTGAAGTCAGGTCTGACGTTGCAGTTTCTACGTCGTCACTGGTCCTCGGTCCGTGGTCGAACGCTGCCCACCAGACGCAGGGCCTTCGTCTTCTGGCGGAGTACTTGTGCTCCACCGGTCTGGCGACGGCTCTTTGAAAGCCCCATCATCATCCCTTCATCCTCCCCCAACGCGAAATAGGGCAGTGTACCGCCTCAGCGGCGGTGAATCGCCCACCCCATCACCATCCAATGTATGTGTGTGTGTGTGTTTGTACGTCGTCACTAAGCAAACTTTCTTGTTGTAGGTCAGCTAGTGATTTAAATGTGTCCCAATTTGCCTTCTCAAGGAGCCAACGACGGGGACGGTTCGGAACACACGGTTGCTTCTTACAATACTTGATTACAACAGGGTAATGATCACTGCATAAGATATTCTTGTATGTCTCCCAATGTAGTAAGGGAGTCAGTGATGGTGAGCACATAGACGAATCAAGAGCCGAGAAGGTATTCGACGCAGAACTAAAAAAGGTAGGCTTTTGGGTGTTCAATAAAACTAGTTGCTCTTGCAGAATAAAATCTTCTATTACTTTGCCTCTAGAGTCTAGGTGTGTGCTTCCCCACAAAGTGCTGTGGGCGTTAAAATCTCCAAGAAGTAAAAAATGGGTGGGAGTTGCTGGCACAAATTCCTTAACTCTTCACGAGTTACATGTTGATTTGGACGGTGATATAGGCAACATAGGGCGTTAGCGCCTTTAAAGGCCACCCTTGCAGCAACAGCTTCAAGTTGCGTGTTCAATGTAATAGCATTTGATGATACGTCGGGCCTCACAATTATTGCAACTCCACCACCACGTTCTTGTGGTGATCTGTCTTTTCTATAAATATTACTTCTTCCAAGTCGAAAACGGTAGTCAGGAGACAGAAAAGTTTCCTGAAGGCAAAAAAGCAATAGGTTTGTGCTTCTGCATGAAATCCTTTATATCCTCTATATTACTGGAAGCAATGCTTCTTGACGCTCTGAAAGGCATGATTCGTTTTTTTCGCTTCATGGTAAGCTAAATGTTCTGTTACTCTTAGATGTTGTATCTCCTTCTCCTCCCGCCACCGTGGGCAGATACGGTTATAAGCTGCATGGGGGCCAGAGCAATTGACACATTTTGGTTGTCCGGTACAAGTTTTGCTATCATGTTCTTTTCCTCCACACTGTGCACAGGTCTCCTTTCCCCGACACGTTTTAGTGGCATGTCCATATCTTCGGCATTTGTAACACCGCAACGGATTTGGTACGTAAGGGCGTACTTTACAGTTCAGGTAAGCTATTTTGATTTCTTCTGGTAGTTTTGTCATGCTGAAAGTGAGAACTAAATTTCTTGTCGGGATTTTTACGCCATTTCGACGTATCTTGATTCTCTTTACTTCGCAGATACCCTGGTCTTTGATATTTTCCAAGGTTTCGTCTTCAGAGATTTACATTAAGTCATCTACTGCAATGACCCCTTTACTGAAGTTTAAACTTCGGTGTAGGGATACCTCAACCGGTATGCCACCCATATTGGTTATGTGCAAAAGTTTTTCGAGATTCTCTGGAAGTTTAACTTCGACGAGGAAGTCTCCATTCCACAGTTTCGATATCTTTGACGCTCCATTGAATGATTGGGTGATCGCCCTATTTATGACAAAAGGGGACATTTTCCCAAGTGGGGTCTCTGATGCTGAGTGTACAACCAAGGAAGTTTTGTCTTGCGAGTTATTTATCTCAAAAATTATGTCTTCGGTCCGCGGCCTTTTAGCAGCCACGATCGTAGTGTTGTGTTTTGAAAAAGCCATATGAAAAAGATAAGTGTTCTTCTTTGCCCAGTCCGCCCACCACGGAGCCCAACAAGGGGGCATTCGTCCGAATACCAGGCTTAGGAAAAGAATATACCCAGGTACAGGATTTTATCTGATGAAGCAGCCCTGTACAAGGTTGACCCTTGCTGCCAAAGCTAGAAAAGAGGAAGATAGGAGAGGAGACAGTAAAGGGATAGGAAGGAATGGAAAAAAGAGAGGAAAGCAACTAGCTGAATGACCCTGGCCGGCCCTTCCAGGGTCCCCGTCTTCAGGAATCTGGGGTCAAAGTGACGTGTTGCTTCCCCCACAGGGCCGCAAGGGTCCGAAACATCTGTAGGTTCAGCTCAGTCACCAGAGGTCCCTTCTCCCTGGGTACGGGTTGCCACACACAGCTCGGTGTGGGGGTCTACTACTCCCATGGTGACCCTGCCATGCGGTGGGAGAGGGTTACTGCGGTAGGCAAAGCCTGCCGGGCGATGGGAGCGCCACTATCCCGACGCCGGGGTTCGGGATGGTGGTTGGCAAAGAGCATGCTATGCGGTGAAGTTCTGTTTCAAGCAGCAACAGTTCTGTTTGCAGCAGCTGCGGTGCAGGTCAAGGGAATCACCAAGGCTGTCATCCTCACCGACACGCGTAGCGCTCTCCAAATGGTGATGAACCCCACATGCAATAGCATTCTAGCCCGGTGTATCAGAACGTCATGTGCCCAATACAAGACAATCGGTGGAGACATCTCCCTGCAATGGATCCCCTCCCATGTCGGCATCAGTGGCAACGAAAAAGCCGACCAACTAGCATCTGCTGCACACCACAGCACTAGCCCTAGTTTGCCAACCCTGGGAGACAGCGACAGAAAATTGGTCATCAATGAGATAGTTCTTATGCAGCACCCTGGGATCCCG
This sequence comes from Ornithodoros turicata, assembly GCF_037126465.1. NCBI lineage: Eukaryota > Metazoa > Arthropoda > Arachnida > Ixodida > Argasidae > Ornithodoros > Ornithodoros turicata. Next base: position 35,146,712 of record NC_088201.1, read on the forward strand.
GACATCCTGGAAAACCATCGACTTGATGGAAAAATGTAGTAAAAAAAAGTATGGAAAAATTGGTAAAAGAGGGATAACTTTGAAATAGTACGACGATGTGCTAAGGTCGAGAGGTTAAAGTCAGCTTTCAAGGCAGTTACTGACGTCGTGGTGCAGAAATTGTTGAATATAAATTGTGAAACCCTGTTATGGATGCGTTCAAGACTATCAATGAGGTTCTTTGAGCAGGATCCCATATTGCGGATTGAGGTATGTAGAAGTTTTAAGTGAAGAGATGCCTGCTTCAAGGTTCGACGGACAAAGCCAAGTAAACGATTAGCGTTCGAAATTATGTACTAAATGTGCGTATCCCATGTAAAGTTTGCTGAGAGATGAATGCCAATGTATTTGTAAGAATCTGCTCGTGGCAGAATGACGTTATCGATTATGTAAGAAAATGGGGGAAGGGTGCAGAGTCGTTGTCGTGAGAAAGAGACAATGTTACATTTATTTATGTTCAAGGGCATTTGCCATGCTGTGCACCATTCCTGTATTTGTGTTAAATCATTTTGTAACGTTGAGTGGTCCAGAGGGGAAATTATTTTACGACATATGACGCAATCGTCAGCGAAGAGTCGAACGATTGATGTTAGGCCATTGGGTAAGTCATTGATATATGTATGAGGAACAGTAGAGGTCCGAGAACAGAGCCCTGCGGTATGCCAGATGTGACTGGGATTTCTGACAATGGAAGTTGTTACATGAGTTCAATGACCGTTTTATAAAAAATGCTTCTATCCACCGAAGAACATGATAATTCAGATTTAGACTGGAGTGCTTATATACGTAGAAGTTTGGTATGTGGGACCACATCGAATGCTTTACGGAAATCTAATAATTAATAATTGAGTGTTATACGTCGCGAGACAACTGAGGACGGAAATGTAAGAATGCAGCGTCAGTTCTAGAGTATATAGATAGACTATATATAGCTAGAGTATATAGAGTATATGCATACAGCTGTTCTTCCGATATTGATTCACTGACACTGTTCTTTCGAACTCCACCTTACAACACCTGGAAAAACAAACGAATGTGCTGACGACTGCTCTCTGCAACTGGCTGATGGCAAATCACCGTCGATTGAATGTGAAGAAAACTAAATATGTTTTGTTCAGACCCCGTAACGAACCAGTTTTCTATGAATTAAGCAACTACACGAAAAGGTGCTGAAGCCAGGAATCAAACCTGGGTCTTCTGATTTCGGCTCAGATATGCATACCGCTACGCCGCTACGCTTTCAATGAGCATGTGATGGTGTTCAATGGTCTTAGGATTAAGCGAGCTACACCTTTAAAATTTCTAGGAGTTGTATTTGGCGATAATCTTTGATGGAATGAGCATGTGCGCATGCTGGTTTGAAGTGAGACCGCAAAAGAAGCCGGCATGTTATGTAGGACTAGGAATGTCTACCCCATACCAGCAAAGCATATTCTGTATCTGATACCACTGGTAAACCCAAACTAAGTTTGTATAACAGTATACAGTTACACAAACTCTTTTTTTATAGTTTGTTGAAAGTACAGAAAAAGAGCTATACGCGCCATTGCAAACGTTAGTACTGTCACCTCATCCAGGCTGCTGAGCAGGACGTAAGTCGCGACAGGGGCGGACTACACTTCATTGGCGAATGAAAAGAAAATCCGAGTAAAAATCGGAGGAAATAAAAGAAGTAGACGGAGAGGAGGAGAGGGAGTTCAACTAATGAGAATCGCCAGGGGAAAAGACAGTGACGACTCTTTCTTCTCATCTTTTGGTTTGCCTTACTGGGCGCCCTATACCCTGTGCTCCACACCTCAACTATCTGTACCAAAAGGTCACACCAATTATATTCTACAGAAAATAAGCTCTTTAATAGCAATGTGCCATAACCAGTAATACGTAAGGATTGCAAGTGCTTACTCCCTCCTTGACATAAAAAAGGTATAAAGAGCATGCGCTGCTCCACTTGTGCTCGTTCTCATAGCTCCTTCCTATATGATAACTTATAGCGTATGTGATAACTATCTTCGTACGTGCGTATTTTGCTGTTTAGTAACATGTGTGCATTTCATTTGTACAACTTGTCATGGTGCGCTCTCCTGAGTCGAGGATTTGTTTTCCCTACGTGGGTCTGGGAGCACCGAAAGAAATAAATGACTTCGTTATTCAAACTGAATTTCAGGCTTCAAATAAACGCTCGATCGTTTTTTACTACTGTGTCCACGCATGCATACTGGATCAGATGACAGCGTTCTGCGAGCTGCGAGATCAGTGTAAATATATCTTTGTTTATGTATCAAAATTTGTTGCCGACGTGCTCCTGTCAAAGGAGATCTTCCTAGGACATTCGATTATCGCGCTTTCGATGTTTCATCACACGACGAATGATACAGATGCTTCAGCCATACACGGTCCAGTTGGTCCTGCCGTAGGATAAAAAATAAATAAATAAATAAACAAAAAAAAACGTCATCATAACCAGTCAACTGTTTAATGTGTCCCCTTTGAGCTGAGGCAGAGTTCTTTCAAAGATACTTATTTTGTCCCGCTGGTCGGATAGCCTCGGGCCGCTCGGTACCATCACTCTGACTCTTCACCAACATCGTGACACATATTTCATTCGGACAGACACGCACCTTTCCAAAAGCTGCGAATGACTACAAACTGTCTTGCGTATGGAGAAGCGCAAGACACAGGCGGAAGTGCATCCTACTTCAATGCAGGTCATAAAAATCTGCCCGACGTCACCTTCCGAAAATCCTGGATAGAAACGACCCTTTGACGTGCGTCGTTGATGGACTGACCGCTTACATGCAAGTGGCCAGCCCACCATTCATGCCTCACAGACTACACGGTCTGTAACAGACACTATTTTATTTGTAGTTGCGGTCTACAGCATTATCAGCACGCGTAAGTTACCTTCTGTAATGTTGTGATACATTGCCATGAATAAACAGTAATGTTTTGAATCGCGAAACATTAAGCGCCCGACGGGAATCGCTTCCGCTCAATCCAGTTTTCTAGCAGCCTTACTGCCGTATACTGTGTCAACTTTGTGACGTGCAGTCTGTACATCCCTGATGCCTGCGTGTACCGAAATGAAGTGCGAAGTGGAAAAGGAGAATGCATCGTGAAGCACTTTATTTATTTACTGCACGTGCAAATCGCAAGCGATGTGTTGTCCATTTCGGCAAAATACTTTTGACGTTGCGTGAATTCATCAAGAGCGCGTGCATGGTGGTCACCCGGCTCGAAGTGTTCTAAAGAGGAAAAGTCCTTATTCTTTTTCGTTCTTTTCTTTTTTTGTTATCCACAAAAGACGACAGACACTTTCTCATTACCGTAGTGGAGGCAGAACTTGGAAAGGACCAAAGGTAGCGGTGGGCAAGAAAAAAGAAGCCCCCGTCACAACACGTAGCAGCATGGAAATGAACAGAGCGTCAGCATGGGTCCCTGGAGAATCTTTGTTCCAGCACACCTTAACGACGGCACAAAATCAAAAGACTTCACCTCAACGCACACAATGGGATAGTGTTGGTCATAGCCGAGAGCGTGCTATCCTCTTTTCTAATTAGCGAGTTAAAAAAGGCAGGAGGGTACGGATCGAAGCAGCGGCACCTTATGCAATCGCGTAATGAGGTGAAGGCAGCTTCCTATAAAGCTGGGGTCGACACACAGGGTTGTGGAAACCCGTTAATGAATTGGAAAGCCCACTAATTGTGGCCACATTAAATGCTGGCGAAATGACAGCTTCATGGAAAGGAGCGAGAACGAAGAAAGCCGCTTGTAAATAAAGCCCCTTCGCTGTATGATCTCCAGCTCATAATGGTTGTCTGCTCCACTGGCCACATTTGCGGGCCCGCCGGTACATAAATAAGTTTAATAAGTGGCTCTTAACTTGCACCGTTTACCTATTAGTCGCCCGTAAGGGGTAAAAGAGGCTGGACGACGAAGAAAAATTCCAGAAGCAGAAAAGAAAACTGTTTCATCGACGGTGATATCGCGTCAAACTTCGGTCTCCCGCTACGCTTTTATGACAGGGAACATGCTGCAGCATGTGCACGACTGGTCTGGGATGTTAAGTGAAATTGTGAAATGCGTGGTTTGCCCTCTCATTATACGTACACATGTATTCGCCGCGGTCCCTAGGTTATATCCTTGTCACTCCACCCTCTGTTGGCTAACAAAATATCCACAGTCAAAATGTACTCAAGTGGAGACTGGATGAGACGGGTGCTGGATTTAACTGGTTCTCAGGCACATAGTTTTCATTTACATTGGTTTTGTGCACAGAACATATCTATGAAATTTGAGTAACGAAAACAACTATGGTTGGTTCAATAAATTTCCCCTTCAACGTGCAACACCACTTGGTGTAGCGTTGACACGTCATTTTCATGTTGGTATAACCATTTTCAACAACGCATTTTCATTTTAGGCATGTTCGAAAGGAAAAGTATTTCCATACGATTAATATAGCGATCATTAAGCGGCTATTTACTGCAAAACGAGAGACCAAGAAAACAGAAAAAAAAAATCATTAGTGAAAGTGTATTGAAAGAGAGAGAGGATGTAACGGAATACTACACGGAGTGCGGAAAGACCAACGCCGGACACAATTATCAGGCACACAATATCTAACAGGGGTTCTCAATCTGTGAGGAATTAATTTGCGCGCATTCTGCGTAGTGGATCATTCACAGGACACCTAAACACCTGTACGGTATGTCATGGTGGCTCCTGGGTGCGCAGGGTACTGGAAGGGCTATCTAGCAAACGGCGCTATCGCCACACACAATACTTTCAAAAAACTGGAAAGAAGGAATAAAATACATTTGATGAGTCTATGCTTTTGTAGTTATATGGAAGGGTGGGGAGGGGGGGTAACGGCTTTGATGAACGGCAGAAGTGGTGCATCGAGCGAAAGAGGGTGAGAACCACTGAATTCTAGCTAGGGAGTTTCTCTGGGTTTATCCTTCATGTTCTTGAAGTTTCACTCTCTTTCACATGTGAAGCGGTCATCCCATTAACCAATCGCCTACATTAGATGAGATAGAAAAAAATGGCGATGTTACCTAAACTATAAGAAAAATATCCGTAATTTTACTGTACAAGTGACTGCTAACTCTGTCGCCGGCATATGTGCCGTAACCTATATATATATGTTGTACAAAATCCGTTTGGAGTGCACACTGAACAGTTCCAGACTGGGTTTTCACAGTTTAATATCCCTTTAATGTAAGTGGCTCTCGTTTCGCTTATGGAGCTGTGCAGTGTGCACTCCAAACAAATTTTTTGCAATAACTACTTTGCGGCACATATAACGACAACAGAGTTAGCAGTCACTTGTAGGTAAAATAACAGATTTCTTTTTTTTTTTTTTCAGTGTAGTTTTACATATTTGCTGCGTTGCATGTCACTCAAAAGACTACTGTTGGTCAAATCATTGTTGGAAACAGCCTGATTGTATGCGTACACATCTGACCTGTTCTTCTTAGCTAACGCCTTCAAGCCTGCAAGGTCGACGTTGACCGTGCTCATTGGATATAAGTAGAACAGCGAGCCCCTGGGTGTCGCGGGTTCCACCTCTGAAGCTCAGACGCTGCCAAAGCGAACTAGTGGAGCTGTAAATTAGGAGCATGTGGCCACAGAGCCTTCTCGCTGCCAGAAGAACGATTTATGGGCCATAATGCTGGTAGGAGCTTAGGCCCTTGTTGATGTGTTTGACTTGCTTGAGGTCGCTTACTCACACTCAGTACATACCACTCAACCACGTGTTTTAAAACACGATGCGACTCCGACACTAACACGGTAGCGCCACATCCCGGGAAGTTTCTACAGTGTCGTTTCATATCATCGTTAACGCGAAATAGGAGACTCGGATTTCCCAGCCATTGGCGAACTCGTCCAAAACACGTAATAATAAGCAAAGACAGATTACATGAAATGCGTTCAATTTGCTGCATGCTTTATGACTTCGAGTGTTGAATGCGATATGTGCGCGGGAAGAGTTTATTTATCTCATTTTCACAGCTGACTTACGCTCGTTGTCGATATTCTTGGACTTGTCCTTTTTGCATCCAGCGTTCGTATTTCTATCTTACACTGTAGCCCGCAACGTGGCCTATGCTCACCATATACGTCATTACTAAGGGTTCGTCACACAAGGTTTTGTGTTCGGAACACATCCTATATCCTGAGGCGGATCTATTCCGGGTACAACGGTCGACAGTGACGTTATTTGCATATGCTTTATGAGTCGTACAGGGGGATTCGCAACTTAACCAAGGTGAGCACGTCGCGTTCCCAGTAGTCATTCATCCCCGAAACCGTCAACACGATACTCAAAGAGACGGCAGCAAAGGGTTCTTCCGGCCAGCAGCAACTCCGTAACATCGGCGTGACGTCACGGATCGCCGAGGTTTGAGCACCCTGACACGGGAAGTTAGGGGGCCCGAAATAGTGGAAAATGTTCCCGGCGGCAAGCGTGTAGGATTCCTAGTCTTTCTACCCACATTTTCGCCGAGCACGTCTTTGTTTTTACGGCTCCCTTTGAAGACGGGCGTGTTTTCCCTTCCAGTCGAGCATCAGCTTTGTTGTTTTTGCCCCACATTGATGACGTGACTGGCATGCGCGTCACCCGTTAGGGTTTCCTACCGAGGACGTGGAAAAGGGGCCAGACAAATTAAGAACCCGCACACACACACAAATATACCATATATTCGTGCTCTCCCAATTTACGGAGGTTTTGCGTTTGTTTCTAAGTCACATCATCATCATCATCATCTATGGATATATACGTAAGCGCGCGCGTTAGAAGCCGTGCAGTGCAACATTAAAAGCAGATTCGATTTAAAAATGCCACACAACGTCATCGCCTATAAAGGTTAATAATAATTGGGAGTAGATTTATGCATAAGGTGAGTCAGCCTAATGGATAAACAAGCGAGCATTCAGCATCTTGTAGTGCGACATACTCCGACTGCCTGTGAGAAACCACCCAAAGTTGATCACATTTCTCATAATTCGTGCCAAGACAAGTGTTGCGTTTGAACGCTACAACAAAAATTGCAGGGACGTTTAATTTTCAAATATCGACGTGAAAGAGCAAGTTTCTATTCTACGGAGACTCATAATCGAATTCCTCCGGCAGCACTATATGAACGTGTGCTTTTTCCGCATACATATGATTGAATAGGTGGACTGCCTTTCTTACTTTAATCTAAATTACTTGACCGAAACGCTCGAGTCACTGCCAATTTACGTCGCACTGAAGCTCTTATTAATTTCTAAATGTCCGGAAGCGGAATACAAGTTACAAAAATACGCAGAAGGTGAGGGCATGACGACGTTTGAGGAACTTCGTCGAGCTTAATCAAGAGGCAACCCCACAAGGTAGATTTAAGGAGGGCTGCAACTCTTCTACAATATGCACACACATAACCAACTTCCTAATAACGGTGCCTCGAAAATCAATACCGCTGCCGTTTTGCCTTGACACAGCGATGAACTGCTGGGGAAAGGGTCACATGACCGCTTGCATGTCTGTAACGCCCGCAAGTCTGAACGAATAGAAAGGAACAAAAAAATAAAAAAATAAAGAAAGAAAGAAAGAGAAAAAGAAAGCATTTTGGTTGCTGAGATTTTGGAAAATAAACTCATTTCTAACCGTGCAAGATGACGGCATCGCAGTAGAGTAGTTTCGCTGATTACTCCAGAGCGGACATTACACTAGCTAACACCGCCTCGATTCTACATAGTGTACGTTGCGCAAATATTTTCTTTACGTTTTAGACTTAAGTTACATATACATATGGTGTAGCCTATAGTCCAGGTCGTGTATTGGCCAATACATTTTAGATGTATCTAGTGTATATAGTTTATCCTGCATATAGTGACTGCGTGTCGCGTGCGGTGTATACTCATTCGAGTCTCTATAGTTCCCTGTCGTAATCGGTTTAGTTTGCGTTGTGTACAAATTGCGTATTCCGTTCATAATAAATTTTCCCATAACAACTAAATCCTGGGGCTTAGTCGCTTGCACGTCTAACGAGCTAACGAGTGGCGGGAAATTCAAAAAGACGAGCACGTGCCACATTGCGCGTGACGTATGCTCCGCCCTTCACATATCGCGCGAAGAGCGCCGTGCACGCGTTTTATCACAGAGGTGGGCAACGTCACAACTAAAGCTCTGGGGGAATGTGCGTCCTGGGCAGACTTCTAAGGCAGACTTCGATAGCTCGTTACGCGTGGAAGCGATTAAGCGATCGCGAATGAGAGGCACGAACGTATGGCTGCTCACTCATACTCTCAGCTCCACTGACGTACTATTATTTGACTGTGCTGTAAGTCTTCCAAATAAAGCATCCTTATGAATACCTGATTAATGAAGTGATGTAAGTAAAAACATAAATTAGATGCGGACAACACACGTATAGGAAGAGTAATAAAAAATGCAAGTTTACCGATGGTTAAACTACCTTAGAATTGTTACGGGGAAGCTTATAAGGAAGTCATCGCTATGACAATGGCTACGCCTTCTTCACGAACAGGGACAGACGTTGACTCAAGTTGTATCGCTCTCTATAAGCCTAGAAATGTTGAAGTTAAAAAAAGGTAATAATAATGAAAAGAAAAGAATTAGGAACTAAACGATAAACGATACAACAAAAGATGAAAGAAGGATGCGATAGAGTAAATACAAATAAGATTATATATACAAAAAAAAGACTATAGCAATTTGTATGAGGGTGAGAGGTAAGAGTGGAACACTGACGAATGAGATGACAAGACTTGAGTTCACAGGCTGTTCATGAGACCCGTGTCGCTGAGGGACGTCAAAACTGCTTTGATCACAGACCGCTGTTTGGGATGTCGTACTGGGCCGAACAGAGGGGCCAGAGAAGAGTCTGTGCACCGCAGCTCGAGTAGACGTCGCAGTGAGCGTGACTCGAGGGGTGTCGAGTCTGCGGCAGTCGAGGAGAAGATGTGAACTATCAGCTTCAACATCGCAAGTAAGACATTTGGGCGTGTGGAGAAAACTCATTTCATAGGGAAGCACTGGTCCTGGCGATATTTAGTAGTGAGTGAGTGAGTGAGTGAGTGAGTGAGTGAGTGAGTGAGTGAGTGAGTGAGTGAATAAAAAAGAAAAAATTGAGAAAATTGGCACCTCCAATGTGGAAGCCGGCTACTCCATACCATGTAGACAACTAAGAAAACCTACACTAGACTCACGAAGAGTCACACAAAGACGGAACTGTAAAAAAAAATAAAATAAAAATAAATGAAAAGTATACTAAGTAGTAGTTGGTGTAAAATGGATGCTTATTCTTCTGGGCACAATAGAAAGGACAGCCTCTGTTCGAAATATCGTCGGCTCTCGTGCTGATACTCTCCCCTTAACGTTTCTATAAGACTACACTGTTAAAACAGAACTTCACCACATAGCACGCTCCTAGCCAACCGCCATTCCGAATGATATCATTCTGTGTCCTTATTTGCTGAAAATGGGAGGAGGCGCCTATCTGGGACACATTATGCTTGTCCCAGTTAGGCTCCTCCCGCTGTTTTGGACGAATCATGACACAGAATGATATCATTCTGTATGGTGGTTGGCTAGGAGCGTGCTATGTGGTGAAGTTCTGTTTTAACAGAACTTCACCACACGGGCCTAGCGGCGAGACCACTCTAGTGCACCTCTCACCTACAGTGTGCTTCCGTCCCATCAGTATCGGTCATCCTGCCTCTACATCACTTTGAAGTCCTCAACTCTCCTCTCCCACTTTTTTTTTTTGGCTATAGTCGTGACGATGACCACTTGAGTGCGGCCAACAACGGCAAGCTACCTCGACCCCCCCCCCCCCCCCCCCCCTGTTTTAACAGTGTACACTCTTAAAAATGAATTTGACCGCATAGCAGGCTCCTAGCCAACCATGATCTCGAATGATATCGTTAACTGCCCTAATTTGTTGAAAACGGGAGGCGTACGCCTTTTTTGTGACAATTATGAACAGCATAAGTGCCACAAAAAAGGCGTACGCCTCCCGTTTTCAACGAATCAGGAAAGATAACGATATCATTCCAGATCATGGTTGGCTAAGAGCGTGCTATGCGGTAAGTTCATTTGATGAGAAGGCGGTTGTGTAGCGCACGTCCAAGAAGGTCCCGACGAAATTACACAGTTACTAAAACCTGCTTTTGTCGATGGGTTTTGGGTGCAACTGAACACAGTGAGCACGTTTTCATTGACAATCTTTCCCCGGTAACGCCCACATTGGTATCGGACACAAAATGTACGGGACCAATGACCAATTCCTTGCAGGAGAGGTGAGCGGCTTTCATGAAAGCCCCAGTCTTCTTCGAAGAAAGGTTACCATCTGACTTCACTTTGTACCATGTAAAAGTGAGCCAATCAGTCAAGAAATCTGTCACAAGTGTCGTACTCCTCTTTGCTCCACTTAACTCTATCTCGGTTGCGGCTCAAACAAAGATCGCGTGCTGTTGCTCACCACACGTGCGTGTATATTTAGCGGATGATGTATCTCGGGACAGGTGCAGAAATTCTGCCTGGGTTCTTACGTAGTTATTAACGTGAGCCCCACCCCCTCTTTGGACACGGCGCATTAACCCCGCCAACGTTTCCACCGTGATTATGTGCAGCGATACGAACGGCCACTTTGTCGCTTAACGGTGTACGAACACAAAGTCCGCTGTTTGCTCCTCAGAAGGTGAATGAAAAAGAACTGTGGATGGCACTGAAGGGGGGGGGGGGCTTGACCGGGATGCATCGGTATCAGCTCTTCCTTGGCGATACCCCTCTTAGGCAGGTAGCACGCCATAGATTCCTGGGTGTCATCCTAGACTCCAACTTGTCCTGGAAGAAACACATCGTCACCTGGACAGAAAGGCACACCGGTGGATTTCCGTCATTCGTCACTTTGCTGGGCCGAAGTGGGGAATGAATGAGAAGTCTCTTCTGGCCATCCACAAAGCTCTAGTCCGAGTGACTCTGCTATATAGCCTACCAGTCTTGCACGGAATTTCACAGACGCAAGAACAACGACTGCGGTGTACTCCAGCACGGAGCTTAAGGGTAAATCTTGGCGTCCCGAGAGCTGCGGAAGCGCGGATGGTGATTGCAGAAGCCCGCGAAATACCCATTGAAGTCTTACGGCAGAGGGAGACCATTCGCCATTACTTGCGTCTCAGAGCACACCACCGCCGCCATCCACTAATAGCAAAAGTTTGTCGCCGGAAGCAATGTAACGCATACAACTGTTTCATGGAAGGTAAACCTAAGGTTCCCCGTTTTCTGCAAGATCAGTGGTATCCACGACGCCTTCGTGGTCGCTTCCAGTACCATCGATCGCATTGTCAATTCCGGGTCTTAATATCAAACGAAACCAATTGCCTACATCAGTTCTGAAACAGCTTGCAGCGGATATGATGCACAGTCGATATTCTGACCACACTGCAGTTTTTACTGACGGATCCTCCAGTCATGAATGTTCATCGTCTGCATTTGTTATTCCAACTGACGGTGTGTGTGTCACATGGATACCGTCTCTCACACCGCACATCATCAACGTCGGCTGAGCTATATGCTATCCTGTTGTTTCTACGTAAGACGTCCTGTGACGATCTGCGGGCCTGGGTCATCTACTTGGATTCAAAGGCTGCTCTTCAATGTATAGCCAACATGGGAATACGTGGATCGCTCGCCCCAGTTGTCACTGATATCCTCCATCAGGTTCAGCGTCTAAGCGATCACGGTCATCATATATCCCTGCAGTGGATCCCGGGTCACTGTGGTTTGAGCGGAAACGAAGAAGCCGACATAGCGGCAACGGCTGCCCAACAGTCTCGGACTATTATACCAACGGTGTTATCAAGAGGAGACAGGAGATCACTTCTGAATGAGCTCATTCAGCCACTAGCTCGCCAGCAGTGGAGTCGGGACATCACTGACAGGTCTCTCATGTATTCGGTGGATCCCACTATGTCCTTCTCAGTTCCTGACCGTTTACCGAGCTATTTTATGTCCCTCATGCACAGGCTTCGTCTCAACGTAGCCTTCACTCCCCAATTCAAGTGCCGAATCGGATACTGTGACAGCAGCCTATGCTCCAAATGTGGCGTCGTAGCGAACATTGAGCACATCCTAATAGAATGTAAGCTGTACGAAACGGAGAGGCGACAACTCTGTGCTCGGCTTAGTGATGCTAGCCGACAGAGGTTCAACCTGGCTGCAATTCTTGGCCCATGTCACAGCCATGTGCAACACCGTCGAGGTCTTCTGATGTTCTTGGAGTTCCTCTTAGCTACCGGCTTGCTCCAGACGCTGTAGGGTCCTCCCCTGCATCTCAAGGACCATTGGCGCTTCTTTCATGTGCTTCTTTCTTCCTTTTGTATGACGTAGCGTTGCGCAACCAGAGGAGGGGAGTTCAAGAGTTGTACTTGCACATAACTTCATTTTCATATTTCACATCTCATGTTTCTCGTGTAATAGGGTAGTGTACTGCTCTCAAGCGGTGAATCACCCCAGGCCATAGTCATGATTTATTTGTTGTTGTTGTTGACCGGGAAATACCGAAATAAAGGTAGTAACCAGAAAACGAAGCACTGTAAACTTAGATAAGTAATAAGGTGTCTCGTGGCACGAGGGAGCCACTTGACACTGTGACAAGTATGATGATAAAACGTTGGGGAACGTAGTCCCGCATTATCCAGGAGCGCTTTTAGGACATGGCATCTTTTTATGATTTCTCTTTCAATATGGCGTCTTTCCGGGAAAAACAAAAGATGCAGCGGTTGGCAACTCGTTCTTAAATTGAACTATGAGTTCCGTCATCACATATACAACTTGTATAACCCTCGCAATCTACCAATCTGTAATTGACAACAATGCATATGGACATAGCTAATACCGATGCAGAAATGATGGGTTCCGGGACATTTCATCGAATGCCGTTTCACCGAACGCCATTTCGTCGAAAAATGGATGTTTCATCGAACGCAGTTTCATTGAATCGGTGACCGCCGTTTCATCGACTCACTTTTTATTTCGTCCGAAACATTTTTGTTACAGATGCATTCGAGTTACCTCTTAAAAAAGGACTCTGAGCAAATTTCCCTGTTTGCAAAGAAAACGTCATTAATTACTACCTTAATGTAATGTAATGTACTTGAAATAGATTTACTATATCATGAAGCAGGCTCTCGTTCATGGGCATATTTTTTAAATTCCGTGTCAGCGCCGCGAAGCAACTGTGGCTATGAGCGACGTACAGATGTAGACCGATGGAATTGACAGAATCCTGATACAAACATTCCAACGAAGATCTAATAACTTATATATTGTTAATATATTTCGTTGCTCCAAAGCGAGATGTCCTTTTTCACATCCAAAGTCGTCGAGTAGCCTTAGAACACATGTGTTCAATATGGCTATCCAATTTTAGATCGTTTCTAATAATGACACCCAAGTAGTCAACATTCTTCAATAGCTTACAGCGTAGTTCAAAATATTTTCAAAATATGCTGCCAGATGCTGCTCAAGCTGTCCGCAGCTGCTTCCTCTCGCCAGTACCAGCTCGCAACTGAGGCAGCTCTCCAGGCAAGTGCAGCTTATCCCATCCTGGACACTGATTTCAACGCTCAGGAGTTACAAACAGCGATCGGGTCGTCTCGCCGGGGGACAGCGCCAGGGCCGGACGGAATAACATACCATGCGGTGGCACGTCTTGGCCCATTAGCCTTTTGTGTCCTTTTGCAGATAATTAACAACCTCTGGAGACTTAGCTTTGCGCCTGAGTCTTGGAAGATGTCTCAAGCTGTGCCTGTTCAGAAGCCTGGGAAGCTTCCGCATGCGGTTGACCCTTTTCGTCCCATAAGTCTCACCAGCTGCCTGTGCAAGATTATGGAGCGCCGTGTTCTTAATCGAATTGAGTGGGTCTTGGAGTTTCGCAACTGCCTTCCCCGGGCTATGGCTGGTTTTAGGAGAGCACGATGCACGATGGACTGTGTTGTTGACCTCGTCTCATCAGCTGAGGAAGAGCGTGAGCAAGGAAGGATTACTCCGGCCGTGTTTCTTGATATCAAGAGGGCCTATGCCACTGCTAGTCAGGCTCAAGTCTTGTATGGGTTGTTCTCGCTGGGAATAATGGGCAGAGCGCTACGATGGATTGCCAGCTACCTCAGTGGACGAGCGGTCTTCATGCGTACCAGCGAAGGAGACACACAGAAGTTCAGAGTGGTTTCTGGAGGTCCTCAAGGGGGTGCGCTTAGCCCCACACTTTTCAACGCCTTGTTGGCTGCTCTTCAATCTCTTTTACCGCGAGGAGTGCACATTAGCATCTATGCGTATGATATATGTCTATGGTCATCCGGTAAGCAGTGACCAGCGCTGTGCGCGCGTCTGCAGAATGCTCTCGACATGGTTGCTGACTTTCTGACACAGAGGGGAATGGACATCTCGCACGAAAAGACGGTGTGGTTACCTTTCATAAGAAAACTTCTTCAGGACTTTCATCTTCAAGTCAACGGGCAACGCCTGCGAAGAGTCACTCATCATCGCTTTTTAGGGATCGTCGTTGACAGATCGCTGTCCTGGTCTGCAGAAGTACGGCACATCAAGGAGAAGACGGACTCTACTGTTAATGTAATGCGATACATCAGCGGCACCCGGTGGGGAGCGTCGTCCAAAGCTATGCTGACTTTACATCGCTCCCGGATTCGCAGACTATTGGCGTATCATGTCCCGATTTTACATGGTTTGTGTAGCACTACAAAGTCTGTCCTCGAGAGTGTACTGGCCAAAAGCGTCAAAGTATGCTTAGGTGTCCACGCATCCACATCAAACAAGCTGGCGATTGCTGAGGCCAGGGAACCACCGCTGGCAGCCCTTCGGATGCAAGAGTCGCTTCGGCATTTCGCCCGTTGGTCCACGCGGCATAATTGCCACTACCTAGTTCAGGCCATGCATCAGAGGTCGTGCTCCTCCTACTCACAAGCTCTCCAACCATACCGTGGTACTACACCCCGACATAGGCGGCTGAAGTCACCGCTTCCTGTCTGGAGTATGGCGATCCCGAGGGTGAGGCTGACGGTTCCGAATCTCTCTGTGAAGAAATATGTACCAATCTGTGTCCAGCGGCAGCTGACTGCCGACTTAATACATAACATGCAAGATCGAGTAGTGGTATACACCGATAGCTCCACTACAACGACTGGATCGACGAGTGCCTTCGTCATACCTGCCTGTGGTGTTGAAAGTGAAGTGCGTTTGTCCCATGCGACATCGTCGACAGCAGCTGAACTGTACGCTCTGCTCATGGCTATGGAATATATAGCGTCGGCTCATTCACGGACCAAGTGGGTTATTATCTCGGATTCCCAGGCTGCTCTGCAGTCCCTTGTTTCTGCAGAAACTACCAGTGCTGGCAACCCTGTAGTTGCTGATGTTGTAAAACTACACGCAGAGGCGGTGGCTGCTGGACACGACATGTTCTTTCACTGGATTCCAGGACACTGCGTTATACCTGGGCATGATGCGGCTGATGCTGCGGCACGCAGAGCACATCAGAAGCGTGCGTCACGACTCATATATTTCACCAAGTCCGACGCTAGGGCCATGTTGACTGCTTGGTGTCGCCAACTGGTTGAGGCACAGTGGCTCTCTGGCGGGGCTCGCGCCTCGCTGCTACACCGCGTTGACCCGGAGCTTGCCTCTAGTTTCCCGACATCGTTCCCTAGGCCGTTTGCGTCACTTTGCCACCGGCTCCGCCTCAACGTGCCCTACAGCCAACGTCTTCTTCACAAGCTTGGAAAGGCGGATTCACCCAACTGTGGCACCTGTGGGACTGTTGAGGACACTGAACATATCTTATTATCCTGTCCACGGTATCAGCAGCACAGACAATCTCAACAATCTCCCTTAGCTCGGCTGGATGGCAGGCCATTTGATGTCGTTAGGGTTCTGGGCCCTTGGACACCCGACTATCAGTTTCACGCCATGCAAGCGTTTGTGCGATTTTGCGCAGACTCTATAAGTTGGTGGACACAGTGTGACTGACAGTGTGTGTGTGGACAGTGTGTGTGGGCAGCGTGTGTGGGCAGCGTGTGTGGGCAGCGTGTGTGGGCAGCGTGTGTGGGCAGCGTGTGTGGACAGCGTGTGTGGACAGCGTGTGTGGACAGCGTGTGTGGACAGCGTGCGCGGACAGCGTGCGTGGACAGCGTGCGCGGACAGCGTGCGCGGGCAGCGTGCGCGGGCAGCGTGCGCGGGCAGCGTGTGTGGACAGCGTGTGTGGACAGCGTGTGCGGACAGCGTGTGTGGACAGTGTGTGCGAGTGAGTGTGTGTGAGTGTGTGACGGACTGACTGAGAGTCTTTGTCACTCATTGGTTTTATTGTAGATAGCCATTTGTGTTTTCCTAAGTGATCTGGAGTAGCCGGTTCTCGTAATGAGTGCCTATTTCTCCATTTCTTTTTCTTTTCTTTTCAACTTAACTCAACCCGTATATTTTTTGTAGTCTGGAAATAGATAGTTTAATCAGAAACAATTAACTACCATTCTAGGCACCACTGGGCTATGTTGTCGAGGCCGCTCCTCGTTTTTTGTTTGGTCAGAAGATGATTTAGCTGACGAGTAGAATAGACATTCATATGGAATCAGTCACGCAGTAGTTTACTCTACCGACTACCCTACACTAGATCGTATATAGCAATGATCAGGAAGAGAGTTATGACACTCTTGAATTGAATCGGCAATAGACTGCCAAATATCGAAGTTATTGTGCGGAAACAAGAACATTTTATGCTTACTAAGGACCCTGAAAGGTATCTGCATGGCTTATACAAGCCACATGGTCACTTGGCGAGTGAAGCGGCATTCGATGAAATGGCGTTTGACGAAATGGGCGGACACCCAAATGCGCAGATTTGCCACTTCCGGCTCTCGACGGCTTTCATTTTCAATTATGCTGGAAACATCTCGTCTGTTATATTTACTTGCTATATGTATTCCCTCTAGTCTCTCTCGTATTTCGTCTCTATTCGCGTCATGATTTGTCCATCACCATTAAATTTATGGGCACGAAATTAACATAAGTATTACGTGTTGTGCTCTCATACAAACTATGTTTTTGGCAGGCACTACACAAGATTAGATTATTTTACGGCTCTGAATGCTCACTGACCACTTACGAAGTGACCTCCCGTTTGCAATATTCCCTCACCGGCAGCAACTGGCAACGTTGCTCACAGACTTCCCGTGCAAGCTCGACTACATTCGCAGTCATCGCCGTTTCTTCGGTAGCTCCACTCGAAATTTAGGAAGTTGGACGGACGGGACTCGCAGGGCAGTGTTTACAGCCAAACTACCGTGAATGGGTTCGTATTCGGCTGAACGGAAAGCACGAGAGAATTACAAAAGCAATGTACGAGAAACTCGTAAACGGGGACAGCTTTGATTGATAACCAGACGTACACGTCAATCAGGACCCAAGGTTAGATTGGTCGAATGCAGTGGAGACACACTGCCTGGACAGTTTTACGACCGGGAGTCGTGGAGGGCCAATTTGGATGGGACGTCCACGGCTGGGATATACCAATACCACTTTGCCTCCAGACCCGGGACGAACTTTGGTTCTTTATGACTGACGATTAAAGTCTCTCTCAAACTTTGCCATTCACTCTTGGTTCGGGAAGGCATACGGGCAACGCGTGGAGTCGGATGAGTCTCCGACCCCCTGCATGGAAGACTCGTCTAGAACTATTGCATCTCCGAGATATTGAACAAAGTGTGTTATCGGAGACCATAGGAAGTGCAGCATGTGGCACTTATAAAAAGAATGCCACGAAAATGTTTCTAGTAGGCTGGTCTTGCGGCAAAGGCATTCCTGTAGTCTGACTTGCGGACGCAGGTAGCTACATGGTGCCACATATACAGGGTGTCCCAGAAAACGTGTCATTGAATTCTAATAAAAAAAAACTATGCCACCTAGAATGATGCGGTCAACGGTATTTGTTCTTACTAGGTTTTTGCGATCTCCTGATGTGCATGTCATGTAACCTAAGTTTAATTATGTAAATTTTTGCGAAGTGAACTCGGAAATTTGCCAAGTAAAGGTCGCCTTTTTATCACACTAACATGAAGAGCGTGCCGAATTTACTCAAATTCATGATAATTGACAGTGATATTCAGGATCTATCCTATCGGGAGAAATAGTCGAACATCATGCTTCTCGGGGCACTTGAGTATAACGCGCGAGGGTTCTTTGAGAGCAATCGCTGTCAGTCCGACGAAAGGAGGTTGGAAACCCAGCCCACAGAGCGATAGAAGAAAAAGTGACAGTTCCTGAAATTGGGATAGGGAAGGAATGGTCCCAGCCGAGGCCGGACGTGATAAGCTACGCCTGCGTTATCTCTTTCTACCATGCTGGTATGGGCTGGGTTTCCAACCTCCGCTTTCGTAGGAACTCACAATGATTTCGCTGAAAAATTCATCGCGCGCTATCCTTTGCGAGCTCTGTAGAGCATGATTTTCGGCTATTTTTTCCGATACGATAGCTCCTCAATATTCTTGTCAATTATCATTAATTTGAGTAAATTCGGCACGCTCTTCACATTGGTGGCGTAAAAAAGTCATCTTTACTTGGCAAATTTCTGAGTTCAGTTCGCAAAAATTTACATAATGAAACTTAGGTTACATGACATGCACATCAGGAGGTGGCAAAAACCTAGCAAGAACAAATGCCGTTGACCGCATGATTGGATGTGGCATAGTTTTTTATTAAAATTGAATGACACGTTTTCTGGAACACCCTGTATAATATATTTCGGTGAAATAAGTCTGAAATTATGAGACGTACTATAGACCTGTTCATGAAAGCATTTACGTAAGTAACACGTCCTGATATTCACATCATGTATAGTCATGGTACGGTGGAGCGTAGCATGGACCCCTTCCGCTGTGAACATTGCATCCGAGTGGAGACATATTACTTGTGTGCATTGACTTCTGCGAACAACAAGAACAACAAATATATGATGACGATAACATGGGGTGTTTCACGGCTGGGGTGCGGTACACTAACCCATTACATGTGAGAGGGTAAATGAGTGAAGTGAGAATGAAGCGGAAATGAGTTGCGTAGTTCACAGAACAATTGAGGTGGCTTCCGCGAAGTTCCACTTGCGGGATTGAATTCACCATGCGTCCTTGCGAAGCGTACGGCCATGTAGCATACTGCCATCTCTGCGCCAGCTACGGTACTGGTGACATCGCCCGCGACTGCCGCTGTTTGTAGTGCAGTGACGTTATCAACGCATGCAAGCAAACGTAACGACAGCAAGTCGCTGCAGATACAGAGCATAACTTTACGTGTAAAGCTTCTCAATTTTATTACTGACGACAGCTTACTTGGGGGCATGAGCAATGTAAGATCAGAGGTGTCATGCTACACTGTTGAAACTTGACTAGCACAAATGAGTCCATCAATAACATGGGGCGGCACATTCTTATTTTTGATTACTGTTTCCCCGTGGAGAAAATCTGACGTCACCTTCACTTTCACAAGTGCCTTGTTAAAGAGAGAGAGAAAGAGAGCACGTGAAGAATAATGTGAAGAACCTTGTCCCGAAATTCAATGTCCCGCTTATCGATGTTCAACTTCAACATTACCACACAAAACTGGTGTTGTGTTAGGTCAGGCTGTCGTGCGGATATACACGGAGGCCACGAAGTACGTCCAGTTCACTGTGCACGCTAGTACTTCAAATGTTGTTTCGGAGTTTTCAAGCGGGGTGGCACAAGCGTACTGGGACCCAAGGAATAACAGACGTTACTGCGTTGTACAAAACATCAGTTAATATGCACAAAACACTGTTTCGATTGGGCACGCGCAATAACGACTCCTTAAACTGAATAATGAAAATTGAAGAAAAGCGCGAAGTGTTTGGCTATACCGTATTCTAAACCTTTCTATGGTGTCTTCAAAAGTATGTCCTGGATAAACTTGGAACGTCGACCGTTCGAAGGACCGAATGAATTTTCATTGAGGTTCAGACATAGTGAGCATTGTCATGTCGTCTGATCATGATCAACAATCCGTAGTTTCACGGGCTATTTAATAACGCAAATCATATCATTCGTAAAACGAAGGTGTAACAATAGCAACAATTAAATTATAATGCCACGTGATCATGACGATGATGATTATGTTGAAAACGAGAGGTGTACTGAATACACTTACAGGGTGGCGTGGCTACTCAAAATTGCCTCCGCGGATCAACTCTGGATTTGGCTGAGCACCAGAAGCTCTTATTGGAACTCGAAGCAGTGCAACAAACCGTGAGAATAATGCTGGTGGCCGTTCTCCTCCAGACTATTGCTAGAGGATCGCCGTTAAACTTTTCTCCCATTTCTTTGCGCTGCATAGTGTTCATTGATCATTCCATATAAGCTCAAAATTAAATGTTTCACACTTCCTTGTTTTTTAGTGAGGTACATACCTATAAAAGAGTAAGTCACATCGTTTGAACAGTAGGTAAGACATCATTGTGTTTTAGACAGCATGATATTCACTACTTACTGGTTACCAGAAAAGGAAGCTCACGATGATATAGCCTCGCAAAGACGCAATGGCACGTAAGAAGGTTTTATGTTGAGTTGTGTTGAGTTGATAAGAAAAGAAAAAAATGGAGAAATAGGCACTCATTATGATAGCCGGCTACTCCAGATCACTATAAACCAACTACTATAAAACCAATGAGTGACAAAGACACTCAGTCAGTCACTCACACACACTGTCCACACACACTGTCACACACACTGTCACACACACTGTGTCCACCAACCTTGCAGACTCCAAGGTTATATGTTGTAGCCCATTGCCCTAGTGTTTTTACAGTTGTGTTGCAGACATTGCTTTCATTTCTCAATGGCTTCAAAAGAAAAAGTCGTAAGCCTTTATTGAGCCTGGAATAGAATAAATAAAATATGCCTTATGAAACGACACTAATTTTAACATATGAGTCTTAGCAGTAATGTTGCGCCAAGACCTCCGGCAGATTTAACCGTCAGTAGAGAGACTGCCTGTCTAGGTCTACTTCTTCTGATAACCGTTATCGCGGCTGTTTGTTATTGATCACATAGGTGTTGGTCAATTGTAGCCATCTGAAGCCGCAGTGCTGCGACTGCCTTCTTTCCGCGCCTGGCTGATCACACTTTGCACTCGGATATCTCACTATTCCCATTTACTTCACCTACAACATTCCTTCAGTTTCGCCATTACCTTCGTGATGAGCGTTCAGCGCAAAACCCTACAATATTACAGTGACCCCAGAACTTGATTTCTCGAATTTTCAGCTGCCCGCCTGGCAGCCTCTAGGCGAATAGTACTATACGCCTCATTTCTAACTAAGAGAAACTTCCTTCTTTCTTGTTCTCTCACCTACATTTATAATATGTAACGCTCGTGCTTATCATAGTTTTGTAATTGTACATTCTGAAAGCATTCTGAATCTCACCCAATAGTAACACGTAGACAACCATTATCCCAAATGATATATATTCAAACCGCTCTTACGCCTTCTTCATACTGAATGGAAAGCACCCACTATTTTGAGACACTCGGCATTTTTGCTAATAGTCACACAAATGTAAGATGTTGTAAATGCAGACCTCTCTTCGAGGAAAGTACTGTTTTACAGTCGTCGCTTGATCAGATAAAGAGGGAGCTGGTTGCAGACATGTACAAAATACCGCACAAATGTATTTAAAAATAAGATACCACATACTGAGAGCCGATTGTAATTAAAATACAGCTCAAAATACTTCAAAACAAAAGTATTTAAAATGGAGTACCAAAAACGTCAAAAGGTATTTAAGATACGTTTAAGATACTTGAGCTTTATCGGTTGTAAAGAGGACCTGTTACCTGACCGTTTTTAGACTTAAACTGAGATACCGCCAAGGGTGCTGCAATCTGACAACGTAGACCGCCCGAAAGACCTTACCTAATTGAACACTATCGGACGGTAGAATTATGTCACTCAAAGGCAAAATGGACAAGAAAAAAGAAAAGGGAAACGAAGAAAAAGAGGAAGAAAAGAAACTGTGAAAGGCTGCGAGAAGCTGGCAGCAGTCCGAAGACAATTGACAAAATAATTAAAGTACGGAGCAGAAAATACCGAAAAAAGTATTTTAGATAGAGTACAGAATACTCATTAGAAAAAGTAAGTCTGACTGGTTGAAGCGGCATTTATCAGAAACACAGTAGTAGATGTATTAACAAAGAATCATAGGCATCACGGAAAAGGAACTTAACAAGATAAGAGACACTTTGAGGCTCGTGTGCAAATGAATGTATAAGAACAAGTTTGTGTACAGTAAAACTTCGTTGGAAGTTGAGTGCGTGTCCGTGTTTGTGTCATCCGTCCCTGTCGTTTTGCACTCGCAGTATGCAAGATGTATACCAACGTGCCAAAACATTTCCATTACTCGAAGTCACAAAAAGGCGTACGCTCCGCTCTACCCTCATATCAAGAGCAGTAACAGTATCATTCTGTGCAGTGGTTGGTCTCGGGTGTGTTGTGTGGCGAAGTTCTCTTTTTAGAGTGTGACTCGATGACCCCTACTACAACGAAACGAAACACGAACAGGACAAGCACATTTGTCCCATTCATCTCTTTAGGTTAGCCTTTAAAGTAACATGACTGTAACAAACATACGCTGCACACTTTGGCTGACCTTCTGAGCGTGGAAAAGAGTGTCATAAAATTCATTTCCGCGTACCGTAGTACCGTTACAAAAGACCTGCTTTGCCGCATCAGCAAGTTCCAAAGAGCGTGCTCTGTGAGCCTCGATGTTTAGAAGCAAACGTTTACGACCTCGATCAGATTTACTGAGCGGAGCTGAACTCTACACTGTTGCCCTTCCAGTTACTTATTGCGCCTTCTTCAGTAAGAAGCAGAACATGTTACTTATTGTAAATCTGGCGCGTACCTTGCTCGTAGTTCATAATAGCCGCAGCGGTGCAGGCTGCCGATCTTTCGGTAAGAACGCGTTCTGTGCTGAATCAGGGGATATATAATGTGTACTTCCACGAAACGAACACTTATTTGGAAGCAGCTTATACTACGTGTAGCGTTAAAAACTGCCGTTTAATATTTTGCGTCCACTTTCGTCTTAAAAAAGAAAAAAAAAGAAAAAACGGAAACAATAGCGAGTTTTCGGAAATCGAAAACTCCCTCCGACTCAGACTTCGTATCGCTATTAGTCAGATATCAGCAACATAGTGTCAGCCACTCCAAAGTAATCTGGTGATTGGCATATCGTGGTTTCGGAAACATTATCTTGAAACTTCTACGTTTTCCTAAAATCCTAGTTTTAGGCCAGTTTCAACACTCACGTTTTTCTCGTCCGTGTTTGTCATGGAGCCAAAACGGACCCATTGGAACCTACGGGCCTCGATTGCTCTTAAGTTCTATGCAAACGGACGACCAGTGCGACGACCAGGACGACCAGGGGGCTTAATCGCTTCATCGTCGTTACGGTCGTTACAAGCTAACGAGTGGCGGGAAATTCAAAAACGCGGGCGGGAAATATAAAAAGGTGGGCACGTGATAAAACACGTGCACGGCGCTCTTCGCGCGATACGTGAAGGCCGTGGTGCACGTCATGCGCAATGTGTCACGTGCCCACCTTTTTGAATTTCCCGCCACTCGTTAGCTTGTAACGACCGTAACGACGATGAAGCGATTAAGCCCCCAGGACGGTCATTGTGAAATGGATAACGTAGAAGTTTCACGATAACGTTTCCTAAGACATGATAAGCAAATCGCCTGACAGCACGTTGCTGATATCTGATTGACTGACAGCGATACGAGGTCTTGATCGGAGGACACTTGCGATTCTCTAAAAACCCATAATAATGGCGTCACCAGAAAGATAACTCTATCGTATACCTCTGGCTTGGAAGGTGTTCACAATAGCGGTTCGTGAAACACGGGAAACGAATCACACCAAGGCGTCACTAGGGTACGCGTCACCCGGTGCGGGAGCTGTTTTGCGCCCCCCCCCCCCCCCGAATTAACGAATCCCTTTCCGTACCAGGCGATACACGGTAATTGCAACGCACGCAGAAAAAACAAAAAGAAGTCACGTGCTCGCAGAGGGTTCCTCACGTTGTTTTTGGCGTCATCGCACGGCAGATAATGGGAGAAGTGGTGATACTGGTGCGGCGCGTCATCCCCTTCCATCGCGTCATCAGGTGCGGACCGCACCCTCTCTAGTGACGACACTGAATCGCACTATTCCTTTGAACTGCCTGACACCATACAGGTGATGGTGATGTGATAAAGCAAAAAAATGGGGATGTGAGTCGAACTGGCTACCCCACTGACACCACATTGCTAAGCCTGCTAAGCTGAAGCTAAGCTGAAGCCATGGATTCAACAGCGTCCTTTATCGTATCGTTTTTGTAGAGTGGCTCTGATCTACAACAAACAAACAAAAATACCTCGTAGAATATCTTGCTAAGGGCAGAACAATTGCGGCGGTCGTTTGGAAGTGCTCCATCAGCGTATCTTACCTCCAATCCGAACAGGGTTCCTTGCACACCTCATGAAACGAGCACATCGTAAGCACCTCAAACGTGAGCACTTGTGCGTGTACAGGACTTTTAGAGGTGTGGCAAAAAGATTCCCAAGAGGGGCAAACCCTCACCAATATTCTTTTCTGGATGGAGACTGAGGACTATGCGGCTGTTCAGAGTTTCATATTATTAGGACGACGTCCGAGTGTGAATCGTGGCGACCTGCGAGTAAAGAGCGCGCAATTTCTACAGGTGACCTTGGAGTTCCAGAAAAAGAGGGCACGACCCCCCTTGCCCCCTTCTCGGAACACCCAAGAAGGAACTGTAAAATGACTGTTAATAAAATTTTCGGTTTTGACTGCGGCGTTTTGTGAGCTCTTGCAAAGGAACGACAAACATAACTGAACTTTAGTGCGCGCGAAGGAGGCCTCTGGTTTGCTCACTCCTGAAGCCCTCAAACTCCTTCAAAGAGAGAGAAGCGAGAGAAGTCGACGTCACATCGTGACATTCACAGTCCCTACAACTCCCTAGGCAGGCCTGATGCCACACAGCTGTCGTCACGCGAGGAGATATTTTTTTTATTTCGTGTTAGCGCCGGCGAAGCAACTGTGGCTATAAGCGGCGTACAGAACGTGAACAGATGGAGAGAGGACAGCAGGAAGGAGTGGGGGACAGGGGGTTAGTATGCGTCCTGAAACTGTGCAGACATTCCCAGGGAAAACCCAGACAGCACAGCCGGTGCGGGGATTCGAACCCGCGTCACCTCCCAGTCTCGGCGTGGAAAGCGATCATCTTAACCACTATGCCACGGGAGCTGGTACGCGAGGAGATCGGGCCGAGCCGTTGGTTGATTTCTCCGGGCACTTTTGTAAATTTCATTGTGCAGTGACAGCTAGTACACCGCACAGCGAAAACATTGTGCATGGAGGCTTCTGATACACGGCTTCATGAACGAAACAGGGTTCGGAGTCATGTTAAAAGTCGTTTACTTGCGCCTTTAAAGCATGGGCAGATGTAATCATACGCGAGAGTTGTTACCGTCCAATCTGCCACAAGACAATCGAGAGTTTTAGTGCATCGTACGTTATCGCGTTCACGTACGTAAGAGATAACGTGGTGGTTCTGCGCAATGCGAAGAGGCTCTCTTTATGCTTTGCGCGTGCGCAGAACCACCAACGCTATCGCTTACGTACGCAAAGGTGATAGCGTACGATGCACTAAAACTCCCTGATATCAAACATATTGCACCTCCATACACAAGGACAC
This sequence comes from Ornithodoros turicata, assembly GCF_037126465.1. Lineage (NCBI taxonomy): Eukaryota > Metazoa > Arthropoda > Arachnida > Ixodida > Argasidae > Ornithodoros > Ornithodoros turicata. The sequence goes on from NC_088201.1 coordinate 35,172,594, forward strand.
ACAATGTATATGG